>NW_012267231.1:5818562-5996437 GCF_000151885.1 Dipodomys ordii | reverse complement strand
CTCCTTCTTCTTCTTCTTCTTCTTCTTCTTCTTCTTCTTCTTCTTCTTCTTCTTCTTCTTCTTCTTCTTCTTCTTCCTCTTCTTCTTCTTCTTCTTCCTCTTCCTTTCTCATCAGCCTTCTCTTCCTTCTTCCCTATTTCCTTTTCATCATCTTCCTCTTCATTCTTTTTTCTTCTTTTCCTTCACCTCCTCCTCTTTCTACTTCTTCTTCATCATCTTCTTTCTTCTTTTTCCTCTTTGTCTTTGTTCTTTTTCTTTTCCACCTCATCTCCTTTTAGTTCTTCCTTTTCTTCCTCTTCTTTCTGCCTTTTCATTCTTTTCCTTCTCCTCCTCCTTTTCTTCCTCCTCTTCTTTCTTCTTTCTTTTCTTCCTTCCTCTTTCTTTCTTTCTTTCTCTTTTCCTACCTCTTCCTCTTTCTTCTTTTTCTCTTCCTCCTCCTTTTCTTCTTTTCCTCCTCCTCTTCTCTTTCTGTTTCTTCTTTTTTCTTTTCCTTCTTTTCTGTTTCTTCCTTTTTTCTGCCTTTCCTTCTCCTCCTCCTTCTGTTTCTTCTCCCTTTTATCTTCCTTTTTCTCTTCCTCCCTCACACAGTAGCAGCTTACTTTACATTCTGCACAATCAGAAGCCTAGAGGCAGGCTGCAGAGTCAGCTCAGCCCAGCAGCCCACCCCTGTCATCTCCATCCAGGCCCTTTGTGTCTTTCTCACCCATTATTCTTCGCTGTGAGAAATGACACCTTTCTTGGCTGCAGTGCATGGGAATTTCATGGGACGAGGACCACATCCAACAGTGAGGGGCTCTAATTCCAATGCATCTGCTATTCTTAGACTAGAAATCCAAGACCTCCAGTGTATGTCTTCATTGACTCACAGGCTAGATTTGGGTCACAGGCCCATGCCTCACCCACTCCCTAGCAAGGAATGAGATTCTAAGGTTAAGATGCTATATGGATGTGACCCCCCGCTCCCGACCTCCCCAGTGGTACTGAGGACTGAACACAGGGATTCATACTTGCTAGGTGACGCTCTACCATCTGAGCTGTCTCTCTAGCCCCTTTTTGTCCTGCTAATAATCAAAGTAGGATCTCGTTTTAAGAACAGCCCATCCTGACCTGCTGTCCCCCTACTTCTGCTCTCCTGTGTCACACACTGGGAATAAGGGGTCCCTGTGACCCAGCCATTGTGCTTCCCTGGGTTCTGTACTAACAGGACAATGCCACCGTACCCTGTCATTGGTTGAGATGGAGACTGGAAAACTTCTTTGCCAGGGTTAGTCTGGATCAATTATCCTCCATCTCTGCCTCCAACATAGAGAGGATTAAAGGCTGGTGTCATTGCGTACAGCCACAAGGACGTATTCTTGACAGCAAGAATCTCTAGCTGGCCATTTTTGACCATATTAACATCACAATAAACCTTACTGGAAAAAAAAGATAATCAATCATAATTTCCCTGCTTGTACTTTCCATTGGGGAAATTAAATATATCTATGTGTATATATATATATACATATATATATATATCCACATCTGAAATGTACATGGACAATTGTGTGTAAATGTCGATCTGGCATCTACAAAGAGCAAGTGAAAGAATATTGAACAACAATCTCAGTTTTGCCACTTAGAGTCCACAGATTGTGCAGTTGCCTGGAGTCTGGATTTGTCTCGTGTAAGTGCCTTATCATTATTGCTACTTTCAAATATTTATTATAACGTTAGTGGAAGTTTCAGGGATTACAACACAGCTTGGTACCAAGATCCATAATGTGTGTAATTCTCCTTCTTCTGCAAAGTGGAGATAGAGTTAATATCTATTTGACTTGCTGCATTAGTAATTAGTAATTCTAATAGTGCTTTGGTCAACATTGGTGTCCATTAAAGGCCTGCTAGGAGGCTCACTCCTGTAATCCTAGCTACTCAGGAGACTGAGATTTGAGAATCTCCATTCAGCTCAGGCAGAAAAGTCCCCATGAGACTCTTTTATCTCCAGTGAACCACCAGAAAACTGGAAGTGGCACTGTGGCTCAAAGTGGCAGAAGCGCTAGCCTTGAACAAAAAAGCTCAGGACAGTGGCCAGGCCCTAAGTTCAAGCCCCATGACTGACCAAAAAAAACAACAACAACAACATTGAATCAAAGCACAAACACACACACACACATACACACACACAAGTGCTAGAATTCAGAACACCATACTTGGTTTGTGAGTTTATACATTCAACCTATAACCATTGGTTATTCTGAAGAAGATGGATGATTCTTTTATGCTTTTTTCTGTTCCAACTACAAGATTCCGGGTATAAAGAGAAGGGTATGCGAAGGCCATGTTTGTAACCCCTTACAGCTTTATCCCATAAAACTGTTGACAGAAAGATGACAAAATCAAAGCAACAACCGGATGGGACACAAAAGCCCTCCTGGATGCCCCTCCTCCTCTCTCAACGGCTGTTCTAGTGAGCCAGGCTCACCCTTTGCCACGATTGCCTTGCTGTGTCCTTTGAACAATAACATCTTAAACTTTTATAGTGCCTTAGAGCTAAGCATCTCTAGACATTTTACAATAACGTTAAAAGAAAAGCTACTTTCTTTTCCCCCTCCCTCTCAGAATTGCTACAGGGTCACAGTAAAAGCCAGCAGTTGGACTACTTGGTCCTAAAAAAGGAGGAGAGGCTGGTGGATACATAGAATAGAGGACATTCTGAGTGCCGGTATATCCGGCAGACCTCTCCCCCCTCACCCCTGCAAGGAGGCAGGGGAAAGGAACAGAGAGCTCAGCCAAGGAGACTCCTGACCCGTGGTGCTTAATGTAGGAAAGCGTAAATTCAGGGCTGTCAATAATCTCTTCTCTCAGCCCAACCCTCAGTTTTCTTTTTTAGGTTTTTTGTGGAGGTGGCGGGGGTGGGGGGCGGAGGAGAAGGGTGGAGTAGAGTGTTGGGAAGAAATGACACCTTCATATTGGAAATCTGGATTATTTGAAGTGACATCAAATATTTATGTGACAGAAAACTAATTTCCTGATTTGAGCAGTCTCAAGACTTGTGCTTAGAAATGTGTGGAAATATTTCTCCCTCGGAAATCTATTTTTATTTCAAGTATATGATTGAATACATTATATATATATATATACATACACATCATATACAGTTATTATGTGGTAATTATTTTTACTTCAAGCACATGACTGGAGAGATCTATGGATATAGCTACATCAGTATTAAACAATATGCATTGTGACCTGTATTTTTATTGTATTACACCCACATGTACATCCACATAACTACACACACCTGCATATGTGCACACATCTTTACAGGTTCACACACATATGCACACCTATCTTAGTTTGGCTCTTTATAACATTGCTTAAAACAGGATTCACTGGGTCATATCCCAGTATATTGGTTGTTTTTTGTTTGTTTGTTTGTTTGTTTGGGTTTTTTTCACTTTTCAATTAAAAAGATCTAATAGATAAAACGTAAGATTCAAAGCCAAAGCTACATTAACAATGTGAAAAGAGAATTAAGGCAATTATCTCCGTAATTAAAGGGACAGCCAAAGCATTTTTTTTTTTTTTTGGCTGAGATGTCTAAATAAGTGGAGGAAAGCATAGTCAGGAGTAAGGAAAATGCAAATATTTTCATACTAAAAACCTCCGTTGGTCATTCCCTCTGATAGTCTAACCAGAGTCGCGCTTTAGGACGTTGCAACTTAACCAATGTGCTGTAGAAAGCTGCAGTCCTTAACAGTTGATTATTTAGGTGTGTTTGTTTCTGCACAAGAGGGCCGGGCATAAAAACGTGTTCAACAAGCTTTGGTTCTCAAGAGCCAGGCAGTGGGGACTTGAAGAAGGCTGGTTATTGGGAATCACAAAGCTGACTTGGTTGTGGGCTCTAGCGAGTCCCTGGTAGGTATATGGGTTGTCTTTCTGGGTGACAGCCCCATAGAGCATCTCCCCCAGGAACACATCTGATGAGATTTCTGGTGATCTCCTCCCCCTGTTCCCTGTCCCCCCGCCCCTCCAGGCCTGGAGTTTGAATTTAGGACCTGGGTGCTGCCCCTGAGCTTCTTTTGTTCAAGGCTAACACTCTATCACTTGAGCCACAGCTCCGTTTCTGGTTTTCTGGTGGTTCATTGGAGCTAAGGGTCTCATGGACTTTCCTGCCCAGGCTGGCTTCAAACCTTGATCCTCAGATCTCAGTCTCCTGAGTAAGCTGGGAGCCATCAGCTCCTGGCCTGAAACCCTGTTTGTATTGCTTCTTTATACCAGTGAAGTTTCTCCCACAGGAAAGGGGAAGCCAGAGGCTCCTGGTTTGTTCCTCTCTGTTTTCACTTCAGCATGCAACTAGGGTGCAACCGCTTTAAAGAAAAAGAAAGAAAAGAGGACAAATGTGCTCTAACATTGGTGCATCATGCCAATAATTGGTTTTATTTCGGTGGTGAGTTAAAGTGCAGGAAAAACATCTTGGGACTTAATAACAACTTTAGCCTCCAGCCTTCAACTTTAAACTTTATTCATGGGATTTGTTTTGTTTTGTTTGTGCTGTGGTTCCTTTTTTTTTTTTTTTATCTTTCCTCCCTCTCTCTACATTTCCTATAGTATCTTCTTTAAGGTCTAGCTTTAAATTATCTTCACCAAGGTTAGATGTTTATTTACAAAGAGCTGGCGATAAATGAACTATCCCAGGGTGGTTCTGGCCCATAAACATCTTCACTTTGAAAACACCCAGGCCTGGTGAGCACAGCCAGGTCTAGTTTGAGGACCAGTGTAGTTTACACCTTCATTAACCATCTAACCTGCACAATTAGGCAAATCGCATCAGAGTGGGATGCTGAAGTTTATGTCTGGTAGTATTTTTAACTCCCAGAAAGAAAAAATGTAATCATTACTCTCCAAGACAGGAGGTTTGTGTTTTCAGACAACCATTTAGAAATCTAGTCACCTGTACCTGCGGTGTATTTTCATAACCAACACCTAGCCACCAATTATGCACATAGCCACGCTTGGAATCTGAGCCCCACCCCCAGATTCCATGAAATAAATACATTTCACATGCCAGGATAGCCCACCCAAAACAAGAGATTTCTATTTGGGGGCCTCTGGGATCCCATTTTCTATATGCATTTTTAAAAGCAAATATTTCCAGATCAGTCATATACATTTGGCTAAAAGTAAAATGACTCCTGTTCCTCATATAATCACATGTCCCTTCATTTGTTAATGAATCAATTAATTGTGTTAGGATTTGAACTCTGGGCCTAGTACCTGCTAGGCAAGCATTCTACCACAAGGCCAGTCCCCTACCCCTTTTGTGTTAATTAAAAAAAAATTAGATTATCTTTAGCTAGGCTTTTGTATTTTTGTCTATGACTGGCCTTCCATGGTGCATGGTGATCCTCCTACTAATGCCTCCCATGAAACTGGGATTCTAGACCTGAAACACGACATTCTGCTTGCTTGTTGAGATGGTGGTTTCATGAACATTTTTGCTCTGGTTGCCTCCTTCTAAGTAGATGAGATTACAGGGGTGAACTACTGTGCCCAGCTTTGCTTTTACCTTTATTATGAAATGCTGAAGACATTTAAACCTTGGTGGTCCATCCTGTTATCTTCAGAGATCTGGGAAGACAGAGTGGACATTGTCCAGATCTCAGTGCTGAAAGCTGTCACCTTTCTGAGCCCTTGTGGTTGGACATGTGAGGTCTGGTGAAACTCACCAGGAGCCCCATTCCTTGAAATGTCTCCGCCCCCAGACTCATGGTGAGCTTCTTTGTGAAGTGCCCAACAGGGGGAGGCCTGGGTTCACCAGGCTTCCTGAGCTATGCAAAGTCACGAAAGAAAGAAAGAAAAGAAAAGAAAGAAAGAAAGAAAAGAAGGAAGGAAGGAAGAAAGAAGGGAAGGAAGAAAGGAAGGAAGGAAGGAAGGAAAGAAGGAAGGAAGGAAGGAAGGAAGGAAGGAAGGAAGGAAGAGAAAGAAAGTCATCAGAACTTTTCAACTTACATTGGAATGTGTAAAGAAAAAAGAAAGCTTATTTGTGTGATACCTAAAACAAAATGCTAAGCTGACAGGTTTTATTTATTTTTCCAGTGGGAGCGGAATTCTACCCCTTCCTCCCTCCAACTCTCAATTTATGTACAATTTTGCAATGGAGCATAGTCATAACCCCCTCAGGGTAATCACGACCAATGAGAAGTTTCCAGAAAACGTTAAAGGGCCAGGTCTGGTTAAGACAATTGGGAAGTCAGTTTTTTTAGGATTCAAAGTGATGTGAGACACACAGTTCAGGCTTCAATTTTCTTCTTCTTCTTCTTCCTCTTCCTCTTCTCCTTCTTCTCCTCCTTCTCCTCCTCCTCCTTCTCTCTCTCATTTTTCTTTTTCTTTCTTTCCTTCCTTCCTTCCTTTCTTCCTTCCTTCCTTCCTTTTTTCCCTCCCTCCTTCCTTCCCTCCTTCCTGGCTTTTTCTCTCTCTCATTCTGCCCTTTCAGTCTATTAACAGGTTTGAAACCTAGATTTCCTGTTCCTATTTGAATACTTTCTGGTTTTTGTTGACATCTACTTGTGCTCAGGCTTTGACCTCTGGGTGATGACTCTGCACCTGACCACACCTGTGCCAGTCCAGGCATTCTCCCCAGTAGACAGTGAGCCCAGAGTATCGCTGGGCTTTTCTGTATGATGACACGCCTTTATCATCTCTGCTAGTTATCTTGTCCCAGGTCGACGTTGAAAGCCTGTATTTCCACACGTTCCTCGTGCCCTCCACAGGGACTTTCGTAAAGTCAGACCACTTGATGCAAGTTCAAGAAGCATGTCTTCCACCTGCCAGCTGAGAAACCTTCCACCCGCCTTAGAGAGCCCAGACTTTCCTGCTATAACTTGGCTTCAGTGGGAAAATTAGATTTTCCCCCCAACATCATTTGGAACACAGAGTGCTTTTTCCAGGAATACAACTTAGGCGAAATGCAAGAAGGCTTGTAAATTCAGCAATAGCTGTGTGTGCTTTCCAAACACAGTCCAGATTTAAGGCACTGGGCTTGGTTCTTAGAGAGCAGCTGCCAGTATGTACTGGTAGGAGTTTCTCCACAAGTCAGGTCCACCCTGGTCACGCCAAACAAGTTCTGCCGAACAAAAGACGCCTTCTTCCTTGCTCCGCCCTCTGCCCTGGTAGTTGTACAAAGGGGTTTCGATTCAACCTACCCGTTTGTGGGTGCAACGCATCTCGGTCAGTGTCACCCCTTCATTCTCCCGTCACCTCTCCCATCCACCCATCCCCTCAAGTTACCCGGTGCCATTTTCACAAGTGGGCACTGATGTTTTGACTGGATTCTCCCATGTTTTCTCTCTTCCTTCATCTAATCCTTCTCTTTGCCCCTCTCCACGTTCTACCTCTATACCACGAGTTCCAGGCTTCTAGAATTCATGCTGTTAAACTCTTGAAGTTTGCTTGCTGTTCAAAGAGGTTACCCCACAGGAATTCTCCCCTGCATCTACCACCTAGGAATCGATTCATTTGTGTATTCATACGGATGGCTCTGTGTATGTGTACACGTTTATTTACAATTTAGATCTAACTTACACATACGAGGGAAAAACACGTTGTTCATTTCCACACCCAGACCTATTTTACAGCTGAACAAATGAAAGACACCACCCTAAGCATCTTACATCTCCAGAGTCATTCAAGGAAAAGTCAATCCCTAGATTGGAGAGTAGCTTTTGTCATGATTAAGCTAGATCGTGAAATGTATCTAGGGGTGGACATAACTTGATTGTATAATTTAACCACCCCTCTGCCTATGACCACAAAACCTGAGAGTAGCCACTCGCTTCTCCTGGGTTAGCCCCAAGTAAACACTGGCATTGTTGATGAACATCTGGAATATCCCCATCTCTAAGACACGATTTTACCTGGGCCATTCAACTCTACATCTTTTTGATTGTTGTTGGTCGGGGGGATGGAACTCTGGGCTTGGGCGCTGTCTCTCAGCTCTTCAGGTCAAGGCAAGTGCTCTATCATTTGAGCCACAGTACCACTTCCAATTTTCTGAGTGGTTTATTGGAGATTAGAGTTTTCCGGACTTTTGTGCCTGAGCTGGCTTTGAACCACAATCCTCAGATCTCAGCCTCCTGAGTAGCTAGGATTACAGGCGTGAGCCACCAGCTCCTGGCCCTTTTTTTTTGTTTTTTTGTTAACATAGGTAGCATTTCTCTAGTACTTTCTACAGTCCAGTTTTATCCAACTAAGAAAGAAGCAACTTCTGCTGAACTTTAAGGCCCAACTTTTCCAGTCAGCCATTTCAATAGCTTCTCTAGCATTTGTCCATCCATTTAATCTCCAAGGACTCACTCTTTCTTTCTTTCTTTCTTTCTTTCTTTCTTTCTTTCTTTCTTTCTTTCTTTCTTTCTCGTTCTTTCTTTCTGTCTTTCTTTTTCTTTATTGTTTTTAATATGTACATCATATATAATACCTGACCTCAAGTCTTAAACTTTTGGAGGGCTTCATCTTCATTTACTGAATGGAGAAATGAATGCATTAATCAACACCGGATTTAATGTTCCCTTTTCTGCATGAGCCTATCGGGTCTCTCCAATGTCTCCATTTAGCCAATGATCACCTCATAATTTATTAGCTAGTTATTTGTTTTTTATTCCAAGTCACGTGTGGGGCATCTCATCATTGAAAACAGATTCAATTAGATTTTCTCTCACTTCTTTGCCAGTTTTTTTTTTTCTTGGAAGGAAGAAAGAAAAGTAGAATCTTCATATGAGAATAAAACTCTTCATATAAACCCTTAGTTGGCTTGATAATTGGGGGGTTGTTTGCATTTTCCAGTCTGGTTAAGAAGACACATAAAGGATCACATAGAAGTTGTTTTTTTTTTGAATATGGATGAGTAACATATGTTTTAACCTGAATGGTTCAATGTGTTCCTTTCCAGTCATGTTTGCAGAATTAATTTGGTTATAAATATGAGAACAAATTTAGGGTACAAATTTAACTTGGTCTTTCCCTAAGGCAAACTGATTTTGAAATATTGTTTGGTCCATGAAGTAATGTTTCCTCTAACTTAATAAGTAAATGGAATGGGGGGAAAGAAATCTAACAAAGCTCAAATCTCCAGCAGCTACAAAAGTTAACACCTTATTGACAAAGAACCCCCTTGTCCCCCTCCAAAAAAAAGAAAAAGAAAAGAAAGAAGTGACTCTTGCCAGTACACTCGAGGTCTCAAACCTGTTAAACCTCTTTCTTAAAGTGGTAATTCTTTTCTTTCAAGTTATTCAACCTTTCACCTAATAGGTCCCTTTCGCTGACCCTTGAACCGTAGTTATTTGTTTAGCATTGCAGTAATAGAGTTGGGAAATCTGAAAAACATTAAGTTAAATGTAAGGGTGTTGAGAAGGTGAAATTCTTTTAGTGAGGTGAAGAAATTTTATCTGGAAAATTTAAACATCTTGCCTCATAGAAGAAAGGGATAAGGAAAAATACTGTGAGTCTCTGGAAATTCTCTCATAATAGGGTGATTCTTTTAAGAAAAGAAAAAGAATATTAGTAGCATAAATGGGTGAAAAAAATTTTTAAAAAGTTATGTTCTTTTTAGCAGCTGATTATTTTTAAAGTTAAAAAAAAGGGTAATCCAAATTTTAGTATTTGGTTCTATTTCCCATAGCACCAACTAGAAATAGAATTATTTATTCAAGTGCTCATAATATCCAGTCTGTGATATTCTTAATGAGAAACTCCCAAATTCCTACAAAAGTGTAGATATTTGTTTAAATATTCTATTTCCCCCATTTCTTCTCTTTCATCTCTCTGTCCACCTCTAATGTAAAATACCAGGACATGATATATTTCAATCAACACTTGAATAAAAGGACAAAAATAACCATGATAATGTAGAACCCCTAGAAATACCACCAATATGAATCTCTCAGTGATCAAAATTCCACCTAAGATATGCCTTATGCATTCTTATATAGTGGAAATCTTTGCATGGGAGACAGTAGAGAAGGTAGCTTTTACATGCTCCAAGAGTACATTCAGAGAATTATCGTATGCCCCATCTTTCATTAGCAATGGCCTACTTACGAACAAATGTCTCCTTTCCTAGTTCCTTTGCTACACTTGATTTATTAACGTATCAGATGAGTTCCCACTAGGACAGTTTATAATCTGAAGCTTGTTTGATCATCTGTATAAAAACTCCCAGATCATTATATCCACTGACATTAAATATCCAGGGCTCTCCCGATATTGATTGCATTCCCCTCTCTAAACACGAAAAGCGAGTTTCGCCATTTTTGCAAATCCCTCCAGTGAGTTTTGGTCAAACAGCGACTCGAGTCATTTAAGAGATTAATTCATCCACGTGCTTGGTTTAATGTGTGCCTGACAAATGTTTGTTAAGTTAGTGTGTTTATTAAGCCGACGGGTTTGCATAAACTAGTGTCTGTGTATTACAGGCTCCGCAAGATAGAAGAATTGTCCATAGCTGTGCAGACATGCTTCTTGTACAATATCCATGGATAAGCTTGGGGCACGTGGTTGGACAAACCCCAATCTGATCGTAGGTCATTAATAAATGACAGGGAAATAGACTCTACTGCCATTGTTCAGCTATATACATCACTTACGTACAAGTTTCGCTGACCCTTAAGAAAATATAGACTTGCTTCCAAATTTTCACTCACTCTACAACCCCGTTATCAAGTTGGAGTCCCAAAACAGGCAAAACAAAGGAAAGATAGATCTTATTTTCATTTTTTGCAGATCTGAGGATTGAACCCTTGGCCTCCTGTTTGCTAGGGGAGGGCTCTACTGCTGGTATGATGCTCCCAGCTGGCTATGACAAAAAGTTTTCTTCGGAGTTTAAAAAAGGAAACAGTGTCATACACTGGGATGCAATCTGCCAGGACAGTGTACAAGGCACCTTCTAGAAAATTCATCTTGACTGACAGAAAAGTTTTTATGCCTTTCTGTAATCCTACTCATGAAAAAAATACATACATAAACATTTCTGCATTACTAGTAAAAAAAATTGTCTTCATTTCTTGTCTTTCATTTCTTCCTTCTTTTCCTCTTTCTTTCTTTCCTTCTTTCTTTTTTTCTTGCTTAAATCATTGAAGGAAAATGTCAAGGACTCTGTGTTTTCTTTGTGATAGAATGACAATCAAGAAGTAAAAAATATTAAATATGGACATATTAATTGGCAAATGCTTTAGTACTAATAAAGTGTGTGTGGTTTTATTCTTGGATTTTCTGAGGGTAAATTAAGGGCAATGATAAGTTTTCTTTTTCTTTTTTGGATGGGATTAAAAAATGTTTGGCCTTTGCTTTAAAGAACCATCTGTCTATCCTCTTTCCTCTTGGGATTAAGAAAATGTGCAACCGAGGAATTTCATTGATCCTAATTTGGATCCCTAAGGATTTGCCTTTCCAAAGTATTTGTTATTTCCCATGAAGCTCTAACTTAAGTACACAAAGTCTCATTCTTGCTTAGTCCCACCATGACTCTAAGCTATTCTTAGCCAGTGTAAGCTTCCTTCTAATGACTACTGTCTTCTTCCTCTTGTTGTTGTCCTTCTCCTTCTCCTTTTCTTCTTCTTCTTCTTTTTCTTCTTCTTCTTCTTCTTCTTCTTCTTCTTCTTCTTCTTCTTCTTCTTCTTCTTCTTCTTCTTCTTCTTTCTTCTTCTTCTTCTCCTTCTCCTTCTTTTTCTTCACTATTAGCCATAAATCAGCATTTTCACAGAATATGACCAGAATGATATCAACAGGTTTTTATAACTCGTGGTCTCTAGAAGAAGGTTAGTTTCTGAGTTATATTTTTAAAAAGTGGTCAGTTCCACCAAAAATAGAATCCAGACTCCTCCATCTGAAGACTCTGGCGTGCACTCATTTGGTGGTATATTCACTGGCACCAAAATTTCGTGGGGTTGAAGTCTCCGCCGTGACTGTGCCCTTTGCTTTCGGTCTCTGTGTTTACTTTGTCACTGATTACAAACTCACAACCTGTGATTTGTGTTCATCCCATGCATTTCCTTCCCGCTGGGACAGTCCAGGTTCAGATCTACAGCCTTGTTTTCCTGTTCAGACTTCTCTCTTCGTTGAATTCTCAGGCCCTACCCTTCTCCTAAGCAATTCTCTTCTCAGCTTGGAATTTCTCTTTTTCTCAGGCATGATTCAAGAAACATTTTAGTTTCCACAACACACACACACACACACCACATTAAACAATAGTTACATTTCTTTAATTGGGTTTATTACAAACAGGATCTCACATTATGGATCAGGCTGGTCCAGAACTCATGACCTTCCTGCCTCAGCCTCCTGAGGGATGGGATTATAAGACTGAACCACCAGGCTTGGCTACACTGTTCATTTTCATTTCTTTTTACAGCTTGAGTCCCTTAAACCTCTAAATGAACCTCACTTGCTTCCTGCCCCTCACCTGATACTCATTTTGTCTCTTTCCCTGTATAGATGGAGTTTGCCCAAAGACTGAGAACTGGAGATGGTTTTTGATTACTCTTCCTTCTACACAGATGAGATTTTGAGTAGGAAAACAAACAGGAATCTATATAGGAAAGAACTATAGAAGAAAGATCAAGGGCCTTAGGTGTAAACAAATTCAGTTTGAATTACGCATCAAATTATCATCAAGTCAAACATCTCAGATAGGATGTAAAGATAGTCCAATTTTTCCCTTCTTTTCTTCTTCTTTTTCTAATGCTGGGCACTGTTCTTAAACATTTTTTTTTCTCAAGGCTAGTGCTCTACCATTTGAACTACATCTTCACTCCTGGCTTTCTTGGTAGTTAATTGGAAATAAGAGCCTGACCAGCTTTCCTGACCTGATTGGCTTTGAACTTCTGATTCTCAGGTCTCAGCCTTCTTAAGTAACCAGGATTACAGACTTGAGCCACCGGCGGCTCTCAACTGATAAAGTCCAATCTTTGGTAGAATCAATGTTCAAGCTATATCAATGGGAGTGATTGTCAATGATGATCAATCAGGCTGGAAAGGTACATTGGCTATTCTGTTGGTGTCTCTCATGTGACAGGCTGACCCATTGTGCTCAGGGCTGGGTCCTGTCCTGACTTTAAGACCAGGCCTTCACAGAGGGTCAGTTTATTCTTCTACTGTTTAACAAAGAATCATGCTGATGGTGGGGTTTCCATAGTCTGGAACTATCTTTTCATTGTCTTGTTATTGTTGTTGATGCTTTCAAGTGTCTCCTTTCTGATTGGCTCAAAGGATCACACCAAGAACACACACGAACTTTAGTCTGGCATGAGGCAAAAACAAGAGGGACAAGTACACATCCATATTGCAACTCATTTTCCTGAGATTGTTGGTCAGAACTAAAGAGCTGTGAAAGAAGATCATCCCAATGTTTTATTTCCCTTCCTTTCATTAAAATCCCTGTTACAACCTGAAAAGAAGCTAATTAAAAACGAAGGCAAGATAATGTTTTCTTTTAATGTTTCCCACAAATACAGGAAAATCTATGGGAATGAATCAAAGTGAACTGAGTAATTTATTCAGAATGCATAATATATAAGTCTGATTGGGTTAAAACTCCAGGAGAAACACTTTAGCGTTTTGCGGCAAGCAACTTTTTAGAGTCTCTAATGAGCAAAGAACAACAAAAATAATAATGAGATTTGACAATTTATTTATTCAGGGGACTGACACATTTGAAACTCACTGCAACTGTACACTACCTTACAGATCCTTCCTTCCTTCCCTTCCTTTCCCTTCTCCTTCCCTCCCTCCCTCTCTCCCTCCCTCCTTCCCTCCTTCCTGCCTTCCTGCCTTCCTGCCTTCCTGCCTGCCTGCCTTCCTTCCTTCCTTCCTTCCTGTCCAGTGGTGGGGATTCCTGGGCACTGTCCCTGAGTTTTTTCGCTCAAGGTTAAGCACTTTACCATTTGGAGCCACAGTGCTATTCCAGGTGTTCTAGTGGTTTATTGGAGATAAGAGTCTCACAGATTTCCCTGCCTGGGCTGGATTTGAACCATGATCCTTAGATCTCAGACTCCTGAGTAGCTAGGATTACAAACCTGAGCTACCCAGTGCCTGGTTCATATCTTTTTCTTAAAAAAAGGAAGATATTACATTTTCCCCTGTCTATAATGGCAACTCTCAGTTTTATAGTCTTTCTCTTGTGAAATACCTTTTTAGAAATTTTTAATTTTTTAATAGCAACCGTATAGAAGAGTAATAATTTTTATAGTTACTACCTTTGGGGCAAATGTGATTTATAAAGGAATGATAAATACACTTTCTAGACATATTGTAAAACTCTGTGGAAAATTTTCCCCCTTGAGAATAAAGACAAAAGCACATGTTAACTGAAAATATGAACTAAAATTTTGCCACATCTATGTTTTCAGAACTGTTTGATTTGCTTATTTTTTTCTGTTACATAGTTCTCCTAGTGCACATGGAATATCTTAGCAGTTTTGCATTGTATTTTCCAATTCATGATTGCCTCTACTTACATGGATTTTTATTTATTTCATTTGTGATTCTCCATATGTGGATCCTGTATTCATTTCCTTAGATTTAATTTCTTTTGGTTTGATTTTTTCAAAATATCATATATTCCAGTTATTCATTGTTGGTATATAAAATAAAATTTGACTTCTACATATTGACATTGTACCCTGTTATCTTCCTCTTCTTCTCTGTTACAGCTCAGGGATTTTCATTTGTTTTATACTGTTTGGAACTCTCTACATAAATAATACTGTATAAATAGAGTTCTAGTTTTCTCTTTTCTAATTATATTTGTTGTTGTTGGTAGTGGTTGTGGGGCTTGAACTCAGGGCCTAGGTGCTGTCCCTGAGCCTCAAGGCTGGTGTTCTACCACTTGAACCACAATTCCACTTCCAGTTTTTGAATGGTTAATTGGAGATAAGCATCTCATGGTGACTTTTCTGCTGGGGCTGGCTTCAAACCACAATCATCAGATCTCAGCCTCCTGAGTAGCTAGGGTTATAGGCATGAGCCACCGGCACCAGGCTCTAGTTATATATTTTTAAAATGTACTTTCCTTGTCTTATTGCATTAGCCAGGATTTCTAGCTCCAATTTTTGTTGTGGATTTTGCTAACAAGACAGTTTTTTTTCTAGAATTCTAGTGTCATGAGTTCTTTATGAGTTTTGAATATGGCTGGATTTTGCACACTACATTTTTATGTGTAAATCAATAGGATTATATGAGCTTTTTTGCTTGTTTGTTTATGCTGATATTCACATGTTGAACAAGTGTGGCATCTTTATAATAAATCTCACATGATTGTACCATATATTGTAATGTAGAAACACTGTTCCTCTGTGAATTTCTTGACAGGACAAAAGGAAGTGACAATTGTCAATTCTTGGAAGAATGGACTCCAAGCCACAAGATCAGGCTGTAGTTAGAGCTGCATGACTACCTTAGAGCTCCCTGTGGAAGGCTTAGGAATCCCCTCAGTTTTAGGACCCAGACACTCAGCTGAGCCCGCACCACATCCAGCAGTATAATTCTCCATGGTGACAGGCGACACTCCCAGATTGTCCCTGTATGGCTACAGAATGAGCTCAAGTCACCTATGCACTGCCACCAATTAAAAGCCAAAACCAGAACGGCATGGAAAGAACAGAACATTATAAAATAAAAACTCTCCCAACCCATCCTTCCCTCCTTCATCTGTTCATATAGTGTCCACGGACACAGATTACAATGTCTTCTAAGAAATTGAATCCATTACGTTTTTCTAGATGATAAGGAAGAACATTCTGAATAATTAATTTAAGTGCTCTTTCTCTGTCTCTCTCTCTCTCTGGCTATACTCAAGATTGAACTCAGGGCATTATCTGCTCTACCCCTTGAGTCACACTCATAATCTTTGACTTTTTTTCTTCTCTCCACTTATTTTTAGGGAGAATATCCTGCTTTTACCCAAGCTGACCTCAGACAGAAATCTTTCAACCTACGTCTCTTGAGTAGCTGGGCTGATAAACATGTATCACCAGTAGGCTTTGCTTGTTTTCAAAGAAGACCTGACCAATGTTTTTCAGGAGTCTTTCAAAGCACAATCCTCCTGGAGTTTCAAGTCCTCTCAACTAAATTCTCACTGCATTGGGCAAATCACACATGTCTTTTTCTGTTGTTTTGTGAAAACAGAAATCAAGGGTTTGTGGATGACTGAATGGCTCCTACACTTCTCCATTAGTTTCTGTCTGTCTCTTTCTCTTTCTGTCTATTCCTCTCTGTTTCTCTCTCTGTCTTTTCCTCATCTCTTTCTATCTCTGTGTCTGTTCATCTGTCTGTCTCTATCTCTCTGTTTCTGTCTATCTCTTAACCCTCCTGCACCATACTCCAGCATACAGCTTTTCTTACTCTTCTTACTTATGCTGACTTGGAAAGTGAGAGCTCAGTGCATCCTCCAGTGTCTTCTTTCTGTGTTTCCCAGACAGGAGCCCAAGTTTTGGAAGTGTCAGGGCAGCGTACACGCTGATGTACAGCTCGCAGTTGTGTTTCTCAAAAGACCTTTCAGAGCCCTCCCCTTTCCTCTGTTCCCTTCAAATTGGGAGTGATTCATCAGCTGGCCTTCAGCAAGAATAGAGGCCAGCCTGAGGTCCTGGGCCTTTGACCTCTGTGAAGAGAAAGGTCACAGTGAGAGCAAGTGCCCAGCCCCAGAGCCGGAGTCACAGGTACAGAAATCCAGCCGAGGGGCTGGTGAGCCAAGGGGGGATGGTGGGAACCAGTGGGCATTTAGAAAAGCCAAGAGTATGTTTCTAAGAGACTCAGTAGATCAGCTGACAACCGGGGTCAGGGGTCATATTTATGCTTGATTCCCTGAGCGCGTTACAGTAACATCTGCTTATTAAGGCTCTTCAGGGAGCAGGCCCGGGGAGCAAACACTTCTGACCTCCTACCACAGAAGGGACCAGGCGAAGAGATTAGGGGGTCTCTATGAATGCGCATGTTTGACTTAATGACTGTTCACCCCCCTCTCTTGGGCATGATTTGTCAGCTTCACCCCATTTCTTTTTATAATCTTGCTAAATATGTAAAGGAGCCTCACAGTGGACAGTGGGATAGTTTCAAACTGCAGAAAAGAAAAAAGAGGGTTAGATTTTAATTGGGGACAAAGCAACCTGAATGCGAAGTGGAGAATGGGAAAGTTGTGGGGGGTGGGACAGGAAATTCTCCATGTGCTGGAACTGAGTAATTTCACAGAAACTTCTCCACTTCAGAAATAGAAGAAAAAGATTGGCTGTGCTCAGTCTTGTTTTGCCCTGAATTTTTCCCTCCCTCTCTCCTTCCCTCCTTCCCTTTCTCCCCCTTCCTTCCTTCCTTCCTTCCTTCCTTCCTTCCTTCCTTCCTTCCTTCCTTCCTTCCTTTTTTCTTTGCCAGTCTTGGGGTTTCAACTCAGGGCCTCAACACTGTCCCTGAGCTTCTTTTGCTCAAGGCTAGCACTCTACCACTTGAGCCACAGTGCCACTTCTGGATTTTTCTGTTTATGTGGTACTGAAGAATCGAACCCAGGGCTTCATGCATGATAGGCAAGCACTCTACCACTGAGCCACCTTCCCAGCCTCTTCCTTCTCTCCCTCCCTCCTTCCTTCCCTCCCTCCCTCCCTCCCTTCCTTCCTTCCTTCCTTCCTTTCTTCATTCCTTTCTCTCTCTGTCTTTCTTTCTTTCCTTCCTTCCTTCTTCTTTCCTTTCTTTCTTCTTTCTTTCACCTTTATTAACATTTCTGGACATTGATGTGTCAGGAGATCAGCACTTCATGTGGCATTTTGTCCCAGAAATTGGTGTCTTTAACTCATAATCCATGGGAGGCTGAAGATTGAATGTTAGTCTCATTCTTTTATTAATTTTATCCTTTTAAAACTTTTATCCTTTTAAAAAATACCAAAATTTCCTTTATCCCTTGTTATTTTATCTCCTGGTAATAGATAAATAGGGGTGTTATATGTAACCATCTCACACCCTCTCCTCTGACTGAATTAATAATCAATGAGAAGAATCCAGGTGCTGGTAGCTCACACCTATAATTCTAGGTAGTAAGGAGACTGAGATCTGATTATCCTGGTTTGAAAACAGCCCAGGTAGAAAAATCTGTGAGACTCTTATCTTCAGTTAATCAGCAAAAACCTCAAAGTGGAGAAATGGTTCAAGTGGTAGAGCACCGGACTATCTGGTACAAAATTATTTACTTACATTTCCTGAAAGAACATTTGCTGTGTGTCTACCAACTTCTAAAGTGAACTTTTTACATGGTTGGTCATAACTTCCGGAATTCTGTGTTTCTCCTTCTCATGATATTTGCATGGAAGTTTCTGGAAGAACATAGATCAGCTTATTTGAAAGAAAAAAAATTTTAGATTCATTGCAGACATTTATTTCTCGAGCACACATAGTTGATGGCCTAACCACTTGTGTGCCATTTTATTTTCACCTAAGTTTGCTTATTGAGGAATAACACATAGGGATGGGGGAAAGGAGATTGGAGAAAAGTTAAAACCAGTAAGTAAGAGATATCGCAAAACATGGCTGATGCCGGGTTCCACATCTTCCCATGCAAATGAAAATGCTTACTATTTATGGAGAATCCAGATCCTTGTGGAGGAAAATATATTGAACTGAGATGGACAGGGTGAATTGATGGAGCCTCTTCAGAAGTAAGGGTTCAGATGCAGGAATGCATGTATGTGTGTGTGTGTGTGTGTGTGTGTGTGTGTGAGCATGCAGATGCGCATACATGCAGGTGTGCACACACACCCTTTGCACATGCGCCCTTTGAGGTCATGGTAGTTGGTGGGTGGGGTGGGTATAGTAGCTGTCCAAAACCATTTTTGTGATTATAAATAATAATAATAATAATTCAATCGGAAGTGGGTTCTGCCACACTTCACAATACACCTCCTAGCAGGACATTGAGATTTTCTTAATCAGGGTCAGACCCACAAGCTTCAGACCAATGAGTTCAGTGGGGGGGAATAAAATCACTCTCCTTCCCAGTTTCTTTCCCCCCTTTCCTGCCTCTCTTTCATTGGGAAGGCACCCCCCCCTCATAAACATGCAGAGTAATTTTCCAGTACATTAACCCAGGAGGGGATCCTCTCTCTGTCTGCTCAAGAGACAGAGAAGTTGAGAAACGGGGTGAGGAGAAGATGGATGGGCCTGGGATATAAGAGAGGGCAGTTTTTCCACTGTCCTGCCCTGTATACCTAGGACAAAGACTTCATTGACTGCAATGCTTGACATCAGCCTCATAAACTAGTAGTCAGTACAAAAGGTCTGACACTTGAAAGTACAAGTCCCTGCCTTCTTTCTATTACGGCTGTGCACTGGGGTTGGGCTCAACAGTGGGGTCCCTTTGTCAGCCCCTGGGACAAGAGGTGAAGATAAATAGTGTTGACATTAATGTAGTCACACAATTTTGCTATTTCCCCAAAGACAACACTTCCTTCCAGGCCTCACATCATGGCCCCAGGAGAGAGAGCCATCTACCCTTCTGCTAGGGAGCAGGGTAGAGTTACACCGGGGCAGGGGTGTGGCCAGAGCATGGATGAGAGGAGCTACAGGTATGAGGGTAAGCACAATGACACCGGGTCTGTTGCTTGTCTTACAGGAGCATGTGGTATGGTTCCCTTACATTCCAGCTCTGTCACAGTGGTTTCTTTCTTTTCTTTTCCTTCCCCCTCCCCGCCCACACTACTTTGGCAATCTCTGGGAATGGTCTTACAGGAATTTTTTTTAAATGAACACAGGAAACACAAAACTGAATACATGTACAGTGATATGATGTAAAAGATTTTCTTTTTTTAATGAAAAAGAAACACACACACACACACACACATAAAACCCCAACATGGTATCTTTCTGATAATCATGAGACCAGAAAGGACAAGTCTTTATGAGAAATATTTTGGGAACAGGACTTTGATACAGGCAACTCAAGCAGAAGGTTGGAATTCTGCACGATGAAGGCTGGAATCCATAAGCTGTGTGGTTTGTCCTATCTGATTGCCCTTGTTACTCGTTCGTACTTGGCCGGGTATCCACCTGGGTGAGCCTTTGCTATCATTTCTCATTTGGATTGGAGGGGTTTCAGCCAAGTTAGATTGGCTGGGGGAAGGTTGCCCACTCCAGACGCCATCATCAGAACTCTGAGCGCAGATCCTTACCTTGGGTAACTCTTCCCACTCTGTGAGGAAGCTCAGTAGAAGATGGCATCTGAGCCAAGCCCAGGCATACAAACTTGTTCACAGTTAGGCCTCTCTGTACCCAGAGGACACTCCCTAAGACCTTCTACCAACCGGGCTCTAAACAGCTATCCAAGGTTATTTTATGAGCCAGCAGAGTTACGGCTCAAGTGGCCGAGTGCCAGTACTGAGCAGAAAATGCTAAGTGAGAGCACCAAGCCTTGAATTCAAGCACCAGTACAAGCAGATTAAATATGTGTGTGTGTGTGTATTTATAAGCAAAGAGAAGGAAATATAGAAGCTCAAAATTCTTATTGAGTCCAAGATGAGGACAAGTTAGAGCTGAGATTTTAACATGCCTGAATGAAGTTTCATATAAGCACCAACAGTCCAATTCAGATCAGTCATCAACTGGCTGGTTTGAACATTTCCCTAGCCCCTGTGCATTTTGCGCCATGTTCCTAAGAACAGCGTTCCCCCATTACTTATGCCAGCGCATTGAATCATTGGACACTTGAATATATTCTTTTTTTTTTTTTTGTCGGTTGTGGGGCTTGAACTCTGGGCCTGGGCGCTGTCCCTCAGCTCTTCAGCTCAAGGCTAGCGCTCTACCACTTGAGCCACCATGCCACTTCTGGCTTTTTCTGTTGAGGAATCGAACCCAGGGCCTCATGCATGCAAGGCAAGCACTCTATCACTGAGCCACCTTCTCAGCCTTTGAATATATTCTTTAGATCTTATTTGATCCAAGTTAGTTCATGACTCCATTTCTTAAACTCTGCTAGAGCTAAAATGTGAAGATCCTAGATATTTCTAGGATATATGCATACATGAATATATGTACACGAGTATAAGCATATGTATGTATAAATGTATATAAATATATATATATATATATATACACATAGAGATAATGATTATTAGGCAGTTACCTTGTTATTTGCACAAACTTCCATCTCCTTTTTGCTTTAGTGATGTTTTATATTTTCATCTGGGGCTGGCATCTGACCCATAATCAATCACTGGAATAAAACAAACACGATCGTGTTTTAGGGAACTGGACGTTACAGAGTATACTTTGCTTTAAGGTACCATTAATGACCACATCCATAAAGACCAGTGAATATGAAGTGTCTACACCAGCATGCATTTCCAACTCCCTCCCACCCGCCCCCCCGTCCCTGTTCTATATTTAGGTGTAGGTCATGAAAGTGGAGTGGATGGGTCTTCGGAACTTTCTTGGTTCTCCTTGAGGACGCATAGTTTGGTAACCACACTATTAAAGCCATCTTTTCCAGGCAAGGAATTTTGGCATTGGGACGCACCCAGGGGAGTCAATGACTGGCTGGGCATCCAGGTCTCTGAATCAGAGATTGAAAATCTTCTTAAATAAACATTTGTCTTCTGGCTTGTCGAAAGCCTTATTTCTGACAAAGCTCCGTTTCTCCATTCCTGATAGAAAAGTTTTATGTTCACTCCAAGAGGTACTTCAGTGTGTTCCTATATAGGTTAATTCAGGCTGGGCCTTCACGAATGACTGTAGGCTTTTCTTTCTTTCTTCCTTTTTTTTTTTTTCTGGGAATTAGGTGGAGTTGGCAAGACCTTTGCTTCTCCTTCTTTGCTTTCAGAGCTAGTCTACCTCTGGAAGGTGCTGGTTTTGATCCACAGCCTGAAGAACTACTGTGCAGAGAATCCAGGTAGAACCAAGGCACAGAATCAGGAAAAGGTGGTTGGGTTGATCTTCCCTTCTCTTCAGCAAGGGAGCTCCAAGAAGGGCTGCCAGCTCTACAAAGATAAGGATCAGTAGAATTAGGGAGTTAATTGTTCCTTCTCCTCTGTTTGGCCTTGTGATTCATACTCACATGATAATGATTCACCCGGCGGTTATAATTTGGCAACCTGTACAACCTCCAGCTTGGCATATCTCCTTCTCGGTTCTTGTCTCTGTGAAGAAAAGGTATTTAAAAGACAGAGAACTTTGGATGTGGGTTTCTGACTGTGAGCTGTATTGTTCTGAAAGGGGTGGTCATTTTAAGGAATGATTAAGCGGTCAACAATTCCATTTAATTGATGCAATGAACTCATTGGTTATTTTCTGTTATCAATTAATAATATGTCACTGAGGGAAACAATACAGTGTGTACCCATCAAGAGAGAGTCATCCAAACACAAATGCAATATTTAGCAGTAGTTACTTTTTTGAAAGTCAACAAGGGCAGACGCTCAAAGCTGGTTCTGTTTTGACTTTCAAACTGCATAAACAGTAAGTGATACAGCCACGAACATATACATCTTGAATATAATCATTGTAATTTTGATACCAAGATGGCTTCTACTATTGTCTAATCCTGATTAATCTGTTTTTAACTTTTAAAAACTTAATCCTGGCAGGGTTGCAGCATGACATTTGGCATATTCCATATGTTTTTGTAAACTATTTCTTTGTACTCTCCACCAAAGAATTCATTGCTTTGAGTACTATACCCAAACAATTAACTCTAAGGAGGAAATACTTTATCTTATTAAATTTTTAGCATTTGGAGGTATAGCTCAGTAGTAGAGTGCCTGATTAACAAGAGCAAGGCCCTGAGTTCAAACCTCTGAAACACCAAATATTTAAGTCTTGTTATTGCTGTTGTGGTTGTTGCTTGAAAGCTAACTGAGCACAAATGGAACGAATTCAGCACACTTTTCTTTAAGAAACAAAAATAGTACTCTGAAAACCCAACGATTATACCGGAGCAAGTACGAGTGGAAATTTTTTATAGACTCTCTATGAGCAGCAAGTTGACCTTGAAGGCCTGCGTATGAAAACACTTTCCCCTAAATGAATAATTGTTACGTTGTAAATCCTCCAACTATGTCTGAGATATTAGAGGAGAAGCCAGAAGCTTCTCAGAGTCCATCCTGGGAAGTTGGAAGTATTTCTGTGGGGGGGGGGGGGAACAAATCAAAGGTTGTTCAGACCAAGAGCTGACTCTTTGGTTCCTGAATGAGGAGGGTACGGATCTTATTTTGAAAGCAGGTTTCTTTGTGACCTATCTGTCCATTTCTACCGTGTCGCTATTAGAAGAATACAATGATTTGAGTAAGCCCTTGACAATAAGGAATCAACTGAATTCAGTGTCAACACAACTTGCTCTTGATGCAGAAACCAGAGCACGGAGAATGCAAGACAGGCTAACTGTGTCTTCCTTTCGATGGGCTGGTGCTACAGGAGCACGCACGCAATTTCACATTGATTCCCACCCCCCCCCCCAACATGCTCTGTCACAGGGAACCCACGCCAGCAGAGGAAGGGGACGGGTTGGATGCTCATTTGTGTTGGAAACATGCAAACAACATAACAGCTGCATGCTGCATTGAATAAAGAAGATGCACATGCATTTAAATCACTTATATCTTACTTTTTTATGATGCAATTGTGAATTATGTTCCTTTTGCATCTGTAATTAGAGGGCAGAACAGATGGTGAACGCTTCGTTTAAAGTGATGTGTCCATTAAAATAACCTATGCCGTCAAACGATTCCTCGCTCTCACAGGGTGCTGGCTCCCAGTGGCAAACACTTTGCGGGACTGAAATATGTTGCAAAGGGCCCCTGGACCGTACAGGATGCTTATTATTTTTAAGGGCTTTCCAATAAAAGGGTTCACCGTAGCACAGCTAGATTTGTACCTCATTTATCTTCTGAGCATATGTTTTACTATATTGTTCTAATTAAAAAGTGACCTTGTATATAATGATCAGAGCTCAATGCTGAAATTGATTCATATAGAAACAGGGGATATGAGAGGACTGGGGAGGGGTAATTGGGAGAGAGAAAATCTCTTTTCCCAAGATCCTTAGAGGCAAGAGTTCAGAAGAAATAGTTCATCTCTGGGCCACATAATCCTCTTATTACACATTATTTGCAGGAGTTTTTTTCCCCCTCTTTTTCTTCTTAAAACAAAAACAAAAGCAACAAATACAAAAGGGGAAAGGTCATCATAAAGTTTGTTTCAAAGCAGCTCATAAAATTTTGTTGTTTTTTTTTTTAACATGGGGCCACAGCATATTAGCTTCTGTGCTGTTCAAATCCATTAAAGTTGAACTTTTGTTTTGCCTTTGCTTGCTTAAGATATCCTGGGAAAAAAATTGAGGGGTGGGGGAGAACTATCAGATCCTACTGGTTATAAATATTCTCCAACTTTTATTTTAATCCTCTTCCAAGGACAGAGAGCTTTTGCATGTCATCTTGTTGAATGTTCCAGAACTCCGTAAGAACAGTTGTAATAATATTTCACCACCACGAGGGAGAAACAGATTTGGACAGATTATAAAGGAAGCCTGCTTGTGTTGATGGAAGAAACACTTAGAAAACAATAGGAAAACACATACATGATTTAGTTTAGCGGTGATAGTGGTGGTAATAAGTCTAAATTGATGATTCCAAAAAAAAAAAAATCAAAGTCTACCAAGCAACGGTGGCTTACATTTGTGATCCCCGCTTCTTCAGGAGGCTCTGATGACTATGGTTCAGAGCTGCCCTGGCCGAAGAAAATGGAGAGACTTTTACTCCGACTCACCAGCAAAAAAATGCTAGGATTTGAAACATGGCTCAAGTGGTGAGCAAAACTCCAAGTCCAGTGAAAGAGCGTGAGTCCCTGGGTTCAAGCCCAAGAACACACACACACACACACACACACACACACACACACACACATGAAAGTTTCCACAAGCAAAATTAAAATGCACGTAGAAAAAATACTGCAAAGCTGATCATGAAAACTTTTATGTCCTTGTCACGGGGATATCTTTAATATGTTATTTTGTTCTTTTATTATTATCTTCACGTAATTGTACAAAGGAGTTGCCATCTAACAAAGCAGTTTACGAATACAGTCTAACTTGATCAATGCCACCTTCGTCAACATTCTCACTCACACCTTCCGTACCACCCCTTTCCTCCATACCTCCTCTCCTCCTCTTCATTCATCTCTCCCTTTCCCCATGACCCCAGCTCACCTCTTTCGAGTACGTGCTACCAGGTGTATTCGTGTGTCTGCATTTTGGTTGTGCCTTTTTTTTAACAAATTACACTATTTGAGTTCTCCCTCGAATCTACCATATTTCATTTAATACATTTAGATTTGCACACCACCCCATGCATTTACCTATGACTTTATAATGACTTTAATCCATTTGTATAGGCTTGCACCCCACCCAGTGCATTTACCTATGACTTTATAAGCTAAATCTGGCTTTCACATATCAGACAAGCCTTGCATCCTATATCACTCTGGGCCTGACTTACTTCATTTAACAATTTTCTTTCCAGGTCTTTCCATTCCTTACAATATAATACAATATGTTATTTTTAATGCATGGAAAAACTCATACAAATCAATTTTTAAAAGGACTGAAACTTGCCACCAAATCACAAGGGCAAGACCAATTCAAAGTAATGAATGTATTCGATTTTACTTACAATCTAATTATTTAAAAATGAATAGCCACTGAAATGCTAAGACTAACTAGTTCACCTATCTTTATATGCTTCACACGCTCGACACTCAGTAAAATGGCCTTATAATAAGGGGAGAAGGCATTAAAACTACCTGTCTAAAGAAGTGTTTAAACAATTGTATCCAAGATTCAAAAATCAAGTGCATTTATCTATTCATTCTGCCTTTACAAGCCTGGAGTCCAGCAGGAATGAGGACAACACTTTGGCACTGGGACATTAAAATCTTGGACACCACCGATGGACTATACACATCTAGGGAGCAGCTGTGGAAAACCACAGCTGTCCTTGATGCAAGATGCTTGAAATAAGGAAAGATTTTATGTAGACTTTCTGCCTAACATACATGTAGATTCCCAAATATTCTAGTGTGGAGCAAATAATATCAAGATCACAGAAGAATCTTGAGGATGAAGGAGATGGTGATATTGGAATGATTTTTAATTTCGTAAAGGGAGATTCAGCAGTGATCATTATATTTTGGTGGCTTTCTTGTTAATGCCTCATGGACTGTAAATTTTTTCAGGACAAAGGTGAGTCTTCACCCACTGTTTCCTTATAGAACTTATTCCGGAGTCTGGACAGGGGTCTACTTACTTGTTTTACAAATAGGTGCTCTTCTCTTTCATTAGACTGCATATAAACTATCTACCTACCATTTCTGAGTGGAGGGTGAGGGTATTTTAAAGTCTTCAGACAATGCTGATAGAATCCAATGAATAATAGCTGTGACCGTGTGCTATTGTTATTATTATTGTTATTTTATTAATTAGTCTTTCTTCTATCATCCATACCTACTTCCCACTTGGTCTTGCTCAAAAATTTAAACCTGTCCATGATGATCTTAGAATCCATGAGATGATTTATTAAGTAACAAGGAGATGAAGTTTTTGCCATTTGAGAGTCTGTCTTTTCACAAAATGTAAAACTATTCTGGACATAATCCTTATTGATTTCAAATGGAGCTAGGGCAGGAAAGGAGCACAAAACTAACGCAGAATGAAGAATAGCATATGTACATTGAAATGTGGTCACCAAACATATTGGGAGAGAAAGTGGTTCTTGGGCTTTTTTTTTTATTATGAAAACTCAATTTTAAAATATCAATATTTTACGCTTTAATTTTTGATCTCTGACCAAGCTTATTTGTCAATGCTGGCTTGCTGTTGTACCATAGCTAGTGCATTGTATAACAATCATTCCTTTCCCTTCAGTGCATCTATCTTTCTAGGTTAAGACTTCCTGGTTTTACCTCCCCAAAAGGTTACATCTATCATAATTCTGTTACCGTACCTGCCAGTGTCCATTTCTCAATTATTCTAACTCAAGTATTTGTGGTTTTCTTTCAGGAGCCTGCTTCCCATTGCTTCCCGTACACTGATATTTGTTTAACAGATCCTTGTGGTTTCTTTCCTCTGCCCTAGAAAATGAAGAGGCCATAGATCAGAAGAGAATGATCTTTCAAAGGTTGTGCATCTGTCAGCCTGGTGTGATAGTTGAGAATTCTACTGATTTTTTTTTTCCCCCAAGAGTTTCTTTAGAGCATGTACATTGCAATTTGTTAAGGTCAACAAAAGACGCCAAGACAGCTTTTACCTGTGTGACCAACTGGGTAAGTTGGGTGCCTATATGCAAGTCTTAAGACCTTGAATATTGGTGAGTTGCTATTAGAATTTAGGCGATGACTGACACGTTTTCACAGGTTCAGGTCTTGAAGAGACTTGTTGGGGTAAACATATTCAAGTTAATAGGGGGAATAGGTGAAAAAAATGATATAATGTGAAAAATGTCTCCAACCTGAAACATTCGAGTAGAGCCATGTCCAAAACAAGGGACAGAAACAGAAAAGACCTCTTCAAAGCCACTGGAAAAATGAAGTTGTATGTTAGCCAGCAGAAAGGGAAACTGCACATTGATTCATTGATTCTCTCTCTCTCTGTCTCTCTGTCTCTCTCTGTCTCTCTATGTCTGTCTCTGTCTCTGTCTTTGTTTCTCTCTGTGTCTCTGTCTGTCTCTCTCTCTCTCTCTCTTTCTATTTGTTTTAGATGTGCTTGTCCAGGTCAGTCGGTATTCAAGGTCTGTGACACCAGGATAATTTGTTTTCATTCTTCTGCATGCAAAGGGACAGTACTTCAGGCTTTTGGATTGGGACTCAAGACAACCCAGTGAATACTACTATTGGTAAAGTCTAGGTTTTACCAAATCACCTCTCCACCGAGCTTGTGATTCTATGTGATGGGGAGCCAGGCTTAGGAGATTCAGGTTGGAAAGGCTTTCAAAGATGTCAGTAGAATTCATTGCTACCATGAGCAACGGCGTGGAGAGATCATCGGATTCCAGCTTGTGTTTTAATGCGCACTATGTGTACAAGCTTTCCAGGGTTTTTAATCCCAGATACCTTTTACACAGACAAAAACTTTACAGCTGATCTTTTTTGATCACAAGGGTCTCATTGGACAGCATGGATGGGGTGGACTAGAAACCATACCACTCTCCACCTCCACGTCTCCGTCTTTCCAGTAGTTCTAAAGTCTGTGGGGCCTTGTATTTTGCTCTGTCCTCCCAGTAAAGCGATGGCTGACATTTACAGATGCTGTTAACATAGTGACACCTATTGTTGGATAAAACGATTTCCCAATGTTTGGCATACATCTCCACCCAGAAGGTAGAGAGGAAGGAGGAGGTAAAGGAGTCCTGATGACGGGGAAAATCTTTTTATTTGAAGTCCCAAGAGTCAGCAAATGCTTTCCCCAAATACATTTCTCTAATGGTGGCTGGATATTTGGGGCATGCTGGGAAAAGTAAACATGGTATCTTCAAGCTTGCTTTCCTTTTAAAAATTTATTTTGCTTATTTTTCTCAGTACTGGAGTTTGCTCTCAGGGCCTTGCAAAGATGGTGCTCTACCACTGACCTACTCTGTCAGACATTGTTGTTGTTTTGTCCTTGTGGGTTCATTTTGTTTCGTTTTGAGGTAGAGTTTTACTTCCTGGTTAGCATGAATCAGGACTGCGATCCAGCGATTTCAGGCTTCCCACTGTAGCTAGAACGACAAATGCAAACCACCATATCCATGATTTTTATTTGTTTGTTTGTTTGTTTTTTCTGATAGAGATGGAGTCTCAATGACTTTTCTGCCCAAGGTGTTCCGGAACTGCAATCCTCCTATTCTCAGCCTCCAATATAGTGAGAAGTACAGACTTGAGTCACAGATTCCCTATTCAAAATTTACTTTACATTGGGAGGTAGATGCTGAATATAATTGACTATTCTTTAGCACATTAATGAAATGGATAAAATCTTATTTGTAAAAGAGGTCTTGCACATAGAAATAGATACATCTTTACTTTTATTTTTTTGTTTTTGATCCTGGGGCTTCAATTGAGAACCTGGATATTTGTCCCTAAGATTTTTTTTTTCTCAAGGCTAGCATTCTACCACTTGAGCCACAGCTCAACTTTTGGCTTTTTTGGTAGTTAATTGTATACAAGAGTTTCATGGACTTTCCTGCCCGGGGTTGGCTTTGAACTGCGATCCTCAGATCTCAGCGTTCTGAGTACCTATGATTTCTTGCATGAGCTCATAGTCTCCAATTTACCTCTCTAATTCTTAAGAAAGATTTTGAAAATAGGTCAAGATCTTTCTTCTGGTAGGGTACTAAGTGATATTGTCTTTTTATAACAATTGGTCCTTTTGCTCAGTATGTTACTGCACAAAGAATTAGGTAGTTAGTTACAATTCTGGGAGTCACACAGGTATAACCCCAATACCATGCAACATACATGATAAAGGCATTTTTTTCTCTAGAAACTTCAAGTTTTTTGTTTTTACTTGACATTTCCTGATGTTTTATACTATTACTCTGAAAACATTTCCCCCCTCCCTTCTTAGGAACAGGTCATTATCTGTCAAGGACAAGTCAGCCAAAGGATTTATACGATGAAGAATAATTAAAAAAAATAAACTTTATTAGTGTTTTCTTCCTGTTTTGATTTGCAATCAGTGGAAAATTACTTGAACTAGCTTAAACAAAACAACAGCAACAAAAAAAGCTAAAGCTTCTGAAAACATGGAAATTCCTTGGCTTTGGAATCTCCAAGAACAAGGGATTCTGGTTCTTTCTTCTTGAGATACATCATTCGTTGACTTAGCTCCAGAATCTCTTGGGCATAAAGGAATGCAATCCTTGCACAGGAATGCAAGTCAGCATACCATAGAGACATACTCATAATTAATTATAGCAGCCTTGTTCCTAATGACCAAGCTATGAAATCAGCTCTTAGGTGTCTACCAACCCATGCAGGATTGAAGAGCATTACATCATCAATACAGATGATAAGATAGCATAGGGAACCCAACAAATCACCATTTGAAACAGATAGCAGTACTGCTATACCAGTACATGGTTGTACTGGTATTTTTAGTGTGATCTTCTTTACGTTCTGTTGGATAAATGCCGAGGTGTGGAATTGCTGGGTCATAGAGTCATTGTTTACCATAGCCAACATGCACCTCAATGGATGAATGGACAAAGAAAATGTGACATAGATGCAGAATGGTCTTCTATACTTCCATCAGAAAGAATGATATTGTACTTGGAAAAAAATATATAATGGGAAGTAAGCCAGACCCAAAGAAACATAAGTTGCATCGTTTCCCAAACCTCATCGATGATAATGGTGGAACACTAAAGCTGCTCATTTTATGCAAACTCTGAAAAAGTGAAGGTTGGGTACCTAAGTTTCAGAATGACATGGAGATTGGGTGAATAGAAATGAACTATTTAGGAGTGATGTGGCAGAGTTCAGGCCACAATTCTATCTTTATGGTCATTACCTTTGTTTTACTCTATCTGCCTTTCTTTCTACTTTGCTCTTCAGCCTTCTGATAATGCTGTATGAGGCCAAACAAGTCAGTAGTAGTCTCAAACCCAAGTGATGCAACTGGCTTGGAAGGGAAGAGGCTTGACTGGAACCTAAACTCTTGGTACTGTTATTTAGCAGGTGAGGCCTTTGCAGTCTGCTCTCTATCATGCCCATCTTCCCTTTTATCTAGAAAGCTCCTATCGACGCATTAGAACATTGATCAAGGCTCAAATCTCACCTTCTCTGCCCTCTCTTGTTCCACAATGTCTCCCAAGGCCTCAGAACATACATTGCCAAAGATAGAGACATCTTCTTCACCTGTTCCATCACCTCTCCATTTCTTTTGTGTGTATGCCAGTTCTGGGTCTTGAACTTAGGGACTGGATACTGCCTCTGAGCTTTTTCTGTCAAGGCTGGTGCTCTTCCATTTGAGCCATGACTCTACTTCTGGCTCTGTGGTGGTTGATGGGTGATGTGTCTCACCAATTTTCATGCCTGGGTTGGTTTCAAGTCATGTTCCACAGATCTAAGCCTCCGAAGGAGCTAGGATTACAGGCAAGAGCCGCGGGTGCCTGACTTAACCTCTCTCTCAATACGTATATCCTCCATAGCACCTAGCCAATCGTTGGCACCAGAAATGCTTAGAGAAAGACGGAACAAGGGCAGGGCAAATACAATCATGAACTTGACACCTCCGGAACCCCTCCCCTGCTGCTTCCCTGAGCCTGGCAGCTGTCACCGGCCTACAGGTGGCAAGGAGAGGTTTCTCACCGAGGCTGGCTCTTCTTGACTTCTGGTCTGATGGTAAATGACTGTGCATGGGATGAAACCAACAGAGCAGCAGTCTTCCGTGCATTTTGGTCCCTGGCAAGCTAGACAGGGTTTCTAATATGGGGATTTTGAACGACCTAAGGCCTCTTATCCTGACACACTTCACCTGCGCCATCCACACCTGGGAGAAATGTTGGTTCCCAGTGGCCAAATGAAAAGCCAAGAAGGCCTACAACACATCGTTATTGCTAGTGGCAGGTCAGTTCCCGCTATTCCGCTTCCTTCTTGCAGAGGACTCAAGCGCTGTTTTGATGTACACTGCATATATGATATATCCATTTGGTATATTTATGTAGTCTTCTGCAGCCTAGTACAGTGAGTATACAACCTTTCCTGGTCCTCTAGTGAAAAATCACACGTACACACACACACACACTCACACACACACACTCACACACACACACACACACTCTCACACACACTCAAAGGAAGATGACCATGACTTTCACTGCTTAACAGATAAGCACGATTCATCTATCCCGAAGCCACAGCATTTCACAGCAGGTGCGCTGTGAGCCTTTCTCCATTGCCCTACCTTTACCTCCTATGCACAGTGTGACCGTTGTGTTCAATCTGCTCAGGAGCAATCCAGGCAGGTGCATCCATTTGCCTGATTTGGGATTAGAGAGACATGTGGATGGAGGCTGGACTTCTCTCTGACTACAAGGGGAAGGGCCATCTGTCAGAACTGACTAGGTGTGCAAATCCTTTTTGACTCATCTACTCTGACAACAGGGTGGAAAAGCAACTGGTCTACCACAGCATTCTCTCTCTCTCTCTCTCTCTCTCTCTCTCCCTCTCTCTCTCTCTCTCTCGTCACAGCAAGGAACATACTTTCCCTTGGAGGAGTCCATCAGTTAATATTAACAAGGAGCAAGAGAAGGCATAACTTGGCAGGAGGCTCCAATTCTCTTCCAACTCAATTGGAGCGATCGCCGAGGTAGGCATCTCACTGTAATGGACACCTCGCTTCCTCTGATGACAGTGACAAAGTCAGGTGACTGGGGTCAGAGGGCAGCCTGCTCTCCTCTGGCAAACAAACACCCACTCTGGTGAAGTGCCTTTTCATGGACCTTGAGTCTTTGTCTAGGGGAAGGATGCACAGTTGGCAGGTACTGAGCTGTAAGCGGATAGCTTTGACATGCTGATAAAGCTTCTCGGTTTCCTCAGGACTCGACTTTATCATTTACCGAAGGATATTATTTAGTGTGGAGATGATAGCCATTCTTCTGACTTCTCGGATGAGGGCCAGGGAAATGTATATGAAGGAAAGGTCTGTTACTGAGAATCTGACCCTGTTTGTTCAGTGACTTTGGGATCCTAATCGTACAATTTAACAGAGATAATGCCTGCCACCAGGCAGGAGAGTGGAGCTCACCCAGAGAGTGTCCCAGAAGACCAGTGAAAGTTAAAGATGCTTGCATTAAAAGAGAGAGAGAGAGAGAGAAAAGAAAGAAAGCTCATCCAATCCTGAATGTGCGTCTGTTTGTCTCCTGCCCCCTGCCCCCCCCCCGCCCCCGCCCCCGCCGATAGCAAATTTGATATTACAAAATTAGATTTGCTCTTTGGAGCCAGAGTTTCTGAAGGTAAACCCAGCCTTCTGACATGGCCATCATCAACATAGAGCCATTTGGACTGGGGGTATCCATCAACTAGTCAGCCTTAAGTGAGTGTGATCATTGCAACACCCGCTCTGAATCTTCTCCAGCGCTCACACACATACAACAGTTTGGGTATAGCCGGAGACTTCTAGCTATTGTCCTGGCCTAATTGTCCATAGGCCTTCAAACATGTCCCTGCATGGATGAGACATCGTTTGGTCAAACTAGGAACACAGCATGCATAAAGCTATAGGCTCCTTCTCTCTCCATTCCCTGAAGGGGCTTATAGGCAGGTATACAGTGTATTTAGAGCAGCACTAGCAGGGTTGCTTATTGGCAGGATGGAATGAGTTCAGTGAATGAATGTGTTCACTGGGGTCATCTGTGTATGGGAAACATCAGGGCTGAAGTATGCAGTGTGGGTGGAAGCAGCCTGTCCCGGTGTATTCTTGAGATGAGTTCAGACCTTCCTGATTCCTGGTCTGTTTTGGAGCTGGTATTAAACTACCATGTTCCCCTATGTGATCACAATCCATGTTTCAACAGTCTGACAAGGCAGGAGATTCCTGTAATACCATCTTTGTCTTCCCTTTGATGGAGAAAGATCGAAGATCTTTCCACTCCGTTTCCAGATAGAGACACCTCAACAGTCAGGGGCTGAAGGGGGTCCCAATGCTAAATCCATGAGACCTTAACTCAGAACATCCCTTCTCCCACAGCAAGATGGGGTAGCAGCCAGAGCTCATCCTTTCATTGGTGAAGGTTTGGGCTCCTCCAGCCCCTGGGTCCAGCTGACCTGGCCAGTGACCGCCTGGCATCCTTGGGTCCTGTTGAGCCAGGTTTCCTAGCTTTCTGCCATTTCCTGGCATCTTGTATAACTCAGGTCTCTGAGCGTTTCTTTTATCATTTGCATTGCATTAAAGGATTGTAATCATTCCTACCGCAGAGGTCTGCTTGTATTAAATGAGATTGGTATCGTGTACCTCCAGCGCAATCAGCAAGGAGGTCTGTGTGAAAATGCTTGTGTTTGGAAAACATCGTAAGGCCCAGTTGGAATTCCTAGGGCAGAGAGAAGAAACGTGAAAAACGTGAAAGGAGTTCACATGATTTTTTTTGTGAGTGGCCTCTCCTCTCACCCTCCAGAACCGGTTTAACTAGAAGCTGAGTTTCCACGAAGATAATGCATGAGTTCCATCTCTGCTCCGTTCAAACACTGGGGGGGGGGGGGGAGTAAATTCTCCACTCCTGGAAAGAAATTTAATATTTAAAGGTAATTTGACCTGTACATGTATGTTCCATGAATATTTGATGAACCCTATAGCAAATGTATTTATATAGCATTAATCGGAGGATATTTATTTCATTTTCATCTTCTAGGATATTATTTCCCCGGCAAATGGGAAATGGCTCTCTGTTGACAGGTTCCGCACTAAAGGCATGCTTAGCAATGTAGAGTGATGTTCTTCCTTCTCTAGCTCATATATACTCCCCAAAACAAAGTCAGCAGAACCCCGAATTATCACTTTCCAATAGAGCAATAGGGCTAGACTATTGGGCCTCCTCTGACTACTCATCAAAGCCACAAAGAACGTAATCTAACCAACATTCCTTTTACCTCACTGAATTCACCCATGGGTGGTACTTTATTTTTTTTCGACTGTTTCATTCATTTAGCTATTTTAAATTACCTTTAAGTAGTGTCACACAGGGCTTTCAGTTCAACATGTCACCTTACCTTACGAGTACAATGCTTCTGATTTAAATTTGCACAGTTCAGCTGCATCGACAGTTTCTACAACATCTTACCTTTTAAAAAACGAGTGTGAGTTGGTTAACGTACCCAACTAGAAGGAAAACATTTTCCTTGGATGTGGCTTCTATGTTGAGATTAAAATTTTTTTATTGTGAAAATACTGTACAGAAGGGTTACAATTACATAGGCAAGATAATGAGTACATTTCTTATCAAGCATTGTAGCCTCCTCCTTTGTTTCCCCTTCCCATCCCTTCCCATCCTCCCTCCCACCTAATCCCCCCACCCACTCACCAAAGTTGTAAAGTTCCTTTTCGACATAACGACTTGTAAGATTTAATTTTTTAAAAAGTAGACATAAACAATATCTGTAATAAATGCATTAACATTTACCTGTGTCCAGATACAATTCAGCATTATTTTGTTATGTTTTTGCCAGATTAGAAGTTGTTGATTGAGGAAGGAACAAATGAATTAGCTATTTCCCAAGGATTTTCTTAATAATTAAAAAATTCTAAGGCCTTCAAGAGGGGGGAAATTACAGGGAAAAAAAGGAGTATTCATTTCTTCCTTGTCCTAAAAGGTAAGCATACGCTAGAAGAATATTCTATCGCACTGGCCAAAGATGTGAGCTCCGTAATGACTACCAGACACAGTGCACCAGTGGCTCACAGCTATAACCCTAGCTACTTGGGAAGCTGAGATCCGAGCCTGAGCAGGAAAGTCCATAAACTCTTATCTCCAATGAACCACCAGAAAACCGGAAGTGGAGCTGTGGCTCAAAGTGGTAGAGCACTAGCCTTGAACAAAAAGAGCTCAAGGACAGCACCCAGGCCCTGAGGTTAAGCCTCACAACCAGCCAACAAAATCAATCAATCAATCATTATATATATATATATATATATATAAATGCATAACTACATAAATAATCACCAGAACCATTTCCATGTTTTGGGTTGCTTCCATTTCATAAATAATCCTGTTCTTTGCTTAAATTCCTCTGGTTGGCATACTCTTTTAAAATAGCATTATTAGCAAGATAGCGGGTTTTTGCTCCGAAATGGAACAGAAACTAAAACTCAAGGTATGAGAGTGTGCACTACGAAACTCTTCAGAATGCCAAAGGAAATATTCCATAGATTGCATATCTGGGAATGGTAGCCCACATGGGCTGATCAGACAGGCCCGCTGAGCAAGTTGCTCATTGACCTAGAAGATGGGTTCCTGTGTGACAATTTATTGTGGCGGTCACAGCCTCCACTCTTTTTCCCTGACTGTCACAGACCAAGAGGTTTTAACCATCAGACATGGGGAGGTGTAACCTACTCTCTGGGGTACCTTGGCCACCTCACATTTATATATGCTTAGAATCTTTTAGGCCCTTAAATACAGTCCCCTCCCTTCTCGTGCAGTGTATAAGATGGTTGTTCTGTTGGTTAGTTGGACCCTCTCATTAGAGACCCCATGGAAAATGGAGCCTCTGGACCAAAGGCTGAAGGCTGATGCTCAATCCTCAAACTCATGGGCATTCGGAATCAGTCACGATCCAAACTACAATAGAAAGAGAATTCTGCTGAAGCTAATGTGGCTGAGAATTTAGGACTTAAAGGAGAAAGAAAATGTTATGAACAGCATTGCACACAAAATAAAAAGTACTGTACAGAGAAAGGGCAGGGAGTAAATCTGGCATAACCTCTAATAAACATAACAAATCCTTCAGCCTATTCACCATAAAACTCTCCTTCTCCTTCCTCCTTCCTACTATCTCTTTTCTTCTCCTTCCTCTTCTTCTTACCCCTTCCTCCTCCTCTCTTCTTCTTCTTACCCCTTCCTCCTCCTCTCTTCTTCTTCTTCTTCTTCCTCTTCTTCTTCTTCTTCCTCCTCTTCTTCCTCCTCCTCCCTCCTCCTCCTCCTCCTCCGTCTTCTTCTTCTTCTTCTTCCTGCTCCTCTTCCTCCTCCCCACCTCCCTGTCCACTTCCTCCTCCTATTATGTACATTGTGAGAGTAAGAAATTGTAAATGCAAGTTTTCTAAATGAAGAGAAGTTATGTTGTATCTAAACATGACAGACAAAAGATGTTCTCAGATCCAGTAGGAGGTCTGAAAAGAACAGACCATTCTGAAATTTTGTAAAAAAAATTATTTGAGGATATACTTGAAATGGGAAATGAGTCAAAATAACAGCCATAAACAATCAAGAGGACGTAATATAAAGACTAGGGAGAAGCCGGGTACCTGTGGCTCATGTCTGTCATCCTAGTTACTCAGGAGGCTGAGTTCTGAGGATTGCAGTTCAAAGCCAGCCTGGGCAGGAAAGTCAGTGAAATGCTTATCTCCAACAAACCACCAGAAAACCAGAAGTGGCGCTGTGGCTCAAGTGGTAGAGCGCTGGCCTTGAGCTGAAGAGTTGAGGGACAGCGCCCAGGCCCAGAGTTCAAGCCCCACGACAGACAAAAAAAAAAAAAAAAGGATTAGGGAGATATGAAAGGCATAAACCTCAGAGTTCTTTTGTTTTTCTTTTGCAACATGCATTACAAAATGCAATTGAGGAATATAATATAATGGACATGTTTTAAATGACCTTGAAAGAAGAGATTGATAGAGTAAACATAATTTATCAGTATTAATTTAGATGTGCAACCTCCCATTATTGAAACATATAAAGGGAGGAGTAAAATTTAAAAAATACCACAAAATTTTTAACCTATCTTGAGGTATTAACAATTGCTATGAATAAGGAATTCGATGGGCTTTATAGTTTTCTACCTACTAGGAAGCATAAGTCTTTTTTGTGATACGAGGATTTGAACTCAGGACCTTGTGCCTGTTCAGATGGGCTTTACTACTTGAAGCATGCTTCTAACTTACCTTTGTGCTGGTTACTTGGAGATGGCATCTCATAAACTTTTCTGCCTGGGCTGGCTTCAAACTGAGACACTCTAGATTTTAGCCTCCTCAGTAGGATTACAGGCATGAGCCAAAGAGTGACACTTGATGATTCTTTATATGTATATAAATATGCTCTTTGATAGTCCCTCTTGCCAGTCTATTGCATAACTCCATTGCTTCTTAAGCAACACCATATGTTTATGGCATTGTATATGTTGACAAATTGTCCTCCGGAGAATTTCTACTATTTTCCAGACTGTCCGACAACAGATGAGTGTCATTCTCTTTTTCACATTCTACCCAACATGCTGGCTGTTAAAATAAAAATATATCAGCACTGTCTCATTTTTAAGCTCAGCCTCAAAATATTTCATTCATACAGGAAAGTTTTCCTTTCCTGGAATGAAATGTTCAGTTTTGCTTAAAAATGAGTTAGTGATCTATTTATATGCCAAGTGTACTTCTTTCCCCTACAAGAATAATTTAAAAATCTGTCTTTCAGAATAGGACCAACTGCTAAATGCTTTCTACTGTGCGCAAATATTTTATTTCAGTCCAGAGAAATTACAGTCAAATACCTTTCATAATATTTGATAATGATTTTCACCATAAGACAAGGGCCTGTGGTGAAACACAAACATTAAATGTGATTATGATTATGTACAGAAAATCATTTTGTAAGTGATGCTTCTGGTTTTAATAAGCAGGGTTGAGATATTTGTTTTTATTTTAACATCCCCCATAGAGAGAAACACAATCCTGAGAAACAAAATTAAAATTTAGGAAGAATTATACAATCATACAAGAGAGCAAATACACAAAATGATTTTTTTTAAATCGCTACTTTATATTTCCTTTGATTCAAATGCCGTGTCATGTGCTAAGAACTAAGTAGATATTCATGAAATTTGGAAGCATGTGAATGAAACCGCTCACCATCACTGTATTTTAATAGTATATGAAATGTCTCTTGCAAATTCTGAAAGAGATTCTCCCCAATTTTGGGGGCCTTCTCGGTGTCTTGGCTATCTAAGTAAAGGTCCTCTCACCTGGGCTGAGTTACTAGAATCTTCGACTAAACTTTATCGCCACTAATTTTGCCTCTAATTGTTTAACTTTTAAGCATTTGTCAGAAAACAGTCCGAATATGGACACAGTTAAATTAGCCTAATCCTGATTGTGTGTGTGTGTGTGTGTGTGTGTGTGTGTGTGTGTGTCAATAGTCATTTTAACATGAACTAAAACAAAGAAATTAAAATCATGTAGGTGTTTAAAGAATGCTTTTGCTATTCTCCACAGTGTGGCTTTGTTGCTGGTGATTTCTGGCTGTTTTTCACCAAACCTGAAAAGCAAGAAAGTGAACAAACAGATAATCCAGACTTAAAAAAAAAAAAAAAAGCACTTTTAGCTATTAGCAGATGTCAGGTCAACCTGAGACTTAACAAATGGAAGGCTGCATACCTGACATTCCTATCGGCCTCCAGAACAATTGACAAAACAGAGCAGCCTGGCTGCCAAAACAGAGGATGGACAGAATGATGGAAGAGCTTGGGTGGAGGTAGCACACTTGCCTTTCCATTTCAAGTTCTTTTAGAAAAAATTGTCAATGAATTAAAAATAAAAGCATTTAGTAATCGGTAAGTGAATCGAAATGCATTCTGCATTACTGGCTTCAACAGTGTGGGAGGGAGCTAAAAACTTCGCTGTTCCTTGGTCTTCTTCCTGTTAAAACTCTGCATTGCTGGGCACTGGTGGCTCACGCCTGTCATCCTAACTATTCAGGAGGCTGCTGAGGACCGTGGTTCAAAGGCATCCCAGGCAAGAACATCTGTGAGACTCTTATCTCCAATTAATCACCAGACAACAAGAAGTAGCACTGCTGCTCAAGTGGTAGAGCACTAGCCTTGAACTGAAGAGCTGAGGGAAAGTGCCCAGGCCCAGAGTTCAAGACCCAGGACTGACAATGTCGGTCTGAGAGTCAGTTCTGAATATGAGCATGGTGACTGATTGCCCTCTCTGTCTGTCTCTCTGTCTGTCTTTCTCTCCCTCTTCCCCTCCTTCCTTCCCTCCCTCCTTTCCTCTCTCTCTGTCTCTGTATCTCTCTCTCTCTCTGTCTGTCTGCTCTGTCTGTCTGTCTGCTCTGTCTGTCTGTCTGTCTCTCCCCTCCCCCTATGGAAGCCCTGTTGCTTCGGTTCTCTGAGTTAGTGTTTGCCTGGGATGGAGGGGGAGGGGGATGGAGAGTTAATGGTTGGTTAACAAACATCAAAGATCTTTAGGGGCGGGTGGAAGAATTCTGATATTGGATGGTGAGGATGGGTGTACAGCACTTCAGGTTTAATAAAAACCACTGAGTTATGCACTCAAAGTAAGTTTCATGTCACTCATCAATAAAGCGGCTCAATGAATAGCCGAGTGAGCAGAGACATGAATAGTAAATTTGTGGGGAAAAAAAAATCCAAGTAGGCTAGGTGGAAGGTAATGACTAAGCCAAGTACTGATGGACACGAGCCGGTGTCTGAGCACGAACCGGGACCACAGGCACACACTCTAGGTTAGACTCGCGGTGTTACTCTCTGGGTACTTAGTTGTGGGGTGCTACAGGATCGCCCTTTGGGGACCTGCAGGTGGGGACTTCCCTTTGGCTCTTAAACCAGCTATTATCTCCCTTTCCAACCTTCCCAGGACCCACTCACTTTCTGTGTCCCCTGCTTGTAGCGAGGCTTCGTTAGTATGCCTGTGTGCACATTTGTTTACACGCCTAGCTCTCAACACTCCACTACTTAAGCCACACACCTCTCGCCCATTGTTTCTTAAGTTATTTCTCAGATAGGGTCTCAAGCTCTTTGCCCAGGATGGGTCTCAGGTGGTGATTCTCCCACCTACACCTGCCTCTCAGGTGAGATTACAAGCAGACACCACCACCTGTGGCTTGTTGATTGAGATGATGTTTCACCAACACTTTCCTTGGGCTGCCCTCCAACCTCTCTTGGCCTCCCAGGTAGCTGGAAACAAAGGCACCAGCTGCTCCCCCTCCTACCGCCCCCCCCAAACAAGTTCATTCTTGCTGTCTTACTTCTATCACTACACCCCTGGCAGACATGACCAGCTGATAACAGAACTCTGTCCTGTGGAGCCAGGATCTTTCTTAAAATAGAGCCCCAGGCAGTGTCTTTGAACAGATTGGCCCAGGTATATCCATCACTCATTTGTAATGTCTGTTACTGATGGGGACCTGGATAACGGTGGCTGGCATGAGGGACATTGAACAGAAACAAGAAATGGATCAGAAACCTCCTCAAGCCCAGGCGTGCAAAGCAGTTTATTCCGATTTCTCTGCCCCAAGAAATTCGCTGGAAGCCATCACCATTTCTTCCCATTATTGCTCTCCGAGTCCCCACGTTCTGCCCAGCCTAAGCTCAGCCTGTCACTGTCCATGTGAAACCAAACAGCCACAGTCTTCCCCAGTGCTTGGGCTGAAAGACAAGAGTCTTTACACCTTTCAGACCTTACGCCTTCTGCAGCTAAAGCTAGGTCAGGCATCAAGGTAATGATTTAGTTATTCACTCCTTTGAACCAGCCACTTCGGTGACTCATGTTTCTCTCTAACTCAAGCTATTATCCACTAATCCATACGCGACTCTCCTTCAACATGGATGACACAGGCTGTTGACTTTGGGTGATTTTGCAATATGCACATTCACAAAGACTTTCTGCACAGGAAGAATACCATTTCTTCCAGCAACTTTAAGAAAACAGCCGAGTGAGAGTTCAGCTTAGCCGGGTGTTTGAACATCCATTCACAGTGGCACGGAGACAAACTTCCAGGCATTTGATTTTGGCGCTAAGCACTCCAGACTCAGGGCTCAGTGAACTGTGTGTTTCTGAGTTTCTCCTAGGGAAAGGTTGGTGGGAGGATGCAGAGATACCCACCTGAATGAAGGAGGCGGATGGTAATTCTTGAAGCAAGCCCATGAATCAATGTGTATTTGAATAGTTATCATCGCCGAACTTGGTGGGATGGTCCAGATTTTCAAGTATCTGGCCCACCGTCCCATGATTATTAACATGTCTGGATGCCAGGTATTGATTGACTTGTGGTTGAGAAAACAGTGTCCCTGTGAGTTACGGCTTACATGTGAATTGTCCCCCATGAGCTCATCTCTCCAACGCTTGACAGTTGGTCCTCAGGCTGAGGGTGCTATTTTGGGAGGTTCTGGAAAGTTAAGAAATGGGATCCTCGTGAAAGAAATGCTTTGCTTTGTGCCATCTTGTTGGGAGACAGTAGTAAGAGTTCGAACTCTGCACTTGTTAGTCAAGTGCTATAACAATGGAGCCATGAAACCCATTTCTTCTTGTTGCTGTTGTTTGCTTTCAGGTTACTTTTGCAATAGGGTTTTGTTCTCCCTGCCTAAGCTGGCAGAAAGAAATGCACACTTAGCTGCTTTAGGCAGACTTGATTTTACTATTGCAAAAACAAAAAAAAATGAACAATTAACTCAATGTACTTTATAAGGAGCAAAGCCAATATCAGATTTTTTTCCCTGACAGAAAGCACATGAAAACTATTTTGAGAGGGGTGGAGACTGGGACTTGAACTCAGGACCTAGAACCTTTTGAATTAGTGCTTTACCCCTTGAGCCACATCTGTAGCCTTACTTTTTGCTGGTTATTTTGGCGAGAGTATCTCTTTTCTGCCTGGGCTGGTTTAAACTGGCCATGAGTAGCTAGGATTACAGATAGGAGCCACATGCAACATTTTACAGATGAAAGCAAGCAAAGAATGTTTATATATGTATATAAATAAATATATCTTTAAAACTGTGCATTATATTGTTATAATTCAAGTGTTAAATTAGTTCCTAGGTCAGTGTACATACAATTCTTTAAGCTCACAACTTTGTATCATATTCCAAAGTAAGCCCTTTAAAAAGCATAAAATGGGTGCTAATTTCAAATGCTCTATTAAAATGATTAATGAAATTATTGAGCCAAATGCTAAAGAAATGCCAAAGTATAAATCTTACCATGCTTGTTTTTCTAACCTAAGCTGTTGTCCAGATGAGTCTAGTGCTGACTCTTCTTTTTGAACTCATATATATTCATCCGGGCACCCAGTTCAGCATATCAAAGCCTAAAAAATAAGACCTAGAATTTCAAGGATCTTAGAAATTAGACAGAAATATGCCCCTTGCATAATTACTGTTCATTTCTACTAAATTTGACTGTGAGGAGAGTGTGAAAAAATCACAAAAGTAGGGGAAATAGATTCCTCGTGTCTGAAACGAACAAAAAATAGGCTTAGCAGGGCATTGGTGGCTCACGCCTATAATCTTAGCTACTCAGGAGGCTGAGATCTGAAGCCAGCCCAGGCAAGATAGTCCATGAGACTCTTATCTCCAGAGAACTACATTAAAAGAAATGGAGTTGTGACTCAAGGGGTAGAGCATTAGCCTTGAGCAGAAAAAAAGCTCAGCGGATATTGCACCCAGGCACTGGATTCAAGCCCCAGGGAACACACACACACACACACACACACACACACACACACACACACACACACATGAAGCTATGCTCAGGCACTAAGGTAGTTTTGATCTAGAATGTTCTCAGAAGCTCATTTGTTAAGTGTTTGATGCTCAGCCTGGCACTTTGGGGAGAAGGTTGGAATGATTAACAGGAGAAAGTTAGACCACTGGGAGCCATACCACTGCAGGGAATATGGAGACCTTAACCCTTTCCTTGGCCTCTTCTTATTTCCAAAATGCTACTAGGCAAACAGGCCTTATCTGCCACTCCCCCAAGAAGCATCGGACCACTAGAGGCTAAAGTAACAGGGCTGAAGCCTCTGAACTTCCCAGTCAAGATAAACCTCCCCCACCCCCCTTATCTTTATGTATTTATGTTTATTTCAGTTATTTTACCATAGGGACAGAAATATGACTGATACAGGAAAGTTAGGCCTGGAAATGTTACCTGGAAAACTGATTTATACCCTTCGGGGCTATAGAAATGAGATCACAGGTACAGGTGTAGTAGGATGAATAGAGTTACCCTGACTCTCGCTTCCTTTCTTGAACTCCTTTTGTGGTCATTCCTGAGCTTTCTTTATACTATATAGCTGCTCACTTTCAACTACTTTTAAACTACATTGCTGGCCGGGTCATCCCAACTACTCAGGAGACTGAGATCTAAGAAGGATTGTGGTTCAAAGCCAACCTCCCGCAAGAAAGTCCATCAGACTCTTATCTCCAATTAAACATCAAAAACAAAACAAAACAAAAACAAAACTGGAAGTGGAGCTGTGGTTCAAATGGTAGAATACTGGCCTTGAGCAAAATAGTCCAAGGACAGCAACCAGGCCCTAAGACAGCATCAAGCCTAGGACTGGCAAAAACAAATGTAAAAAAATAAGTAAATAAAGTATGTTGCCTGCTTTCAGTGATCTTACAGGCCACCTAATCTTATCTGAAGAGATGGCATGGCCGTTCCACTGAGGAAGTCTTCTTCCTGCTTTTTTGCTAGGATATAGGATGTAGTTTCTGCCTGTGATCTCAGTCTACTCTCCCTACACATCCCCCCTCCCTTCCCCTCCCCCCACCCCCACTTCTCCCATTATAACACATGCAAATCTTAAATTATTGACGTTACGTGCTCACTTCTCCGCTGAAATTTGTAAACTCAGAAAAGGCTGGCGTCGGGATTTTGTGTTTACCTTTAACTAGCTGTTTCATAAATATTCATTGAATCAATACGTTGCATGATATCAAATTGTACCTTAAATATTTGATCTGGAGAGTTGCATCGGCAATGATGAAGGAAGGTGTTAATTTTTAATAATTCGCCAGTTCTTTAGCGGACAGGTTTAGACAGTTTTAAAATATCTTCGTTGAGGTGGTGTGGGAGGGGGTGTGTATATGTGTGTGGGGGGGGGGTTCATACGTGGCCAAGATGTATACGATTACCAAAGCAGGTTGCAGGAATAAATGATTTATTTGGAAATTATTGCTTGCATTCGTGCTTTCTAGGAAGGCAGGCTTACAGGACCTCGAAGTGAGTTCAGGTGAAGAAGAATTTTTCAAATATGAAGCAAGAAAGACAGAGGACAGGAAGTATGTGAAACTGTACTTGCTCATTCCCTCCCACCGCTGTTCCTGGAGTTTACGTTGGTTTACAATATAATAAGCAGAGCCAGGCTTGTCATATCTACTTTCTCCCAGGGGTTTGAAACTGTAATAAAAGCATTTTAACTCAGTGGTAACTAGATTAGAGTAATGCAAGAATCTGCTACCTTGAGACCTCCCGTGTAGGTCTTCGCCCGAATAAATGTGCATGGAAAATTGTTTTACACCAATGGCTGTGCAAGATCACAAGTTAGAGTCATGTTGACAATCTCGGTTCGGAATCTGGCAAAAGAGTAAAACTAAAACACGAAACAGGGATTGGAAACACCCGCTTTGCTGACATGAAACCAATGCTTAGAGGTTTTGACGTACCACCTTTCCAGGTCAATGGGTCCAATGTGTGTAAAGTGCCACCACATCTCTCCTGCAAATGGAAGCAACTTAATACAAGTGCTGGCTGCAAAGCTCAGCCTCCAGAACACATAAGAAGCCACGAGAAGTTTCTTAGAGTTAATGGGTAGGGAAGGATGCTAAATCTTCTATCTCCTGCAGGCTGAATAGGAAGTGAGAAGACAGAGTGGTCACATTCCGCCGGAAGTGACATTCTTGGAAAGATCCAACCGTTGGTTCCCTTCCAACTCAACTAAAGCTTTGGTGTGAATTCTACCTTGTGATTCCATAGGTTCACTGGACTCTGCTGTAGAGGTAAACATCTGTTGGTGAAGGAAAGGGAGAAGGAGGAGACCTTCTCCAGCTTCCTTATGAAAAGTCATGAAGTTTGGGTGTATGTGAGGTGTTACAGCTATTGGAAAGTAACAGCTTTGGTTTTCTAGATCTCTGGTTCTGGATTTTCCACCCCCTGCCCCCCCCAAAAAAAAGGGAAGATTCAGGAAGGACCTAAACTTAGTCTTTTCTATTTTTTTAAATTACTCCTCATTTATTCGGACTACAACGCTGCCTCCTCCAAAGCCAAATTCTTCTTTCTAATTTAGAACATGATTCTCAATCGTAGGTGGCGCTTGCCTCTTACTTATGTCAAGAAGCAGTTGGGACTGACATGTCCCAGAGCCTGTGCTCCAGGAGTCCTTGTTAAATTGGATCCCACTAGATCAAGAGCCAACATTAAGAATCGCTCTTCCCAAAGGAAAGTCATTTTCCATAGCTTCTAAGCCAGTTCTTGTGTTCGTTTGAGTTTGTGACGCACCTCCTGTGAGACTAAAAGTCTAAAGGATGTCATACACCCCGTCACATTTCAGACAGCTTGGATTTCCAGCAACTGAATTCCCATTGCTGTATAACTTGTTTTTTTGAATCCTCTTCAATTCTGAAGTTGGGATTTATGGAATCAAAGTATGGTAAAGTCAGATTGGGATTCTTAGCCAAACCCGTTATTTTGTAGAATTAAGAGGACTCCATTTTAAAGAAAAATGAAGAACCCTTGTACTATATGATTTTGATCCTCTTTTTTTTTTTCTGTCAGTCGTGGGGCTTGAACTCTGGGCCTAGGCGCTGTCCCTGAGCTCTTCAGTTCAAGGTGAAGCGCTCTATCACTTGAGCCACAACACCACTTCCTGATCCTCTTTTTATTTCTGTTTTGCCCTTTGTGTTTTTACAGAAGAATGGATTTTTTTTCTTCTTCTTGTGTTCACATTTTGCAAACCGTATCTGTCTCCTGTTTTGTCATGGATTTGAATCTATGACATTACCGTTATGTAAAATTCTATGTTGGGTGCACGAAAACCGACTCCCCTATCTCCCCAAGTATGGCAAGAACAGGTAACGATTTCAAAGGTACATAGTGGTGGCACCTAGCTGCTGTGTTTAGCATTTAAGAAGCAATTTTTCCTTTTCCTGTTTGTCCTCTTCTTTTCCCTCAGTAGAAGCTAAAACTTTCCTTTCCTTTTCTTTTTTATTATAAAACCACAGATAAGTATAACAACTGCAAGTAGGCTGGCACAGCAGAATACAAGGAAATAAGAGATAAGGGAATTTGGTCCAATACAAAAAGGACTGTGGAATTTAAACCAAATGACAGGAGATAAGGCTTTCTCTGGGTTTCTATTAAAACTGTAATAAATAAGAAATAAAAAAAATCTTTGCAAGCCCAGATCTTTGTTCTATATTGCACATCGCAAATGTGAAATATTTTCATCAATGCACAGATTCTATTCATAGTCGCAAATATATATATGTGTGTATATATATATATATATTTATATATCTCCTGCTGGAATCATGTTGAAGATAGGATTGCTTCAGGTGAGCTGCCTGGTGAGCCTTTCAGTGAATTCCATTATTTGAATAAATAGACCATTTATACACTTAAGGAAGCAGCTCCAAAAGCCTGCATGGTAGGGGAGGTGTCCGATTGTGGAATTCCTTTGAACAGCTAACTTACAGTCGAGCAAAATGAATACGAGGAAGCTAGAACATATGTTGCCAGGGTTGAGGGAAAGGTAACGGGACAACGGGGTGGAGTCGGGGAGATAAATGGAGAGAGGAAGAGTGGACGAATGCAGTCCTAATACTCAATATACATAGGTGGAAATGGAGCCAGGTTAGCAGAGGGGGTGGGTAGAGATGGGAGCGAAGGGGGAGAGTGGTAGGAAGGGTGACATGGATCAAGAAGCATTGTATTCATTAACTGACATGATGATTTTACACTCCTTTTATATAATTACTTAAACATAATACACATTAATATTGAATGTTGTTTTTAATTTAAAAAAAAAGCCTTCCTGAGGACGTGGGATTACTCAATAGAATGAAAATTCAGGAATGAAAAATACAAATTAACCACAACAACAACAAGAGAAAGAGGGGTGGAGATTTTGTTTATGATGCCCTGAAGGAAAAATTCATCGTGTCTTCACTGTATCATTTTCATCCTCAGGGACTATTATTCTCTACGGAGCACAAGATAACGGTCAGAAATGGATCCTTCTTGTATTTCATCATCCATCACAGAACTGAATTTGACCTTTTAATCAGACGGGTATTCATAAAGGGGACATTTCCCCCTACCCCAGTGAACATGCACAGATTCATACAGGAAATCCCAGTGCCTTTGGCCCTTTCAATCGCAGAGAAAAGGAAGAGATCGAGATTTGAGGGGACATTCTCACTACAGTAGTTCAAAATCTACCGTGTAGTAAAAATAAGTAGGAAGGTCATTTATTAAATGTAGTTAATACACTAAAAAAATTAAATCTTTTTCTTAACGCTAATGTTTCTGATTTCATATACCAATTATATCTAAAGGATTGCTACAATTTTATTAAATATAATAGATCACGTTTAGTAATTGGCCATTTATGGTACCTTTAAAACAATTAAATGGCTACCTAAAACAAATCAAAAGATACAATCTTTGTTTGCTTTTATATTACCAAAATTATCTTAATAACGTAGTCAAAATGTCAGCACTTATCCACTACTTGAACTATTATAAAATTGCTAGGAAAAATATTTCACAAAATACTTATGTCTTGGATTAATTATAGCCAAACATTTCTCTTTTATTTTTTAAACCTAAATAGCTTCCACATTTAAATAAATTGGCATTTATTTAACAAACTAATTCTTCACTTTAATTACAGAAGAGGGTGGGTATTTCATTTTGTAAGAATTTTTGTCAGGAAAGATTACAATAGGTATTTGACCACTGCCATTTCAACATAACTAAAGATACACACACATACACACACACACACACACACACACACACACACACACACACACACACACACAGAGTTCATCAGGGCCTAGCCTGTGCCAAGCAATTTCAGCCTTAGCTAACCTTTCCCAGGTCAGCACTGCTGTACCAGGTGAGATAGAAATCAGCTGGTATGACACAGAGCAGCCCTGTGCATGTTTTACCCACAGTTCACAGCTGTCAAAGGACACATAGCAGAAAGGAAAGACAGAAGAAGACTTCTCCTAAAGCTGGATCTAAGAGTGGCCTTCGTTACAAAACCAAAACTAAACAATCTAGCATGTGCCCAATTCGTGGATTAGTAGCATCCAGGATGACTTCCTAATGGATGCAATTATTTTATAGCCTTAATTAGATAATCATAATAATCCGGTGAGTTCAGGGATAAGATAGCTAACTTCTTATTTCCATGGAGGGAGGTGATTCTGTTAGATAGCTCGCTGGTCTTTGTACATGCATTACCCCATTGGAAACCGTGGGTGTGATCAGTCTTGTCTGGCAGGGGAAGAGATGGCTGAAGGAAGAAGAGAGGAAATGTGGGCCAAACCCGCAAAGCCACAGAGCTGCTGAGCCAGAGGGAGATTGTTACCTAGAGCAAGACGCTGGCATGGTGCTATTTATTTACTTCTAGCGCTGGCACTGACGTTCTTTCCCAGGCAGAGAAGGGCTACAGAATGCCTTATGCCAGGCTCTGTGGGCTTGGACCACAGAAGGGTTTGCACATTTGAGGCCAGAGTAGGTGGTGTCATAATGATGCTGCCAGGATCAGCAACCACTGCTAGTGTGTGAGGGAAACCTTCACCCCGAGTCCTCGTTACCTAGGACTTCAGAATGAATATCCATGGGGTGTTTGAGGCAGACATTCAAAACCTTGATTGGTGAATGTTTGGTGGGATTAGAGACAATGTGAAGTCAGGATTGGTGTGAATTCAGTTTGTCGTTCACAGAAGTTTATCTGACGCTGTCAAACCAGTATTTCAGACAGGATCTGAACAGAAGGCATGAGGCTGGTAGGCTGGTCTCGTGTGACACAGTTCTGCCAAATAGGACCAACGTTATTCATTTCAAAAGTTGGGAGAGTTTGGGTGCATAAACAAAGCAAAGTTACAAGGAAAAAGTCTTTGCTTTCTGGCAATTAAAACATTTGTTTTCTCTGTAACAACGTTAATACTGGAAACCTTCAAATGGGGTTAAAATATAAGGGAAATAGGAAATAACTCCAAGAGAATAATATTCATGAAAGTATAATGAAAAGAATTGGATAGCACATTGAAAGTTGTATAGTAGGTATATATACATGTCCACATGAATGCATTATTATACATGCAATTATATATAATCATATACACAGGATTATATATATCCATGTAAGTTATAAACATATGACATATGCAAAAGCAAGACAGCACCAAAACTTTGCACCTAGAAGCTTTGTTTGCACAAACTGATTAGGCTAGAGAAGAGAAAAGGGGAAGTAGAATGAGACTGTGGAGGATTCTTGGCGTCTTGCAAAACTGGAATTCAAAGGACCTTTGGGGGGGGGAAAGGAGTAAAATTTAGAGACTAAATTTGAATGAGAGGATGGACTGGTAACCCTTGCAAGACTTCTTCATGCCATTTAGTGATCGCAACGTGGATAGCTCAGTCAGAGGCTCCCAGAGCTCCTAGGAATGTATTTTAGATGCTCTGGGAAAGAAACCCAGCCACCCAGACAAAGGCCCAAGGGAACTTTGCATCTCGAACATATGGCAAGACATGGCCCTCTTTGGTGATGTGGGGAACACCTGGAGATTTCAGACACTTTGTCCTGAGGAGTGTATGGTTCTCATTGTTGTCTTGCAGAGGTATGGCTTCATAGATTCTTAAGGCCTACCTTAATCACAGTGTAAACCACCTATTCATTTTCTCTTGCATAACAGAACCAACCAGAGACCTTTGTTCTCACGATCATTCCACACATTCCTTAAGAACATTCGGAAGCCATCCCCTCCATTCTGCTCCCCCCCCCTCCCCATTTTGGTTTTCTTTTTCTGAAGAGCAAGTAATCTCTTCTTTTTATCTTACCTCAAAGGTCCCACTTCCCTATGCTTTAATCATTTTTATTGTTTCCACCTGCATACTCTTTGATTTTTTTTCCTTTCCCTTTTTAAAATGTGTATCTATAGACACAGTACTTTCAAAATTGGAATGGATCTAAAATACCTATTGATCCATAATTGGAATTACCTCTGCTTGGATAGGGCAGATTATAGAAAAAGATGTGATGGATAAGAGAAGATTTGGGCTAACTTAAATGGTATCCTATAAAGGTATTTGCAGCTCCAGAATGTAGTTCTTAGAAGTGAAATGTGCCTCAGAGAGAATTGTAGACAATATAAAAATACTCTACTATGGAAGTGAAGCAAACATTGAATAAAAAGTTACATATAAACAAAATTATTACAGTGTATAAGTACATACCTGTATATAAATATGCAAGCACAGAAAACTTAGAACTAGCTAAACATTGTTCTTATATCAACAAAACTTCCTGCATTCTAAAAAAAAAAAATATAGCAGAGCTCTTTTGCTATAACAGAAACTTACAATGTTCAAAAAGAGTATTACTAGGGAGTAAAAAAGGTGCTGATGGTTCATGCTGTTGGGGATGGTAGTGGATGAGGTCAGAAGGATCAGGGTTTGAGGCTAGTCTGGGCAGAGAGGTTTGCAGAACTCCTTCTTACCACATAGTTGGGTGCAGTGGTTTGTGCCTGTTGTCCTAAGTAATGGGGAAAGCGGTGTTCGGGAGGATCATGACACCAAAAGAGTTTAAGCAGACAAATACGTTAGATCCCATCTCCATGGGCGGACATGGCGGGTGCACCTGTGAGTCTATGGGTGATCAGAAGCCAAGAGATACGAAATCCTATCTCCAAAGTGACCATGGAGGGGCTGGGAAGGTGGCTCAGTGGTAGAGCGCTTGCCTTGCATGCATGAGGCCCTGGGTTCGATTCCTCAGCACCACATAAGCAAAAAGAAAAAAGCTAGAAGTGGCGCTGTGGCTCAAGTGGTAGGGCACTAGCCTGGAGCTGAAGAGCTGAGGGACAGCACCCAGGCCCCAGAGTTCAGGCCCACAACTGGACGCCCCCCCCCAAAAAAAAGTGATCATGGAAAAACAGAACTAAAAGACTAACTTAAACATGTAAAGCCAGCCTAGCAAGCATGAAGCCCAGAGTTCAAACCCCAGTCCTATCAAAAAAGAAAAGAAGATCAAAAAAGGGAGAAGGAAAAAAGGAAGGAAGAAGCAAGGAAGAAAGAGAGAGAGAGAAAGAAAGAGAGAGAGAAGCCTACCACACCTAAAAATACAATATTAGGAATAGAAAAGAAAAAAAATCTCAAAGTGCCTGTAGATTCGTTGTAATGATTTAAGCAAATCCTACAGACTACCTCCTCTTGCGATTCACACTTGCAATGAACAGAGCAAAGAAAATAATTCCAGAAACATGGATTTCCTTATATTCCTCCCAAATTTGGTGGATAGTGTTCAAATCCAAAAAGGAAACAATAATGAAATACAGGTTTCAAAATGACCAGAAACTTTTAGGTCCAGAAGTATCTAAGACATTTGTCTAAGATGAGGAAAACTGAGAAAATTTAGAAGGAGATTTCTTTTTCTTCCCATGTTTTTGCTGGATCATTGGAGATAAAAGTGCCAAAGACTTTCCTGCCTGGTCTGGCCTTGAACCACACTCCTCAGCGATCACAGCCCTCAGGGTAGCTAGGATGACAGGTGTGAGCCACTGGCACCCAACCAGAAAGACATTTCAGTCCCAAGGTTTAAGTAAGAAAATCAGTTCTTTGGGCTGGGAAGGTGGCTCAATGGTAGAGTGCATGCATGAGGCCCTGGGTTCAATTTCTCAGCACCACATAAGCAGAAAAAGCCGGAAGTAGCACTGTGGCTCAAGTGGTAGAGCACTTAGCCTTGAGCTGAAAAGCTGAGGGACAGCGCCCAGACTCAGAGTTCAGGCCCCACGACCAACAACAACAAAAAGAAAATCAGTTCTGAGATTAACTGAAAATGTACATCTTGAAAGCCCCTTTCTTCTGGTGTATCAGTTTAAGAATAACACTGAACACAATGGGAAAAATTTAGGAAAATCATAGAGAAGGAATTGCATTCTTTCCTGCACAATGGCTTATTTTACAATATCTCATGGTAACACTTTTAGTTGGAATGGACTTTTCTTATGGTCCTGGGGGGGAGGGGGAGGGGACCACCACACATCATTTTTTAAACTAGAAAGCATGCATTTCAGAGCAAATGAGAGTGTATAGCATAGTATCTCTTCTTCCGGCTGCTCTAATAGTTTATTGTACCGCAATGGAATAAGAAAATGTGTTTATTAGGTTTACCAAGAAGCGATTTTGAGATAGGCATGTGAGTAGCTTTGAGCTCTGTCAACATTTTCTTGAAAGATACCTGAGATTATTTGATGTTTACTTTTTTTTTTTAAGTAGAGTATTTGGAAGTTAAAGTGCAGGGGAACATTTTATTACATTTTAAATGTAATTCCTGATCTCTGGGCACTGTCGGTATAAATCTCAACAAACCCAAGACATCACTATCTATATTAGATCGCCAGATCTTCTCATTCCCCGGGCTGGGTGTTAAGAACAAGCAGAAAAAGCGAAATTCCTCGGTAATAAAACTTCTGTTTCTTGACAAGTGTGATGTAAGGACATTTATTTTTTTTCTCCCCCTTTTTGCTGGCCTGCCTACACTTTTCAAAGTGGGTTCTGCCACCTGCTATGATTATGTCTTCCTGTAACCTCTATTTCAGAAGTGCCTGGTGTGTGAATAATACACTTTTCTAACAACTCTCTTAATGGTCACTGTTTTTAAGGTCATCTTCCTGTGAAATCCGAAACTGAAAAATGCCGAAAATCCAATTTTGCTTCAAAGGGTGGGATCTGTTGCCTTTCCATTTTCTTTTTTCCCTTTGCATTTTTTTATACAAATTCCTGTTTCTTAAAATGGCAATCTCTACAGGAATTGGCATACTCATATATCAAACTTCATTTGGGCCAACATCAGGCTAAATAATTTCCACCAGCTTTAAGAGCACTGTGAAATTGGGATACTGTTATTGACTCGTTGAATTATTACATTATACTTCCCTTCAAAACCAAATAAATATGGTATTTTCAGGGTTATTTCCCCCCAAAGATGTCGATGCTTTGCTTTTTAGTTTATTAAAAAAATAATGCATAATTACTGCTAGCTCAAGCACCTACGAAATAACTTCCCAATCTTAACCTGCAATAACTATAGGTTTTATGTATATGTTCCAATAGAATTTCCAATATATTTTTTGAGACACACTATTACAGAGATTTGGAAATTGTGGTGGTGGGGGGGGAAGTTATCATTTGTAATTCTGCCCAGTTAATCATGGTTTTTACTTGGATTAGAACAAAATCCTTTGCCAACCCCAGCTTGTCCAAATGAAGTCTAGAGAAGACACTGTTTTGTAGCATTATGCAAAACTTAAAATTCCACAACTTGTTTGCATAAATGGGATGCAGTTCAATATCCTTAAAGCAAGTACAAACAAAATTATGAGATTTCTTCAAACCCTACCCTTTGGGATAAAAATAAAATAACAGGCATGCACACTTTTCCCTTAGGACAAAGACCTGGGGAAAGTTATTTAAATGGCTGAAATTTGTTTAAAACAATAGGAAAAAACAAAGGATCAAATAATAACAACAACAAAATCAGTAGAATTAACTTAAAAAAATCATCTTATTGTATTGACTCAGCCCTCCAGACAAATTTTCAATAGAAATAATGAATTTTATTTTTGCCTTATTTCCAGTATTTGAATACATCACCCAGTTATTTCAGGTGGCATTAGGGTTTGAAGTCAGAGCCTCAAACTCATTTAGCTTGCTTTTTCAATGGGTACTCTACCATTTGAGTCACATCTGCAGCCTGGCTTTTTGCTATTTATTTTGGAGATGAAGTCTCATGGACGTTTCTGTCCAGGCTGGCCTCAAACTTGTAGCATCTGGGTAAGAGACTTACTCTTCCTTATACTGTTTCACTCTTCCTTAAGTGGACACTACCTGTTTCTGTGGCTAAAAGAATTGATTTTAGCATGAAGTATAATGTGGATATCCTATGTTTCAATTGCTTAGGATTTAATTTCCTCTGTTTTGGGCTGCTGGGAGGGGGATGTGGAGGGGGGAAGAACTAAAATTCCTTCTGGGTAGAACTTTGAGTCTAGCATGCAACAGGATTTGTGGGTCACTATTACTCTTCTTTTGTTTTACCCCCTCATTTCTCCTGCAGAAACACGGGGGCATATCCCATTTTTCTACCATTCAGAATAACTAATGGCAGCCACTGAGGTTTCTGACACTAGGATTAATACCAGTCTCTTGTCATGGAGGCTTTCCTTAGTGACACAACTAGAGGAAGATACTGTAGCAGCGTTCATAGCGAATAAAGGCAGACAAATTGAACTTAAAGCCTATAGTGCAGATTATTACTCTTTACAAATGTACACGAGGTCATGGGTCATTTAGGCTCACATGTGGCTGCTTGGGCGATTCTTTGCCTGGACAGAAAAATATCTTGTTAAGGACTCTTAGGGAGAGGCCCTTTGCAACCTGTGTCCCTCAAACCTACGATTTGGGGGAGAGAAGCTTGGGACAGGAACTAATTGCCCTCCCCCATCCCCAAGGCCTTGTGATTCGTTCTGTGGTCATGATCTTCAGCAGCCCCATGGAGCCACGACGGGGACCTCCTGCCACAGAGGTGGCCACGGACAGGAGTCAGTGCACCCAGAGAATTGTGACTTTGGCCTTGGGCTTGGGCTTTGTCAGTCTCTACTTCTTTACCCTGTCCATGGTGTATCTTGACCATGGCTGGATGGAGGGCTGAGGCAAGGTGGGCTTCCTTCTTCAGAAGAAATGCAAACCTGAAAGACCTAGGACTGAGGCTTGAAGAATGCGTTAATCCCTCATCTATTTATCTATCTATCTATCTGTCTGTCTGTCTGTCTGTCTGCCTGCCTATTTCTCTGTCTCTGCCTATCTATCTGTCTATTTCTCTGTCTGTCTGTCTGTCTGTCTATTTCTCTGTCTGCCTGCCTATTTCTCTGTCTCTGCCTGCCTGTCTGTCTGTCTGTATCTCCATCCATCTATCTGTCTATCTCTGTCTTTCTAATATCTATCTGCCTATATCTATCTATCTATCTATCTGCCTATTTCTCTGTCCATCTGTCAGTCTGTTTATCTCCATCTATTTATCTCCATCCATTTGTCTGTCTATATCTATCTTACATCTATCTATCTATCTATCTATCTATCTATCTATCTATCTACCTATCTATCTATCTGCCTATTTCTCTGTCCATCTGTCAGTCTGTCTGTATCTATTTATCTCCATCCATCTATCTGTCTGTCTGTCTGTCTGTCTGTCTCTATCTATCTATCTATCTATCTATCTATCTATCTATCTATCTATCTATCTATCTATCCATCCATCTATCTACCTATCTATCCATCTGTCTACCTGTCTACAGAATCTATTTCAACAGGTTATGGAATCTTTCCTGGAAAGGCCCTCTCGTCAAATACTCTTGCACAAGAGCCGTCCCCTGCTCCTGTATATTTATAACTTCATTTCTGAGATAGACTCTCGTTCATTTTCCAAGGCAAGCCTCCAACGCATGATCCTCCCACCTTTGCTTCCCAAGGCGCTGAGATGACAGGAATGTGCCATCAAACTGGGTTTGGAGAATTCCATCTTTCCTTGTGTCCCCTGCATTAGTCTTCTCTAGGTTTGATCCTGCCTGTGGTATGAGTCTCTTTCCCAGAGAAACAGGCTTGTCTTCCTTCTCCAGTTCCAGAGAGCTGTGGCGGTCTGGGGAGCTCTGAATCGTGGTGTAGACCCTGAGGAAGGATGGCCCAGGGAGCAGGATTCCACGTGCCGGTGTTTAAGGGTGCCAGGTGTCACCTGAGGCACATCATGGCGCAAGCTCTCAAATCCCCAGGTGCCATTCCACGCCCCATTATCTCACGGAACTCTCTACCTCCCTTCCACAGTGAGCACATGTCTGCGGTGTGGGATTGGAGGCTTGGAATGACATTATCCATAAATCTAGATGACTCACACCATTGTCTTTCAATGCGATGACATCAGGAGAAAGGCCAAGAACCCTACTTTTCACTTTCTGGAAGACTGCAGTTTAGTTTCTCTCTGTCCGACACTGGGACTCAAACTCAGCGCCTGACACTCATGGGCTGGCACTCTACTCACTGAGCCCCCGCCCCCCAGCCTCGCTGTTTAGTTTCTCAAGGAATCGTGTGCATGAGATTCAGGTTTGTCAGGAAGGAGCTGTTGATGCAAATGTCTTGTGAGTCAGCAAATGGGACCTGTCACAAGTTCAGTTCTGTTGTAAGAGATGCAAACACACGAGCTAAAATACCTCCACACACAGCTTACAGGATAGCTGCTTTTACAGTGTTATAAACCAAGATCTGGAGTTCTGTGAATCAAGGAAGGGTTAGCAGCGACACAGGCAAAGATTACATGGCAGTACTGGGATTTGAACTCAAGGCTTTGTGCTTGCTAGGCAGAGCCTCTGCCACTTGAACTGTGCCCCCAATCCCAAGTTTTCCTTGTACTCATTTTTCAAGTAGGGTCTTGTTTTTCATTATTATTTTTTTTCCTCCAGGCTGGACTCACATCATGATCCTCTTCCTTCTGGCCTCCCATAGAGTTGAGATTACAGACATACGCTATCATGACTCTCTTCATGATTCAGATGAGGAGTCCGTCTGCTCTTTTGTCTCTGCTGGACTAGTGCTTGGATCCTCCCAATCTTTGCCTGGCTCCCGTGATTTCCATGTCACAGCTCCAGCCTGTGATATGGGTTGTGTGAAGTAGCGAGTGAACGAAGGCACCACAGAATACCGTCCCTGGCCTAATGGATGAAGACAATAATAAAGTCTCTACATAGCTAGTTCGATTAGGTGTTTAGCCTTAACAGGAGCTGGAGAAATACCTGCTATGTTTATTCTGTGGCCTGGAAATCTTTGGGTAAGATTACAAACCTAAGAGATGGGAGCTACTTGTCTTATTTACCAAAGGGATTTATCTCTCTCTCTCTCTCTCTCTCTCTAGAGAGAGAGAGAATGTGCAAGAGAGTGTGTATCTAGCTACTCATGCATTCACAGAGAAGAGGTAGGATGTGGAGAAGCAGTTTAGATTTGGGGGTGATACAAAGATCAAAGACATTTGTGGAATGCTCTCTGCCCAGCCTGCATTTAATTACAAAGGGACAGTGATACTAGAAGCCGCTTTACCATTCAATGAGATCATTGATGATATAAGATTAAGAAATGGCCTTATTATTTAAAGAAACAGATTTTTCTTACTTTTCTTTTTTTTAAAAGGAGGTCTCATCCACTGTAAGGGCAAGAGACAGACAAAATAACATGCCTGTAATGCAGATTTAGTACCCGTCATTCAACGATTTTCAGTAAAATCCTCTTCTTATAACCTTGACTTTATTAAGTAGTCCTTAAGGTACATTTGGCAGACAGATAATGAGTGCGGGGAATAGCCTTATCTCCATCAAGCTAATCTTTAACAGCTTGGAAAGGAGCTGGCATAAAGTTTTCCAATTTGAGTGATGGAAGCAAGTTAAGATGAAGCCATTTAAATTGTCCTTTTAATAGAAAGACTTTATAGTGCCCGACAATATTTTTATAAGCACACCGCCTCCCGGAGCAGCAAGAACATAAAATAAATAAGAAATATAGAAAACGACAGAGCTTTCAGAGTATTCTTGGGGGAGGGGGAAATCAAATGAATTGCTAGTTAAGAGAATAAAGAATTCGACTGTCCGTGGCCCACCAAGTGGCATTTTTTTGTATCTGACTTAAAGTCAGATGCACCACACCAAGGGAGGAAAAAGAATGATTTGATGCACCTTGGCTGGCTCCATTCAGGGGAGGAGCAATCTGAAGGGAGAGGTTTTGATTGGCAGGTCATTGTTCAGACATTGTGAAGATTCCAACTGGGTAAAAAAAAGAATCTCCAGCACCTTCCTGGCCCTCGGCAAAGTGTGTGGCTTTATGTGCCTAGGTAGCTGTGTGCCCAGAGAGAGAAGGATGAAAAGAGAATGTACTGAGAGGTTTCTCTAATAAGGCAGCTGGGCATGACCCACGGCAGAGTCCCAAATTCAGAATTATCTCCTTGAGAGAAAAACAAAAAACACAAAAGACATAATCTGAGGCTCTTTCTTTAAGTAAGATTAGAAACACCTGAGAAGCTATTTTTCTTTGTTTCTATGCAAAAGATAGGTCACAGCCCATCCTGAAATAGGCTACTTGTGAAAGCCATAAAACACACCCCTTCCTTCATTAAAAATATAATAATAATCCATATAATAATAATGTCTGATAAGATTGTCTGGCATCTTTTACTTAATTTGCTTTATCAGTTGGATTTGTTCCCCCTTGGTTCGGTGGATGTAGACTATTCCTTACTCTGGTCTTCAGTCTTTACTGAGTTCAGATTTCACTAAGAGTATCTTCACCCCACAGACCACGCCAGGGAAGACCTAAAATAGCAAATTTCAACAGCTGTGTGATAAGACATTGTTACAGAAATCAGACTGTCCTCAAATTCGCCCCCACGAAGGTCTTTTTCTTTTGTTATGTAAACATGTAGCCGATATTTTTCTAGCTCCAGTATAAAACCATTTCCTCAACCGAATTAGACCTCCAGAGATGATTTATAGGTATCAGCAAAGGCTAAATAAGGGATTTCAGATTTATCTGTGGCAGATAAGACATGGGAGTAAATGTGAGGCACACCAGGAGTAGTTTGTCCTACACTCAGAAATTTCAGCAGTTGGGGTAAGAAGCTGAGATTTAGTAACTTGAATGAGCTTTTCTTCTTCTTTTTTTTTCTTTTTCTCCTTAAGAAGCAAGTGATAATTCATCTGCAAACATACCTTTCTTTGCTCAGCTTGTCAATAGAAAAGTTGTTTTGCTAATGGTTATCTGTCTACAAGTCCTTGACCTGCTTGTAAACACATTTGGGCAGGAAAACCCTGGGCCTTGGCCTGGGGACTTTGCGTCAACAACAAGAGATAAAGTGACCACAACTTAACCTGTTCTGGCCTGGAGTGGACCTCTGGTGCCCCAGGGCTAATGTCCTTAATCTCTCAGCTCAGGGAACGCATTGCACATTGCATCTAGGGCCTGTAAGGATGCTGCCTGACTTGTGCAGCTACAGGGTGCTTGGGGAAAAAAATATGGACACACACACACACACACACGCACACACTGTTGCACTAACTAGGGGTTTTGTGGTATTGAGGTGAGGAGCATGGAGGTACCATTGGCTGAACAAAAAGATTAGTCCTATGATCTACCCTTGGGTGCTTCTAGAAGAATTTGTTAGGCTGGGCTCTGGTAGCTCACGCCTTTATTCTTGGCTACTCAGGAAGTTGAGTTCCAAGGAACTCGGTTCAGAGCCAGCCTGGGAAGATAAAGCTAAGAGACTTTTATCTCCAATGAACTAGCAAAAAGCCAAAAGTGGAGGTGTGGGTCAAGTGATTGAGTGACAGCCTAATGCAAAGAGAAAAAGAAAAAAAGGTCAGGTAGAAACCTTAGTGCTCGAGTTCAAGCCCCAGTATTGGCAGAAGGAAAGGAAGGAGGGAAGGAAAGAAGGAAGGAAGGAAGGAAGGAAGGAAGGAAGGAAGGAAGGGTGAGGACTATGTAATATTTTGCTTTGGTTTTGAAATCAAACAATCCCTATATAGAATCAACATCTCTCTGGATATGAGTTAGGCCTAGGCTAGAAGGTTATAGCTTTCAGATGACAGACTATGATCTTATAGAATGATTAGTGTTCATTTTAAAATATGTGTACTTGCATGTATATTTACCTGCATCCATATTCAAAAGGCATAAGCCTCTGAGCACATTTATGTTCACGAATTAGATGAAAAACAGAACTAGCATGTCATTAGCTCTCCAAATGTATGATTATGTGTTCTTAGCATGAACACTCATGGTCACACAAGAAGACTTCTTTGAACACTCAATTATTCATAGCAGGTAATATCTACAAGTCACTCTTCTGTAATTGGTCCCAGGGCAAAGGGCTGATCTCTTGTATAAAAGCCTCCATCTATGCATTTGGTCTGGCTTCTAATTAGTGAAACCAAAAAGAGCTGAACTTTGGAAATTGTGATGAGTCGGTGATCTTCCCCCTCCACCCCCCCTTAAGGAAATAATCACTTTGCCCTTGAACTCCAAAAGGCCTTGAAATAAACTGATTCTCCTTTTAAGCTTCTTAACAAGCTGGGGGGGTGTTAGGGGTAGGCACCATAGAATATTAGATATGGATGATGATAGACAGTAGAAATATACCTGTGACTAGGGTACAGGCACACAAGGCAAGTCCTTTTCATTGAGTTTATTTTTCAGATTATTTTCAGATAAATGGAGAGAGTGAAGTTGAATCAAGAGGAAGGGTGGGTGAGTGTCATAATATTCAAGGAAATAGAACCAGGAAACTTGAGGGGAGTGGGGGTGAGGTTGGGAGAAAGATGGAAAGATGGAAAGGCTGAGATTGATCAAGATGCATTGTACTTATAAACTGACATGTTGAATTAAAACCCTTGTGCATAACAGATAATAATAATAATCAATAGTAATCATAATACATTAAAGTTAATTGCTAGCTTGGGCCTGTAAGCTATGCTACTCCAGAAACTGAGACTGGAGGATTAGAGTTTAAAGCCAGCCTAGGCAAAAAAATCCATGATACTCATCGCAAAAAGCCAGAAGTGGAAGCTTACCTAAATTGGTAGAGCACCAGCCTTGAACAAGGATGCTAAGGGATAGTTCCCAGGCTCCATTACACACACACACACACACACACACACACACACACAATTTTAAAAGAACAATTCTTTAGAGAGAGAGAGTGCCAAATTAATTAATTAAATCAAGTATGTCATGAAGATACAACAGAATTAAAATGATGGCTTACGTCTCTATTTCTTGACCAGAATAAATCAATCCAACATTGTCCTTTCTTTAATTTTATAAAGACATAACATTGGGACTGAAATAAAGCTCACTACAAGGTCCCCATCTCAATCCCCAAACCTGTGCATACTTTAAAAATTTATTTTACACCTCTTGGAGGGTAAACAAATGCAATCTCCAAGTGATCTCTTTGTACTGGATCCATTTCCGCCATGGCTCGACTGGTCTGTGTGTATAATTCTTTTACACACTGTTGAGCCCATCCTTACCCCTTAAATGAAGAGTTTGACTTAGTGCCGTTCACCTTGAAAGCAGGCACATTCTGCACGGAGTCTGAAGATGCGGCATGAATTACCTCTCTCCCTGCCACCCACCCCCAAGAAAAGAGAATAAAGTGTAATGGACCAAGGAGGAGGGTGGGGAGAGAGAAGGACGGCCAAGTGAATTACAGCAGGTTTGGGAAAAGGATATCGCCTTTGTGATTAATATTAAAGTTCTGAGCTCACAGACATCAAATTTTATTCCCGCTTCCAGAGACTTGAGTGAACCTTCACCAGACCTCGCATGGAGCTATTGAAAACCAGAACCAAAAATGTCCTTAAGGATTCTCTGTATTAAAGTGCAGTATAGGCATGTATGAGATACCTTGGCAAAGCCCCGATGAGCAATTAATATGAGCTTGAACGAAAACGAGTATTAGGAAGGGAAAACATACGTTGTCTGGAGCCTGGGTACTTGTGGGAGGGAAGAGGGGAAGGAAGGTGAATGTGGCCAGCATCCTTTACATCCGTGTTTAAAAGTGCAACAGTAGAAACTTACTGAGATTGGTTTGCGGAGAGGAGAAGGGAGAAGGTGTGAGAGTGACAGAGGGTGGGGAAGGAGTGGAGAATGATGAAAGGCGTGATATTGATTCATCATGAGGCCTGGTACTTATACGCTCACATACGCTCACGTGAATGGTCACCCCTGTATAGAACTCCTTAAAGGTAACAAAAATGCAATTTACAAAAGATACATTTACATGCACACGTGGGGCATGCCACAAGGAAGCACTTTGAAAAGCTGATAGGAATGAAATGTCTTAAAATATATGAATTCAATGCAGCGCCTACAGAAAGAAAGAATGGAGAGAAGAGGAGCCCAATGAAAAACACAACGCTGCTCCCCGCGCCCGGTACTCATCTACTCATTGACGGAACGGAAACTCTTTTGTAAAACTACTTAAAGATAAAAAAAAAGAAGTATTTATATTACAATGTATAAATACTAAAGGGCTAACGTCTACCCTGGCATTAGTCCTTTTGACCACTTCATCATTTTACAGTGTTAAGTCCTCTGCTGTGGATTCATTCCTTCATTCCTTCATTCTTGCTTTTTCTGATGATTGATGAGCAATGCGTTTGAAGTTTGTCTCCAAGTAGAACCCAGAGCCCTGCCTTAGTTCTGAAGACTCTTCATGAAGACCTCTGTGTAATCATCGTCTCCTGGTCTATAATTGCAGCTGTGACCAGCCTTTTGGTTCAAATCAGGGAAGGGCAATGGGTAACTTGTGGCTTTAGGGTGTCAGGTGTCACAGAAGGAGAAATCTTTTTGTTACTCTCATTCCGTTACCTCACAGAGAATTGGTACTATTAGTATTTCTGAGCAAGGTCTCTAGTGATTTTCAATTCCACTTGGAATTTTTTTTGTAAGTAGCACATAAAAGAGATCTATCGAGTTGCTCCAATCAATGTAAGTTTATTATTGCTTACCCAAGTGTTTAATAAACCCATCCCCATCTTGGGCATAGCTTTAAATACTTCATTGACTGTAACAAAGCTACTCTTTTCTTCCTGGCCGAAGAGGCCGTAGGAAGTATAATTAACTACTAATTACGAGCTCTATTGGTCAGACAGGAGAAAGCAGGGTGCATTATATAACCTGCAGAAAAGCGCTTAGTGGAGATTATTATTATTTTTTTGGCTATTGGAAAATAATAATCAAACACACAAAACAAACCATGGGATAGGAATAGTAAAAGGTTAAGACATCTTTCTCTCTTTTTTTTTATTATGAAAATACCGTACAGAGGAGTTACAATTACATGGGCAAGATAATGAGTACATTTCTTATCAAGCATTGTTGCCTCCTCCTTTGTTTCCCCTTCCCATCCCTTCCCATCTCCCCTAACCCCTGCCCCCCCATATCCCCTCCCCCCAGCCAAAGTTGTAAAGTTCGTTTTTCGACATAACAACTTGTACATCTCATTGTTGCAATGGGTCCACCTGTATCCCTATTTAAATGATTTGTTTTTTTCCCTTCTCCTCCATAAATTATACCAACATCAAATACAGTGAAAGCAGGGGTTATACATAGGCCCCATGGTTTCCCTTATTTGTAATAACTAGTATATGTCTGAGACAAGACATCTTTCTCTTTTTCCTTTGTCACCTGATTTCTGAGATAGGGGCATGGACATTATATTACACTTTTATTTCTTGTGAAAAGTAATGACAAAGAGAAAAAGCAGTAGCTCAACTTTTGACAGTAAAATCGTGAGGGTACCTTTGATGGAAAATACTGACGCAGGATAGATTTGTTTTTCTAAGTACTAGGATTTGAACCTTGGGCCTTGGGCTTGCTACCTAAGTGTTCTAACATGTATCTACTCCTTCATCCCTTTTCTTTTTTTTAAACTTCATTATTTTTCAGGTGGGGTCTTGTATGTGTTTCTGGAGACAGACTCAGACTGTGGCCTTCCTACCCAGACCTCTTAGCAAGTATTACAGGAGAATACCAGCCCAACCAATTCATATATCGAGATGAGTTCCTTCCAGCTTGTTGTAGTGGTGGACATCAAACTTCCCTAGCTCTACATTCCATGTAACTAGGATTAGAGGTGTGAGCTATCACACTCAGCCCCTAGGGTGATTTTCTTTTTAAAGTTCTTGCTATTTGAGGGAATGTAATATTAAGATCATCTGCTGCCTAAAAAAGTCCGATTGGAAAAAAAAAAAGCCAATCTTTGTTTTGCATGTGTGTGAGTAAAGGTATCACAAGTGTGACTATAAGGCATTTTTCACTGAAGAAATTCATGGTTGGAGAAGCAGCAATGCATAGTAGATTTTGCACATGTGCCCACCTGCATGCATGCTTGCCCACGTGTATGTGCACACACACACACACATACACACACTCAGCGGCCACCACCACAGCTTGTAGAGTCTCCGTGAAGTCATGTTCCTTCTCTGTCAGGAAGTGAGCTGACCATGGCTGCACATTTGCTATAGCAGGACATAGTTAACAGTTTATAACTGTCCAGGTGACAGCGAGTTCTAATTTAAAACTCCTGTGTAATACTTGTTAGGAAGTTTTAATATCAAAAGGCCAGCCAAGGTCTTCCATGAAAAAATTCTAGACAGTGAAAGAAACTCATCGAGTGTGTGTGTGTGTGAGAGAGAGAGAGAGAGAGCAAGAGAGAGAGAGATGTTTGGCTTCTCCATGGTAGGGGATCTTCTTTTCAGCTTTTTCTTTTTAAATATCCATGGTTTGCTAATGAAGTGTTTTCTCTTAAACATCTATCAGATGGAGAAGGTGAAAGAGCAACCCTGGGATAAATAAATGTCTGACGTGGAATTCACATAGGATGCAGAAAATCACCGCCCAAAGTTGCAAATACATTCAAAAATGAATTTTTGCTTGCTCTCTGTCTCTGTCTCCGAGTCTGCCTTGTCTGTCTGTCTGGTGTCTGTCTGTATCTATGGGTACTCTAGGTGCAGGCTTTTAGGTCAGCATTTTATCACTTGCATTATATCTCCTGCCCTTCCTGATGATGTATTTTCCAGATAACGTCTCACCTTGGTGCCAGCACTGGCTGGGAAACAGATCTTCCTACCTCTCCTTACAAAGTATCTGGAAGTGCAGGTATACACTAAGACACACAGCTTGATTTCAGAGTATGGCTTCGCTAACATTTTCTTGGGTGAGTCTCAGACCCCATTTCTTCTGTCTTCAACTCCTAAGTAGCTGGGATTACAGGAGTATGCCACTATGCCTTTCCCTGGGTTTTGCTTGTTGAAGGAAACTTGGTACATTTTGCTTCTTGCTTCTCGGGCTCTCTGCTACAGAAACCAGGCCATGAGTTCAGTGTTGGTGGGAATTTGCATTCTTTTTAGGAGAATTAGCGTTCTTTCCCTGCCTCTAGCTCTTCTTTCTGGGTGACGCCGTCGCCTCTTCCCTTTCTTCACGGGTAAGGAGTTCAGTTCACCTTTTCTTGTAAGGAGTACAATGCTTGTTACAATTACCTTGGAATGTGGAGACAAGGACCAGTCTACCACAGAGTCCTTAAGTCCCATTTGGCAAAAAGCCACTTGTCTAGTTTTCTGGGGGTGGCACTGGGCTTGCACACCAGGAGGACTCAGAAACCCGATCACCTCTTTGCACAGTGGCCTTCTGGGAAAATCTTTACCTTCCCACAAAAGCAAGCTACCTCATAGCTATGCACCCAGAAACACAAGCTCGTGTGTTGGTGTGAACCTGTACGTATAGGTGTGGACATGGCTAAATGTTTACATGTACCTATGAAAATATTTAATCTAAGTGGACTTGTGAAGAGAGAAAAAAGTCTTCTAGACTATTTACAATCTTTATACTAATCTCAAATTATCTGACAGTTGCTTGAGTATGAATCACCTCCCAAACGCACTATTTGGAAAAATTAGTAACAGAATAAGTAGCAGAATCCCTCAGGTAGAATACTTGTAGGGTATAAGATAAAAGAATCACCTAACTACTAAATAACATGATTCATTCATTGTTCCTCTTACCATTTATCTGGCACACTATTTTGTAATAGTCATACATGTCTTTTTCATTCCGTTACTTATCTAGTTTTTGAATTAGTACATTGTATGTGTATTTTATAAGCTGTCTCAGACCCTCTTTGAAATGTATTGTGTGGAGGTGGGGGAGGGGCAGGTTGTAAAGAGAGAGAGTCAATAAATAAGTAATACCACCTGATGTGTATTGGGCACTTTAATTTTTTTCAGACAATGCATTTAACATTATGTTACTTCAATGGATGGCATGCATTGATATGATTATCATTTTCTTTCTTTTTCTATATAATGAAAAATGGGCATAATCTTTAATACTAATGAGCTTGTGTTTAAAAGCATTATTGATTTCTTTTAGCTAAGACATTACATTTCTTTATAATTCATGCTTTACTAAGATTTATTAACAAATATAGTAGAAAATAGATTTTTCCAGATGCTTATTAGTAGGCAGATGACAGTCCAAAAGCCCATGTACAGCCTTTGGAAGTAACTGTTTGAAGCACCATGATGTTTTTGACCTTGTGATGGCTAAAATGCTTTAAGAGATTAAATCATCTTTAGCCAATTCTCTCCACCACTGCCACCGTCAATGTCATAAATGATAACCGTGTCTTTTGTTAAATCTATAATAGCATCCTGTGGCTGGACTTCCTTTTCAGTGGCAGATCAAAGGTTGCTTTCTGGGGTCAGGAAGCAACTTCTCTTTCCTTCCCACACTTTGTACCTTCTCTGCTTTCTACTTTACACTCTTCTAGAAGGCTCCACCATGTGCAAGAAAAAGATGTCAGCATCGGAGACCTGTTTGTTCAATGTATTGGCATTTCCTCTCAGTTTGGCACCTGGGGACAATAAGTACTTTCTTCCTGATTGAGCATACGTACTGCATCAGAATCTTTCCCTACAGGATTGAGAACTATGGGCTATGGAGAAATAAAGGTGAAAATATGTTTGCCTGTTATTTGAAAAATCCACAGGCTGGAACCCCTAATATCATCCAGGAAACTAACATGTATTGAGAAACAAATAAGAAGTTAATCGCCTGAGTCTGTCTCCTCCCCGTTTCTGTCTCTTTGCTTTTCTCCAAATATCTAATATATATTATAATATATGACATTATGCATTATAAAATTTAATATACAATACACAATATAATATATAATGCATTAAAATATTATAATTATAGAATGCAATATATAATTTATTATATAACATATAATACATTATGTAATATATAATAGCATAGGAGATAATGACTATTTGCTATATATCTATATTAACATATATATGGATACATACAGATATATACACTTATACAGAGATATAGATGTAGATATACAGCTACATAGAAGTGTCTGCATGTATCTGTATTAGCTTCCATGAGACACATGTTCTCCGCTCTATTCCACAGGTAGCTCAAGTGTCTTGAGGTGGAAGGCTTTGCAATGTGAGACCCGCTTGGGAGGGTAGACCTAACGTTTGCAAACAAGACTATCTGGCTCCACAGCCCAAACACAAAATATCAGGCTTGGATCCAAAGCCACATATCTCCCTATCGGATGTCCCATGCCTTTTACCTTCCCTAAGTCACACCCCATGTCTCACACCACTCCCCCAGAACATCAACACCCAAAGGTACACACACGACAAAGCAACCTCAACGCATCTCTGGAAGACAGCCAGGGATCTGAGGCTGAGGTTTCCTGTGCCAAGCGCTCCCCTCTCCCAACCAAGCCAGCAATAGAACACCTCCTTTGGGCGGCAGTAAACCTTCCAGACAAATCTTAAACCAGATACACTCCTTCTAATCCTATTGTTAACCGCCTTCGTGTGGTGCCAAAATAAAGAAAGGACATGCTTTCAAAAATGGGCAACTCTGAGGAGATCTAAGTAGGAAACACAAAAACACACTTAGAGCGATTCCCGGAGGGGTTAAGACATGATCTCTCCTAACCACACTTCCTCTTTTCCATCTCCCCTTCCTGTGTAGCAATAAGTAAATAAATGAACCCACAAGCAACGTCCTACTCTGTTCTCGTTTGAGGGGATATAATATCTCAGAAAAGTTTAGTTGTTTCATGTGATTCCCCCACGAGAGCTGAGATGTCTCCTGTGAATGGAACACAGGAGTTGCAGCCCTGGTGTGGTATTTTGTTCATGTCTTCCATCTTTCCTGAAAACCAGGCCTGTGTAACAGTGGGATTGCAGCTCAGAGAGCTGAGGAAAGATCAGCAAAAGTCAGTAACCAGGCAGGAGATGTTGAGTTTGTAAGCTTGTATTACTGTGATAGAACGCAGGGTGAAGAACAGAGAGGAGGCCGGAAGTAGGAAGGATGACTGGGCTGAGACCAGGCACCCCCTCCCTGGAAGATGGGCCTGTCTGTGTGTTACCCACGGCCTGACCCATCCGCACAGGTCAACACAGCTGACACAATCAAGCCATCAAGTGACTGACAGGAAGTCAGTTCTGTGCTCTTCTGTGCTCTCTGGCTGGGGGAAGGACTTCCTGCCGAGTCAAGCTAACAGCAAATGAATTTGGGCTTTTTACCAGCAGGGGTTCTCGACCCCTTCGTCTCTGAGGTGAACTCTCCAAGTACCAAGTATCCACCCCATCCTGTCAGGGCTGTGACAGTTCTTTGTCACATGTTGATGTGGGTTTTCCAAGGAGTTAGCTGGAAAGATGGGGATAGGAAATAAATGTTTATCAAAGTATGTAGGAAATGAAATATCAAAAAAAAATGAATAGTTGATTCTTCCTTCAGAATTATCTGGAGTAACTCAAGGACCTGAGTTGTGGGAAAAGTATACAACCAGGTTAACTCTATTGTGTGGATTATCAAAGCTATACATACACACATGTATCTATGTATACATGTATATATGTGTATAGATGTACACATACATGCACAGATATACACACACATGCATGTGTGTATGCACACACATATACCCATAAATCCATCCATATATGTATCTACACACACGCCCAGACATTCTTCCACAGAGCTAGGCAGCCATCAGCAGTATATTTTTTCTTCCCAATAGCTACCCTGCAAAGCAGATACACCCATGACATGGAAAACCAGATACCCAGTGGAGTTTTCAAACCCTAGATTTAGAAAGACAACCTGGAGACAGCAATTGTAGATCTACCTTGCTCGCGATTGTTTTTGTCACAGGACGTGTGAGGCACTTAAAAAAAATAAACACAAGTTCTCCTCCCCATATTGCTTCTGACATGAGAGAAATCAACCATGAATCTGATTTTCATCTCTGGGATGGAGAACAGGGTGCAACTTGCTTGAAGTGTCATCTTCAGAGTCTAGCCTCTCCCTTTCCCCAAATTCTTAGCTACGCTTCACCATGTACGAGGCCTTTCGCCCAAGATCTAATGCCATCTTTTGTCAGGATCCCTGAACCCTGAGTGATTTCTTGGATTGAAATCTCCATCTTTCTTCATATCCTATGTAAGCGTTACTGGAATTGACAACCCTCGGGTCAGATATTAAAATGAACAACCATCCCTTCTCTTGTAATGCTTGATTGATACATGGTTATTGTCCCCAAAAGCCAGTCATTGGAGTTGAAAGATAAATATTATTCCATATCTTATTGAATAAAATATATTATATCACAGGTGATGGGGACAGATTGAGTCAATAAATTCTAATAGTGTATGCTGAGAAATAGTAGCAATAAAAATGTTGATGACCTGACACAGAGAGCATATTGAATGTCATTAACATGCGATTTCCTTTTCTCCCCTCTCCCTCTCATGTTCTTCACATGGGTATAAAATCTATCAGTGGATTTTCTCTGAGAAAAATGGGTAATTTTTTTTTAGTGTTTTAAATTATGCACTACTCACACCGGCCCATTTGTTAGGAAATGGAAAGATTTGGAAAAAAAATCATATTAAGCGAAGTAAGCGTAAGCCAGACCCAAAGAAATATAGGTTCCATGGTTTCCCTCGTTTGCAATAATTAGTATATGTCTAGGATAATTCTATCAGATGAGCAGAAAAGCTCAAAAGCTATGTACATATGACCATATGAGGTGATGCTAAGGGAAATGAGACCCAAGATATGGGCACAAAAGGGTCTTTCTTTGTTGTTGTTTTTAATGTACTATGTGATTTTTTTGTTTCCTTTGTATGTTCTTCCCGCTATGATATATCCCCTGTTGTCACTGTACTTGATTTTGATACCCTGCATCTTGTTTATACATTTATCTAATTTGGGGAATGGAAGGGGAGTAACAAAAGGCTGAAACAAGGACATAGGACGACCCATTGCAGCAATGATTACCCACAAGACACTATGTTGGAAATGAACTTTACAACTTCATGCTGGGGGGCAGGGTAGGAAAAGGGGGGAGTGAAAAAGGTGGGGAGGGAAGGGATAGTAGGAGAAAAACAAAGGAGGGGTAACAACAATGCTTGACAAGAAATGTGCTCATTACTTACTCGTGTAACTGTAGCCCCTCTGTACAGCATCTTTACAATAAAATGAAATTAAAAATAATATGCACTACTCAACTGATTGCAGGAATGAAATAGCAGCTAACACACACACAAAAGAACACAGGAATTTTAGATCAAGCTGGCTTCTAAAGGGCGAGACACCAGGACACTCTCCCATTTTGATTTCACCACAATTTTTTTTTAATCCAAACACTCATTATTTTCTTACTTGTTTAAACCAAATCCACTTGGAATAATAATTGAGAAATTTTTAAAAGAAGGTATTTTCAAGAGTTGGAGAGTTTAAAGAGTTCACTTGAAAAGGTTAATTTTATATCACAATGAAATCTCCTCATACTACAAATATATGCCAATTTAAGGAAAAAATAAAGAGGCTCATTTTGAAGGGGTTAGTTACAGGAGTCTCATTTCTTGAAATAAGGTATAATAATGAACTTTTAAAGTTTATTTTAATTCCCGTTGATTTTGTCTGTTGGTTGCGAGCTAATGAACACATGTGTTTTATGCTTAGAGAATTTAACCTTTAAGTCACGTGAGAAGACAAGTATTTCTTCGTGAGAACTTATGTGGGAATGTTTCAGAGTTTAATGGAAGAGGTCAAACTCTCCAGATTTCTGGGTGAAATTGTGCCTTAGGTAATAACAGTGTGTGTGTGTGTGTGTGTGTGTGTGTGTGTGTGTACACGCATGTGCGCATGCCCGTGTATGTGTGCATGTGTTTATGTGTACATAAAAGGGTATGATTGGGGATAGTGAGAAACTAAGAAATTCAAATCATCGAACTGTCAATCAGCCTACAACAACAAATTTATTTTTTACCTACTCTAGTCCACTTTTAATCTTCGTTTTATTATGCAAAAATAATCATATCTTGTCCAAGATCATACAGCTAGCACCAAGGATGATTAGTCCTTAATTGTCAATAACTGATAAAGGCATTGCTTCATTTTCTTAGAAACTTAATGTCTTGTTTTGACTGTGGTTTAAGGAGGCTGTAATTTTTAATTTTAATTTTAATTTTGGGGCCTAGCATAGACAGAAACATCATCTAGCATTGAATTTGAAGGCCCTTGAATCTGATTCTGGACCCTGTATGATCATGGACAAGAGTTTATTTTTCTTGAATTGTTCAACTTTTTTTTTTTTTTCCCAGTCACAGGGCCTGTTGTGGGCTGGGTGTTGCCCTGAGCTCTTTTTGCTCAAAGTTAGTGCTCTACCACTTTAAGCCACAGTGCCACTTCTGGTTTTCAGGTACTTTGTTGGAGACAAGAGTCTTATGGACTTTCCTGCCAGGGCTGGCTTTGAACCATGATCCTCAGATCTCAACCTCCTTAGTAGGTAGGATTACAAGCATGAGCCACTGGTGCCTGGCTTCAGCCAATATTTTTGATAAGGCATGTTCCCACCAAAAAAGCGTAAGACACATTTGTTCAAAAGTCATAATAGGAATTTTAAAAAAGAGGGTGTTGGGAGAGGAAGATTCCAGAACATATTTCCCTTAAGATTTCCTCATTATTATTGGATATCAATATTAAATGTAATATATTTTATGATATATTCTATATAAAATTTATTGCATTATTCAAATTCCATTAAGCCTAATGTATTATTAGAATTCTATTAAAATATTTAATATTTATTCATCAAGATTTAATATGTTATTTTGAATAACTACACTACCTATATTTTTGGTGAAATTGAAAAGAAAATAAAAATCCCATTACCTATACCAAACTCCAAATGTTGAACTTGGTGTTTATTGAAATTTCAGTTCCTGCAATTCCATTTATTCTTTAAAAGGACTTCAGGGCTCTGGCACATGGTTTGAATAAGGAAAGAAAGGGACACACCCACAAAAGTCAAAGCCTGTATTGCCCACACACTCCATCCATGTTTGTACCCCTCAGAGCTACTCAAGAAGGAAGGTTGGAGGTGAATGATCATTTAGATTTCCTACAGCTAAAGTTTAGGAATTAGTAGTGCTGGATTCACTGCCCGTTCATTTCATTCACTATTTCCCAAATAGCTTGATAGGAACACAAAAACGGTTTGTGGGAGTGAGTGGTCCATAAAGCAAAAATGCTGTCTCCTATTTTTTCTCATTGTAGTGGAGATATCAAGTATGCAGAAACATGCTTATCATCTTATTCCTGAATATCACAAATACACATGGGTTCAGTGGTGCCAACAATAGGTGTTGACTCATATTTTCTGAAATAATACCCATCCACACACTTCTTAAAAAAAAGAAGAAGAAATCCTAGAGTAGTTGTACAATGGAAGGCTGTATTAATGGACAAATATCAGGCAGAACATGAATGATACCTCGTAGCACCCAATTGATGGGTCCTAACTTAGTCATTTATCTTTGAATTAAAATTATTTTCCCCAAATAGTAATAGTTTTATTGACACATAGTTAACATATAACATACATATTTAAAGTGAATACATTTATCTTTTTACTTTTTATCAATATGTATTTGTGTCACAAAAGAGGTACCAATATGGTACTTTTACTGTTATTTTTTTAAATTTTACCTTATTTCTTATCCTAAGATAAATAATACTACATTGAATAATTTTGTGCAGGTTTTTTTTCTCTTATCTTGCAGTAGATTTCCAGAGATATCACTACTTGGGATTAAACAAAAAAAAAATCACATAGCAATGAAAGTTTTAGTGTATTCTATATGCCTACCCAGGGTATTAAATTCATTGAACTTCCTAAGAAAGGGGAGAGAGGCTTGAACTGAAGGACAGATATTGGTAATGCTTGCTCTGTTAGTGAAGTAGCCAAGTGGTTGAGTGCTTGCTGAGAATGAGTGAGGTTCTGAATTCAATCTCTAGTATCCTCCAACAGCCAAAGAAACAACAACAACAACAACACCCAAAGAGTATTCTGAATTAGTAAGGGGAGGGGGGTGACATATAGCATATGTCAGCCTGTAGCCCATGGTGGGTTGGTCCCCTGGTTCTTTTTTTTTTTTTTCCTGTTGGTCATAGGTCCTGAACTCTGGGCCTGGGCGCTGTCCCTCAGCTCTTCAGCTCAAGGCGAGCGCTCTACCACTGAGCCACCTTCCCAGCCCCAGTCCTCTGGTCCTTTTATGGAGACCTGTGTGTTATATCAGAAAGGCAATAATGGCCCTGACAACTGAAGTGGGACACAAAGGAAAGGACTATTCAGAGAACACTGTAGGGACTTTATTTAAGTTGTGACTGTAAAGGTGATGTACAGAGGGGTTATGGTTACATATGGGAGGTAAAGAGTACATTTTTTTAATGGACACTGTCACCCCTTCACTCGTTTTCTCCCAGTATTTTCCCTCCTGACCTCACCCACAAGCTGTGTAGTTCATTTTCAACCTCGTGTCTAGTGAGTATCACTGCTGCATTTGTTCACCCTTTGTCCCTCCATTTCTGTGTTCCTCCTTACCCTCCCTCAAATAGATAAACTTACATACAAGGCAGAAGGTACAGAAATCAGAAACAGTGGCAAAGGAGAAAAGCAAAAACAAAAACAAGAAGCACAATTAAACAGAAAACACCTCTTGTTTCCATTTCTTGGAGTTCATTTCAAGAAGCATCATTTTATATGATCATATGCCTCTATCTATTGAGCCTTTGTGATCCTCTCCAAAGAATATCCCCCTTTGGTCTCACTGTGTGAATGTCTAGAGTCCTGTATAATTTATCATGTCCAAATGTATTTATTTTTGTCTTTTACCATCTGATGTATTCACCTGTAGATTTATAGGTACATTCTAGTTATGATGAATGAGGGAAACTAAGAAACCTATGTTTCTTTGGGTCTGGCTTACGTCATTCTTTAAAAACAATAAAGCTGACTTTAAAGATGATTGACTTGCCAAGTCAAGTGAATGACTGAATGAAGTCTAGAAGGGTCAGAAATTAAGAGAGGAGAAGTAGAGAGGATGTGTAAAATGGTCATGTTCCTTCTTTGAAGACATCTATTGCTTTTCTTCTCTTCTTGGATGCCTCTCCTTCTCTCTGGTTGAGCCCCATTGTATGACTGAAGGAAATACTGTCACCAGTGCCCCTGGAGAATCTCATTTCCTTTCTAGTTAGATGCACACCACACTGTGGGGCTCATTTCCTTTTCCCACTTGTCTCTTGGTGTGACCTACTGTCTTTGTCAGAACCCAGAATGTCTAGGGTACTGCCATGATGACACATCTGAGCAACAGCATTAATACTCCAAATGATTCAGGGGTAATCATTTTCTTGGGACTAAGAGCCTATTCAATTCTGGTCTTAGAATTTAAGTAAGATTTATCCTTCCTGTAATGCTGTTATTTAATCCATAACTGATCGATGGATGTTTTATTGGGAGATTAAAATGACTGCCATGAGAAAGTGCTTTTTCCCCCTATTTTCCTTTTCTTTCTTTGACATTTTTAAATTTTGTCTCAACATAAGAGATTTTGTGGTGGCGGTGGTAGTGGTGGACACCGTTTGCAAAGGTTGTCTTTCTACATACATCTGCAGAAAGATCTTCTGCGAACTATCACCTAGCGTGAAGTATGGAGTCCTGATTGAGTTTGATGGAGAGTTTGTTTGGTTGTAGTGGTTGTTGCTGCTTGGCAAAGTCCACCCCTTTCTTCTCTAAATAAAGGATACAATCACTTAAAGTTTTCCAATCGAGTTTCTCATCTTCCCAATGACATTTTTCATGCTGGGGGTTGGAGTGTGTGTGTGTGTGTGTGTGTGTGTGTGTGTGTGTGTGTGTGTAGCTCTCTTTATTTTCCCTCTCCACAGCACATGGTCCCAGCTGTGTGTCTCCCTCCATGAATATGCATGAAATCAGATATGACATTGCCCTGCTCCCATTAATAATCTTGTCATCTGACTTGTGCTCCAGAAATCTCCAGTCCATGGCTTCTCTGAGTAAATGTAGCCTGAAGAAAAAGAAAAAAAAAAAAAAACAAGACAAGACGAAACAAGAGGAAAAAGACCCTTGGTTTTCCCAAAGCTTTCTTTCTTTTCTTTTTTGTTATTGTGGCCGTTTTCATTCCAATAATCTAACACTTGGGCACTTTTCTGAGGGGCACAGAAGAAGGCTGAGTGGGAGTGGGCTGGCTTCTCGGTGTCTACAGCAGTGGGTGTAATGGTATCTGTGAAGTGACCTTGACTATAGCCCCAGCCTTTTTCAAAAAATTTAATTTAATTTTAATTTTATTTTATTTTTATAAAAGAACCATTTGCAATGGAGGTTTGAGTTTCCCAATCATCAATCATCACAGCCCATTCTTCTCTCTGACAGCTCAGTACAAGGCCTGACATTTGACACTCAAGACTCTGAGACTTACACACAGACACAAGCTGTGGCCCAAAGGGATTCGGAGGAGGGGGAAGAGGAATAAAAAGAGCTGCCATTTCTTTTCCTTTTTTTCAAAATATTTCTTTAAGTGAAGCAAACCCAGGAAGATACCAAATAATTTCTAGCTGCCACAGGAAGTGATTTTTTTTTTTTGCAAAAGATTGTCACCCGGAGTTCTATCTATCTGCTGCTATATATGAAGATGAGGATGATGAGGATTGTGTGTGTGTGTGTGTGTGTGTGTGCTTTCAGGATGCTGAAAAGAGCTCTGAGTGGATGGTTTAGAACAAAATGTCCAATCTTGGCTGGCCACTTTCTATTTAGCCAGATTGAGTCTACCCTCAGCGTTCAAGGATAGATTGCTTGGACATAAGGTTATCACTCTCTGGACAATGGCTCATGACACTGTGACCTAAATGTCATTATATCATACTGTCACCTCCAACACAAAGGCCACCTTCAGGGTACTTTCCCTTTGAAAAAATGGAAAAAAAATCTCTATCTATATAGAGAGAAAGAAGGAGGATAATAACTCAGGTTCAGATATGAGCTAACTGAAGTTCGAGGTCAACTAATGCAAGTGTTTCAGGGACCAACTAATGGTAATTGGTGTTAAGAAGAATCAGGTAATTTATGGTTTGAGCACTGAAAGTGTACAAGGTTTACGACACATGAGTCCCACGATTCATGGCCAAGGGTCCAGCTGGTGGCTCTTTCTCAGATTCCTTTTCATCTAAGAACAGTCAAACGGAGTCCCCAACCCTGAGCCCCCAAGTCCAAGGGTATGTGATTAAATTCTTGCCGAAGCCCAAGATTTGACAGATCAATCCATCACGTGCCTTTTTTCCTTTGGCGACGAGGGTATTGTTAGCGCTCTTCTAGTGTTACAGAAGATTCAGAGAGTCTAAGAGATGGCCCCCAACCCACAGAGGGACTACTGTCTGCTTGAAGACATAAAAGCATACATTGGTAAGGCTGTGTTTAATAGGGTGGTTGTGCAAACATACGTTGAGAGATCAAGTGGATTTCTCCTGCATGGCTCAGCACTTCTTTCACGTTGGAAAAAATAATCTCAGATTTTCCCCATGATGGATGTGAGAAATTCCATATTTCTTCCCAATAGACTATGGGAAGATCCATAAAAATCTGCTTAGAACAGATTTTAAAAGTTTCCTAAGCACAATCAAGAGCAAGGTCTTAGGATCCGGTGTTGGTAGCTCACACCTGTCATCCTAGCTACTCAAGAGGCTAAGATTTGAAGATGGCAGTACAAAAGCCAGCCCGGGCAGGGCTCTTGTCTCCAATGAACCACCAGAAAACTGGAAGGTTTTTGTTTTTGTTTTTTAGCAAACTATGGACCTTGGTAACTACTAGTAAAAGAATAATGAAAAGATCTTGCCAGGCTTTAACTTCAGAATGAATAAAAGTGGTATATAATTGTAGAGAGTCATTAAATATCCCCATCTGAAAATATATGGATTTGCATCATTTGTTACTAACAAGTTGCATTTACAGATTATCAAATTAAAAAGAGAAACAAAACTCATTTCAAATGTAGCCTCCATCTCGTTCCTTGCTGACACAGTTACATAAAGAGTACATTTCCTTTCCGAAAGTAGTTCTTGATTTGCAAAGGAGCTACTCACTATCCTATGAAATATAAATATATGTATATAAAAGTATATGCATAAATATCTTCTGTTTTCAGAAAAGCACCTTCAATTCTTCCAGGGACTGATTTGAGCACCCTTGGACAGGCTTGCATTGATTAGCTCTTCATTGAGATTTATTTTGTTATCCGTATAAGCAGGAAACAGATTCATTCCTCTCACTTTTCATAAAAATCCTTAGCAGGAAGGAATTGGTTCAACTCCCATTCTTTCATTTAAAAAATGGCCTGTTTTGAGTCTCTCTATAGATTTATCTTTAACTCTCTTTACTTCTGTCTCTTTGCTTTTATTTTTTGTTCTTTTTTTTTTATAACCAGCCACTTAACTCCTAAACCTACAATGATTTCTGATTTTATTTAGTTTTCAACATAAACTGGCATTTCTAACATTCAACATTCTGATAATCAATTCTTGTTCCAAACAACTCCTTCTAAAATCATTTTACCTGCCAGGTCAAGCATTGTATCATTCCATTGTAATCATTTGTGCCTAGAGAAATCAGTCTTGCTCGAGCCTCTACCCCTGCCTTCCAGGATTCTAAGTTCAAATTGTGACTTTTTCCCTCTCCCTTTTCATAGAGAAGTACAAAATCTGCAATACAGCAAAATGAAAGGTCTTCATCTTGAGGGAAAGCCTTTGATCCATAAAATAAGAGCTACGCTTAGCCAGGAACTTTTTGAACAGAGTATTCGTCATTTAGTGCGAATGATCTCCAGTCAGAAGTTTGCAAATGTCACGCAGTGGAGATGGTTTGTTTTATTATACTAGAAGAGTTTCGTGGAAAGCCAAGAGTTTCCAAACTTAAGATTTTTTTTTTCAGCTACAGCACAGAAGTAGAATGGACCATTTGTCGTGAAATACACACCGTGGCTCAGTGTGATACTTTCTAACTGTGACATCAGCTAGAATTCCGCTGAGGAATGGTGGTAACAATTCTCCTCGCCCAAGTTTCCTGTGTGTCACACTCTCCATCCGGGATTTGGGAGAAAGGATGATATTTCCAGCCATGTTGCCATTTCCCATGGAGATTCCTCGTCAGCCTCCTGCATTCTTCACACAAAACTATAAAAAGGTCATCAATTATAGGGACCTTATGTAAATACTGGGCTGTTTTGTGATTCTATTCTGAGCGACGTTTATATACATCTGCTCAAATAAATTAATTTTCTTGTCCCAAATGACTCATTTAGTAGAGCTAGAAGTTCTCAGGCCAATACAAATAGAGAAGGGGAGAGAGGGCAGAGAAAATTGGGAAGATGGGAATTCGTTTTTATCATCTACCAATTGATGAGTGCTGGCACATAATTTTTTTAATGGGAAAAGTACTTTGCAAATATTTATATAGGAGAGAGAAGGATAGAGAAATATTGAGAGAGAGATGGAGAGGGAGAGAGCGATTGAGAATTTTTTATGAATCCTATCTTCTTAAGTAGACTGTAACCACATATATATATGTAGACTATAACCATATATATATCTTATATAGACGTTAATATACATCTTATGTAGACTATAACCACATACAGTATATATTTATATATAACATAAATATTTATATAGATATCCTATATTATATTTAATATATTTATATATGGTTAATATTCTAGTATATATTTCATAATATAATAAAATTAATAATATAATTTATATATTATATAAATATGCTATATAGTATATATAAATATAGCATATTATATATCATATATAAATATAGTATATTTATATATAAATTTATATGGCATATTTATATATTACATATAAACATAGTATATTTATAGATGAATTTATATATTACATGTAAATATATAAATAATATGAATATATTATATAAATATATAAACATATATTTCATATACACAATATATTTTATAATATATTATATATTATTTTATAATAATTATATATATATATATGCTGCCTTTGAACTCAGGGCCTTGCACATACTATGCAAGAATTCTACCCTTTGAAGTATGCCCCAAGTCCTTTTATTGATTGTTTGCTCTTATTTGCTCTTCCTTGGCTTCAAGAGAGCATCTCACTGCTATGTTTGCCAGGCTGTCTTCAAGCCCGCCACCTTTCCACCACAGCCTCCTGCAAGGCTGGAAAAGAGTGTGGTGTCCTGTGCGGGTAAGGGGTGGCATGTTGAAACTTTTCCTTTGTATTAATTAGATCACTGAATGGAGCACTTCTGATTCGATGGAGTTTTAATAATTGCTCCTGGAATAAAAGTATGTTTAAGTATTACTACAGATTTCTCAGTGGCAGTTAGCACTCTTTTCCTATCTCCTTTTGCTGGATAGAGATATAGACTGATTTTGATATGAATGCTGATAGACAGCTCTCTCTTTCTAATTATATAACACCACCTTTTGAAATAAATGTCCACTTTCAATGTTCTAGAACTGTCTTTTCCCTAGATCCATCTTGGCACCCATAGACCCAAAGTAATGTATCAGTCACATGAAATAATTTGAGGTGTTTTTTTTAAATTGGGGCTTCAAGTTCTACCCCTGGGTCTCTTTTCAAATCTTATTATTATCCATGTGTGGCCTCATGTATCATGCAAGCCAAGACTTTTCTTCGTGCTGAAGAAATAACACAACAGCACAGCACTTCATTTTGTGTGCTTGAAGTTCTTGGGACTGTCTTGTCATTATACAACTACATGAATGACTTGATGTCTATCCGAGTAAGAAAATAGGCAGGTGGCTAATTTACACAGGGTGGTGTGCACCCCGAGTCCTACTGTACTGCCTCACGGTATACGTATACCTATATATGTATGCATGTATATAAATACACGTGTACATATACACATATACACAGATATGCCTTTATAGGCATATATACACACATGCATAATATATATAAAATGTATATGTGATATCTGTCTATATATGTAGACATAGATGCAGCTATATGTCTACGTATACTCTCATATATGTATGCATATAAATTTAGTCACAAGGATTTCAAAGCCTGCCTTACAGGGAAATAGATAGGATGTACTTAAGGAAATGGGGAACAGACAGAAGGTCAGAGAAGTGAGCTCAGAGGTATCAAGGTTCTCTTCAAATACCAATCACCCACTCTTCAGGTATGTAGGATATCACTGCTTCAGTGTCCCTCACCCATAAATTAAAATGTAACTTTTTAGGGCTTTGTGGAGGAATGTAGGACATACCAATACAATACAGTACTTCCACAGTATTTAGTAAATACTGTGGTTATCGCGCCAACATTGCCAGCTACTATTATTAATTATTATTATTAATATTAATATTAACATATAATTGTTACAGTGAAAGAATTAGTGTACCTGCTGGGTCAAGCCATAGTCTAACTCAGGCGTATTGGACCAGCACAACTGCCCAGCACCAACACGTATGTTTCATAGTCAGGGTACCGTGGGCTAAGTATGAAGAAGAGAAGAGAGAGGAATGAGGGGAGGAGGAAACACACTGAGCATAGAATCCTGAGCATCTTCACCAGGCCCGCTCTATGAGAGTAAAGCGATGGGGTTTCCAGCAGTTCTTCAGAGTGGCTCATTTATATGTATATCAAATGATTCAACGAGAGAGTTGGTTTTTTTAAAAAAAAATATAAAGAAGCTGGGGGAAACTCCGTAACTCCTAGCGTCCCGGTGGTGTAAGCAGGTTCATTTCGCCGGCACGTTCGTCCTGTAGTCTTCTCCGGGATTGACATGAGGGAGGAACTCTCCTGTCATGCATGATAACATCTGACTGTTGCCAAAGCAGTCTATTCAGACGTGCATGTTAGGCGCTTGATAACTTATTCGGCATTGCAGGGGACTCAAAGATAGACATTTCGCCTTTTATCTCCATCTCTGCGCTCCCTGCATACTAAAGATAGAGCACAACAGCCAGATACATCTTAACTAACCCACGTAGGAAGGAGAGATTCTGGCTAGGCGGTCACAAAGGGCCGCAAAGGTAAAGAAACATCATGTCACTTGGCCTTGAGATGAGTGAATTAAGCATGTTTATGAACCCAACTTGGGCTGTGGGTGAGCACCAAAAAATAAAATAAAATCCCGTGATCGTTTAGCAAGGAGAGATGTAAAGCAAGTGGAATCTCAATATTTTTGGCTGCTGTCTGCTGTGAATATTGGGAATCAGAAGAGTGAATAATGAAAGTCCGATAACAGAAATGGTAGGCCAACACATATTTTCCTATCAGTCACCTATCTTTGAGGTGAAGGAAGGAGAAATGAAAAAAAAAATCCACTATAACTTCATAGGGATTTTTTTTGAAAGGAAATATACATGAACACATAGAATTATATGTGGAAATATAGAACATTCCAGTCCCTCTGTGTGTTCTCAGACAGGTGAGCTTAGGAATCTCTTGGCACTATCTGCACCAGTCATTCCCTATTTATTCAAATAGTGCATTTTCATACTCATAATTACCTCTCGTACTTGGGACACACTTGTTTCCTATGACTTTCGAGTAATATTAGTTCTATCTTCCTTGCTTACCTCCCTCTCTTGCTTTTACTTGTTTTCGTGATAGGTTTAAACTCTTTCTTACAGAGTAGACAGTGATGTGGGAATTGTTTCATTCATTTCATCCAGAAGAGAATGAATGTGACAACTTACGATAGCATGTGAAACAGTGCGATCTTGTTTCACTAGCTTGATTTTTAAAAGTCTGTTCTTCATCCTTTATTTATGTTGGTGCCAGTCCTGAGACTTGAACTCAGGGCCTGGGCACTGCCCCCTGAGCCATTTTAATCAATCTTAGCACTCTACCACTTGAGTCACTACTCCATGTTTTTTGTTTTACTTTGGTTTTTGTTTTGTTTTGTTTTTTCTCAGTGGTTCCTTGGAGATAAGGATCTTACAGATTTTCCTGCCAGGGCTGGCTTTGAACCACGATCCTTACATTTCAGTCTCCTGAGTAGCTAGGATTACAGGTGTGAGCCACCAGCACCCACACAAAAAGTGCACTCTTTGTAATCTCTTAGGTTAAAAAAGAAGTTATTTGTTCAATCTTCTAGGTGGGCAAAAAACACACCTTTTCTTTTTAATTTGTTTTTTTTGGGGGGGAATTTGGATTTGAACTCTGGATTTTGTGGTTGCTAAAAAGGCATCCTGCCACTCAAGCCAGGCAACTAGTTCCTTGTCTTTTAAACTTTCTAATCCTTCAGTCAGTGAGTCCTGATCGGTCAAGATTCTTATCCGGATCCTTGAGTACCAACCTAGCAATTATTTTTAAAATAAACAAGATGTGTAAGTACACATTTACCGGAAGGCACATTTCTCTAATGGTTACGGGGTCGCAGGTGCTCCATGGTTACATCCCCCCCACCTGGAAAGATTTCTCCTCCCAGCTTTTCTGGGAGAGCAGCTGAGTTGGCCTGCATTCACGCCTATGCGAATGCGCTACACTGCTGGCTCCACTCTGCACCCCTCCACAGGAAGCAGTTCATCTTCTGGGTGACAATGTCCACCACTTCCCAGAGCCGCAAGCGCTCAAGATGGACACACAGTCCACCCCGCGTGGCTTTTGAAGGATTCCAGGGTCTAATTACGCACCCGATAAGCGGCAAGTTGTAGAAATAGCACAGATCCACGCTCTGCAATCTGTCTTTTGTGGTATTTTGTCTATTTATGGTGACTTTGAGCTAAAAAAAAATAAAATCCTGCCTAATTTGGTCCTCTCTGAGCACATGAAAATGCAGGGTTATTAATTAAGAAATCACTTGATTTTTGAAAAGGGTTGGTTGAAAACTTAATCTTGAGTCCAGCAAATTTCTTCTTTGATTTTATTTTTCAAGTTATTTGGTATGGGCTTGAGCACAACATTGTCTGAATGTCCAATATTGTCACTTTCTTTAGAAATAATGTTGAAGAGCCCTAAATATAACTTTAGACATTGATCCCTTATGTTCACACTTCTATCTCCGAATCGTTAACACTATCTGTTTATCTTTATGGATGCATAGGCTTTGAATGCATGCACATAACACTAAAGGAATATATTTTTTTCTCCTATAGAATCCTTAGGAAATGCCAGGTCTTGGGAATTTCTTTAGTGTTTCTGGTACCTTCCAGGCTGTTGGTTAGTGGTGTCAGGAAGAAAATAGCCCTGTGCCATGGTCAACTTCACGTCCAATGGGTTGTGTCTGCGAACTCACACTTCCCTAATACCTCTGGCTATAGATTTGATCCTGACAAATGTGACACCATTGGAGGTATATTAAAAAAAAAAAAAGAAGACAACCATGGGCCATATTAGATGCATCAAGTAGATAAGGCTTTACTCATCGATAGCTTATTTTACCTTGTTTTACATCTCTTTTGCCTAAAATTGAACAAGGAGGGAAAGAAGCAATACTTGCATAAACTCTCACTTTCAGTAGGGGGTTAATAGACGTTGGCCAATGCTATACTGTAAAATGCTATTATCCATGAAGATTGTCAGTCATGTGATTTCAACCACAGTCTCCGGGTAGCTGTCTTTTAGCTGGAAATTTCTGGTAGGCATATTTTTATAAAAAAGTTGTTTCAATATAACTGCTCTGGTCTGGTGATAGAGGCCTTCCTGAGCTTTTTTTTTCTTCCTGCATCTTGTTTATGTGAGAGTTATCATTCACTCCTCAAGACAGAAAAGTTCATGTCAGGGTGGATTTTTAGTTATCACATGTATGTTGTCTATAACAAATACCCTTCATGTATTTAGATTAAGATACTTACACTATGTTTTTATACTTGTGTCAAAACTAAAGGGATGGAAAGCAATACCATGCAAGCACTAACCAAGAGAAAGCCAGAGAAGTGATGTTAATTTCAGTCTTCGTAACAAGGAATATTATCAAGGATTGAAGAGGAGGAGCATTACATAATCAAAAGGTCAGTGTTGAGAGAACAATTAACAATGCTAAACATGCATGCACCTACCGACCGAGCATTAAAATACACAAGGCAAACACTGAGAGATGCGAAAGGAGGATGAGACAAATGGTCTAATGAAGGTGAAGACTTAGCTAACTCTTTTCTCAGGAATTGATAGAGGGAACAGGTAGAAAAGTGAGGACATGGACTATCAATCAACCCTGTCTAATTGGCATGTACAGAACATTCTATCGAGTCCTGGAAGAACCCTCCTATGCTCAAACCAGAAAGTCTGAAAGTTAGACGACATTCATTGTTCAGAAACACCCTTGAACAAAGGCAGAAGGATTCAAATCACCTGTATTTCTTCTCCAGTTTATCTTCCTCCTCTTCATGTACCAGGAAACACATCCCATAGACTCCTTTACCTTCCTCCCTCATCTTATTTATTTACCAATGATCACTCTGAAGATACTGATATGGTTTATAGCCAGGTGCTAGGCCTCAAGCACCTCGAGATATACTCTATTTCTTCTTTATTCTTTCACCTTCTCCATTCCAGCACCTGAAACTCCACCTGGAGCAAAGTTAAGTGCTCAATAAATATTATTTTGAAGGAACAGATTGAAGGAGTTAGATTCTCCTGAGGGATTGGGGTGTCTAGCAATGGAACAACAGAAACAAACCAGATTTTTTGATCCTGCAGGCAAGCAGCAATGGAAATACTGCAGATCCCCAGCCACCTACAACATGCAATTAAGAAGGAATAACAGAATTCACAGACTCTTCTTCCACAGAGGGAGATGGACCATTAGGTGGTACAGCCACTGCGGTAGGACCAGAAGACTTCCTAAATGCAAAGAAAAACGCTAAAGCTGCTACAGATCATTAAAACAAAACAGAAACTTGGGGCACCTATGTAAGACAAGATACACTAATGCTTCTTGGCTAATGTACATGTTGTATAGTTTTGAAGAAGAAGAAACAAAGAGAATCAAGTCTGGTTTGTTCTTGTTCATGTAAATGTGGATTGCTTTTACATAACTATCAAGCACACTTTCCCCTTCTAAATAGGTCAGTCCACTTCCAATTTTTTCCTATAATAATAAAAAAAAAAGCCTCAACCCTTTGCTTTTTTAAAAGCCCAGCATAATTACCAGGAATTTAAATAATTTTGTGATTTGCATTTCAAATTACAAATGAAAGCACAGCTATCAAAAGGAACTCAGGCAGAAACAGCCTTGTTACTTGAGCATATTCTTTCCTTTTTTTGGTTTTTTTTTGTGGGGGGGGTCAGTCATGGTTCTTGATCTGAGGCCCTGAGCACTGTCCCTAAGCTCTTTTGCTCTAGGGTAGCTAGCACCCTTCCACTTTGAACCACAGTGCCACTTCCAGTTTTCTGATGATTAATTGGAGATAAGAATTTCACAGACCTTCCTGCCCAGGCTGGCTTTGAACACTTTCCTCAGATCTCAGCCACCTGAGTAGCTAGGATTATAGGCATGAGCCACCAGCACCCAGCTAATACTACTACTAATAATAATGATAATTAATCTTTGTCTTTTTTTTGTACTGGGGATTGAACTCAGGATGTTGTACTTGCTAGGCAAGCACTTGGGCTACATCCCAAACCTCCTACTCATTTTTAATCGCCCTCCCAACTCCATTGGCTTCCCTTCCAAAATACAACTGCAATTCTCCCTTTTTGGAGTGACAAAAAAGAAATGAAGAAATTTTGAAGTCAAATGAAAGCATTGCAGACTCACACACCTCCCTCCACAGAGAGAAAAATAAATGCCCTGCAATTGAGTGTAAATAGATTGATATAGCTACTCATTTCAAAAATGCTAACTTTATCTGTGAACAGCAGATGTAGACAAGCTTTGGATGCCTGATAACATGGAAACAAGATGGATCCCCGCGCTATCAGCAATCTCGTGCATTAGAAATGTAGGTCGTAGCAGCTGAGTTGACACCACCAGAGTAAATACAAAATTTGTTCCTCCACAAAGATGGTTAGTCAAACTGAGCATTCTTTCCAGGTATCTGGTATCTTTTGTAGCTACAGCTTTTTTTTATTTTTTTCATTTATTTATTTATTATTTATTTATTGTTTTGGCAAATGTGAGCACATCATACACTCACTTTGTGATCTCACATACATGCTCTGGTTCAGGAGTTGTGGAATAGCACCCAGAAATCTGCATTCAGAACACACTCTCTGGTGAAGCTCATGTTTACATCGGAGGACCACACATCCGATTCTCAGGTGTTACAGGTTGCTCTCAGCCCTCAAGAGAGCTTAGCAGGAAATATAACGGTATACATGGTTTCATGCCAAGTAAACTCCTTAGACAACATAATGAAATGAGGCTCGCAATTACATTATTATTTATATTTGGATTGCTTCAGGTATTGGACAAGTAGAAATCTATGTGCCTTGGTGACTTAAGATGTGGTGGTTTATTTGTTTGGCAACTTGACTGAATTGAGGGTCCATGAATAATGGGTGTTGCACACTTCTGGGTGTGTCTGGGGAGGTGTTTCTGGTGACAATTAGAAGTTGAGTGTTATCAACTGACCAGGGAGGAATCATCCACCCTGGTCTACAGGACCTGACTCTGGCCAATCTCATAGACTCCCTACTATACTTACCTTCTATGGGTTCTCTTCCTCACCAGAGGATTCATTGCATTCCTGCACGGTTGCTGCTATTTCCATTGCGTTCCCAGAGCCTTTGCCGTCCCTTGTGTGTCTTTAGACATGACACTCACACTCTCAGCTGACTGGGAATAGTTTACATCTTAGTTCTGCTCTTCAAAATGTTTCCTATACGTTGGGTGGCGGGGGTTGGGGTGGATGCTGAATACACACACTAAGAAGTAAACCAGGAAATTCTATTGGCTACAAAGCACACAGAAGTAAACCAAGGAATTCTATCGGCTACACAGTACACTGAGAGGTAAACCAGGAAATCCTATTGGCTAGGTAACATAGCTTGAGTGCTAATCTCCCCAGAATATCCTCACTTTAAAAGTTCTTTATCCAATCTCTTGCTAAAAAAGCCAGCATTTCTCTCAGGACTTCAGCCTCTGCATCACCACCCACGAAGCAACAAAAGATTGAGAGAAGTAATGTGTATTTTCCCATCAGCTTCGTCCACCATGGATTCCTTTCCTGACTTTTCTATTCGAATGATGGGTTTCTCACAGGATGTTAGTGTCTCTATGAACCATCTAGTTTGTTCAAATAAATAGACAATGTTATGAAGAGTTGACAGGGATTTTTGCTCCTTTTTGTCTTCAAAGGAATAGACTTCAAATCCACCAATAGAAATATATTCTCTAACCATGAATTAGGCCTAGGAATGGTCACTAATTTCCTACCAAAATGGAGAAGACTGGTATCAATGTTTATTTAGTAAATTCTTCCTGTGTAAGGTGTCTAAAATATGTGAAAATTGAGGGATTTTGCTACAGAAATATTCAGAATTGCTTAGCATAAATTTTATGTTAGGTGGTTTAAAGATCAATATCCCATTTTGAAGTAATTGTTCACATAATGGTAAAGATTTTCCATCATGTGTTTCTTATGTTAATATTTATTTTTACTAATATAGTCTAAAGGTTATGATAAAGACTTAATTTGTATACAGTTATCTATCAGGCTAGGCTGATTCAAGAACACATTTCTTCTTCTTCTTCTTCTGCTTTTCTTTTTTTTGCTACTGAAATAAAAATGTCTTATTACAGGGTATTTATGCTATGAATGTTCTCAGCAAAGTGGAATTTTTATATTATGTCATTAAAATGAATATTAAAATGGTACAGCGGCAAAATATAGATTTTCATATTTCTTTAGCACAGATAAATCCTAATGTAGAACAAATGGAGTACAGTGAAGCGATATGAATTGATTTAGAAGTAGGGTCATGTGATATTTTTAAACGATATATTTTACATTTCCTTAACCCCCTAAGTAAAGTAGTTAAAGAAATGGAATACAGGTTTTTACACACTGTCTTATATGGGTTTCCCCCCCCCTCTCAAATATTATATTCATGGATTGAATTGAACGGCTGACAGCTGAAGTTACATAGAAAAGCACCAGTCTCCAACCTCATGTGATACTTTTGATCTCCATGGTAGTTCTGTGGCCATTCTTCTGTTAAAAACATAATAATAACTCCAGATTTCCTTTGGGAGACCAGTGCTCAGGGTTATGGTGAGATCTGGTTTCTCTCTAGGCTGGTGGTCATTCACAAACGTTAAGCCTATGAGCAGTGCCCCCAGGGCTTGCTCTCAGTGGCTGACTCAGCAGGTGCAGGCTTTGACAATGTACATGTCTAACATGGCCACAGCCATGCCACCAAGCCCAAGAACAGCACTTGGGATGAGTCTCTTCGTGTGCTCAGGGCAATGGGCTCTTCTTGTATCATTCAGGAGCCATTAGACCCTGAGCCTGTGTAAAACTCCCCAGGATGCCTCTCGAGAACAAAGCTATTCCTTGAGGTTCTGCCATGATGGTGCAGAATCGTGGGTGGCCGCTGGTCCCAAGCCAAGCCTTATTCACTTGTGCGTTGTGGCCCACAGAGCTGGGACAGCAATGACGTAAGCCAGCATCCAGCCAGCCAAACAATGTGTTCCTGTCTTTGTGAATAGAACAAGTCAGCCTGTCCTTTATCCCAACCGTATCACTTCGGTCTTCAGGGTGCAGCTGAGCATGTGGGCCTCCAGGAAGTCTTCTTTGATTTATTCCTTCCCCAGAGCTTGGCATGGTGCTTCAACAGATACTCTATGAATATGGCTAGCATTCTCTTTTTTGGTTATGTACCTTTAAAAGTCATTTTAAAATACCTATTGTCTTTGTTAGTCATTTAGTCTTTAAGAGCAAAGGTTAATATTATTAATCATTATTATTTATCCTAATGTTTGGGGCAAAATCTTGTGGGCAGATTGGTACCTATTAAATAGATGTTAATAAAAGAAGGTATTAATAATAATGAGTAATGTGTGCGAGGGAAGGTAAAGAGGAAGTACGTAGGAACAGTTTCCGGGGATAGTGATACATATATTCCAGCACTGATTCATAAACACACTGGGATCTGTCCAGAAGAAGCTGTTGTTACCATGACCCTTTTACTCATCACAAGGAAGTGTCTGTACACGTACAACTTTCACGGAGAATGACAAATAAAATGCTCAAGGAGATAAGAGGTGATAGACTGGAAAATTCAAAAAGGAGTTGGAGAGACACGGAGTTGAAGGGGAACATGTCTGAAGATTAAAATTCATTGAATGCATCGGTGAAGGGAGAAATATTTATTTAACAGCGATGGTAAAATAAACTAGAGTTGGGCGTTCCCAGAGGGATATAAGAAGTGATCTCAGTCTAGAGTTTGTAACAACAACAAAAACAAAAACAAACACACCAAGAAAAAACAGAAATGTTACCTTTGCATAAACATGAACACAGGACATAGGAATCCTCATGCTATGTTTTTCTTCTTCCTGTTTCGTTCTGTGAGGCCATGGGGATCCCCACCCCCACCTCCACCACACACCTTTCAATCACAGGTCAGCATCCAGTGGTGGATCATTTACCTGAATTCACTTCTCATCCTGTCCCAACCTGCAGTGACGTGTCACCTCTGCTCAAACCACACAGCCCACATTCATGACCGCCAAACTGCTTTGTCAAAACACAGACACATTTAGGGACCACACACTTGCTGCCAACTAGATTGTGAGGCCTTTGTTGGCCTGTGCCAGGACAGGCATCTTCCACAGCACCTCTCAAGAAACGGGATGGGCTGCCCTGCCAACCTGTGCTGAGAGAGATCTGGAAGATGGGTGTGGGCTTGCTGAGGAGGAATACAATGCTTGCACGATTCCATGTGGAACAAGAAAAGGGCCCTGCACCTGCCCGATACCACATCGTTATTCACTCTGTAAACTTCAGGGCTCATAGGACAGAGAGTTGTCTGGCACACAGAAAGGCTATTAACACATTCAATGGATATATGCAAATGAATATAGCATTTACTGAAATATTTCTATGAAAACTACTTTGAAATTAATATGCAAGTTAAAAAAAATCCCAACACAGTTTAGTGTAATTTCTCCATAATAGATGTCTAAGTGATACTAATGAGTTAATGAATGCAGATGTAATTTTTTTTAGTATATATTCTTCTGTGTACACATACACATGTGTGTGTGTGTGTGTGTGTGTGTGTGTACTAGTACTTGAACTTAGGGCCAGGGCTCTGTCTCTTAACCTTTTTGTACAAGACCAGTGTTCTACCACTTGAGCCACATCTCCATCTCCAGCCTTCTGGTGGTCAATTCTAGATAAGAGTTTAACAGACTTTCTTGTCCATGCTGGCTTTGAGCCAGCTGGAATCCTAAAATCTTACCTCTCCTGAGTGGCTAGGATTATAGGTGTGAGCCTCTAGTGCAGGGCTGAGAATATAACTGTGTTCTGAGTTGAGTGGGGGTTGCAGTTGAAATGGGAAAATATATATTATATTCCACAGAGAGCAATCCTGTCGGCTATCTTGATCTGTGGGAATCCTCAGAAGGATTATAAACCTTCTGCAGTACTTGGGTGCAAGGGTACTGAATGTTGGCTTATTAGGTTGGATCAAGTCACCTAACTTGTTTTAGTAGGCAATGCGATGATTTAAACTGCATGCCAGAGAAAAATGAATTCAAGGGCCAGGTTTGTAATAGGTTGTGATTAGGCAGGAAGATGGCCTAAAAAGCAAGAAAGAAGTTATTTTAGGCCTTAACAAATCTGACCAGTCAAGAAATCTACCAAAGACAATGGTTGTATTTCTTATTTCAATTTTTAAAAACTGTTTTCAAGTAGTTATACAAAGGAGTTTCATTTCAACATATCAACATATGAGTACAATGCATCTTGATCAATAACATCCCCTTTCTTATTCTCCCAAATCTCTCCCCATCCCATCTATCCTATTCTAATTCTTCATAATCTGGTGTTTTACATTTTCCAAGATGCCCTTGTCTTCATAAAAACCTTTCCCAATTAGTATTCATTTTGTTTCTATTGGCTTTCATCTACTCATATATCCCATGGTTCAGCACTATTAAATAACATCTTCTCAGGTTGTCCTAATGTTACCATATTACCACCACCCTTCTACAGTGTATTACCCAAATAAAATGATCAACTCATACATCCATATTTGTTTGTTTGTTTGCTTACTCGTGCACTTGATTTAAAATTTTCTTAAAAACTATTCCTTGGCAGGTAATAAAGTTAATCTTATTTATTTATTAAATCTTTGACATACTCTGAAACACAACATACGCTGTTACAAACATTTTAATCAATATTTTAATAAAAAAATGCTTTCACATCATTTTCTAAGCCCTAAGCAGTCAGAAATAGCAAACCAGGTCTGAGGACTCTGAAAACTCCCCATCTTCCAATTTACTTTCTATTCTCAAGAAAGACAAGAGTGGATCTTGACATATTTAAGCTCTTGACAAGAAACCTGTCTCTGCGGAAAGTACTCTCTCTCTCCCATCACGTCGTTCCATTTTCTTAAAGCAATTGTCCCAGAATTTCAAAACAGAAGAGGCAGCCGCCGCTGCCGCTCATCACAACAAAGAGATGTGTTTCCAGGTGGAAGTGGGGATTTTGTGGTGAAACACGTGTCCTTGTACACGCGTTTGAGTGAGAGCAAGTGCAGTGCTCCCATCAACAAAGTCACTCCACTTGTCAAATCTGCACGTCTGTCTGGCTCTGTCACCTGCCCAGCGATGGGGGCTTAGTAAAGCATATGGTGTCTGCTGTCTAAGTGGCAGTACGTTGGTTTCTCTCCTTCCTCAGGAGGACCATCCTTTACCAAGGCAATTTGCCATGGCTTGGATCTTGCAACTGTCTTTTTGGTCCCACTCCAGAGTGCTTCTCAAATAGCCCATGATGTGGACCTCACGGGTGTTTGACTCCACTAACTCAGAAGCCCACCCTAAAAAATCATTTTGTTTTCAAGTGGTTGAACTTTGCAGCTCAGGGATCTCCACAGACTGTCCCTGAACACTCGAGAGGATGATTTGGTAACTTACTAACATGCCCGTCCAATTTGTCAGGTAGCCTTGGCATCTAGCCCTGTGGCAGGCTACACACAAAGACCTGGAAGATGAGATCTGGCCGTGGTACTGCATCCAATTAAGATCTATAAGTGAGGAGGTGGAAAGAGGGGAAAGGAAGAGACATGCAGTGCCAAGACAGAAAGATGACACACACACACACACACACGCTAAAACAACAGCAAAACACTTTGTTGTAGAGTACCCAGCATATTAAGTGAACTGGGGAAGCATTTGTTATACATATATGCACATGGAGAGGTACCTAAAGTGTGGGGACTCTAAATACAGAGTGGTTAAAAAAAATTAAAAAAAACTCATTATAGACAATCCATTAATTATAAAACCAAGTAGTTTTACAATTTTTCATTTTTAAAAAATATTTAAATTATTCTTAGGATAAACAAAAAAATGATGTTAATCTAATTGTTCTCTTTATGGCAGAATTTTGGTTTATCCTAAGTAAAAATGAATTCAATAAGCAATAAGTTGTAGTAGCCACATTCGATTTAAATCATAATTTATTATTGTATTATTATATTATATTATTGTACTATAACACAATATTACATATTGTATAGTATTGATTATATTATTGATTACAACTTATTGTATTATTTTATATTATAATATTGTATTATAATACAATAATAGCTTATTATTAATGTTTTATTACATTAATATATCTGTGCTTAGAAGAAGAAAAAAAATCCACAACTAATGTAAGCCTTCAGGCTTACATACAACTTACTCACGTACTGGAGTAAAGGTACTTTGACAGAGAAAATCAAAGACACACAAAAGATAAGAACATTTTACTACCATAGTCCATAGGTTTTCTCTCTATATTTCTCTTTCTTTCTTTCTCTCTCTCTCCCCCCCCACACACATATTTCTCTTCCATCTCTTCCATTGTTGGAGTTGACATTATTCACACTAAAATTTTTCACCTAGTCTTAAGCCTTTCTTCTTTTATCTTTTTCTTTTGTTTAATTCATAATCTTTACTTTCAAGCACCATTTGCATTTATAGAAAATGTAAGCAGAAAGTATCAAGATGTCTTAAGTGATGGGTCATATAGTTTTTGTGTTCTCTATGACTTATCTCTTGCATTATTTGAATACTTTTAACAATTGACATGCCAATACTGATGAACCAATATTTCCACCCTAGTACTAACAAAAGCCCACCATTTCCATTATAATTTACCTTTTGTAAAATTCTAAGGTCATTGACAATATATAGCGGCAATTACCACTAAAGGAGCATGCAAATATTTTCATTGCATTGAAAATGCATCATCAAATATAGTTCTTGACCAAGATACACTTGTATGTCTTGGCTAGTCAGCAAGAACTGAGATGCTAGAAGATTGGACATACACTTCAAAAAAATTAATTGTAAAACAGCCAATCATCTCTATCATAGTCATATTGATATCTATTCCAAATAGCCATTTGAGTGTTTCTATTTTCCTTTCTTGTTGCCAACATGTTACCAAAACTTTAATGTTTTTGCCAAAAGAATATTTTACTTCAGTTGGCATTTTCCTCATTCCTGGGAGGGCTCAACATGATTTTTAAGCATGGAATTGACCATTTTTTTAAAAAATGTAAAAATGTAATAGCTTTTTCATGTAATTTGTCTGTGATTTGAAGGTGGGTTGTCTGTCATTTCTGTATTGATTCTGGGTGTTTTTATGCATGCTAGATATGTATCCTTGACTGGCAGCTGTGTTGCAAACATTGTATTTCCATTTGTTCTGTCTCTTAACTTGGCTTGTGGTGTCTTTTTACTGAACCTATATGTGAGTTAAGAAATAAAAAATAATTAAAATCAAAGCAAAGAAGTTGTTGAGCATAAGAGACAGGAGATAAGGAAGGGGGAACATTTGCTTTGGTTTTAGTTCTGTATGAAGTCCCTCATTGTCTTGGAGATGGATTGTTTTCCCTTGCTCCCTTTCCTGGATTTCTCAAGTCAATAATTATTTTTTTCTATTTTCTTCCTCAAGTATCTGCAGAGAAACTTCATCTCATTTCTCTGTCTCCCAACAATGTCACTTCCATTCCGATTCCCTCATTCACAGTTTTGTGTTTGATGCTCTGTAAAGGCCGGAGTACATGGATAGCTCTCTATAAATAATTGAAAGAGTAATCATTTGCATATACAGTGGTCTGTAATTGGTTGTGATATACTCACTAGTAATTTTACATGAGGGATGCTCCAATAAAATAAATTGTGCTTGTCTGTGTTTACTTTAGACAGGTAAAGTACTATATGGCATGCTGAATTTTTACATCCAGTTTTAATTAGGTCATCGTGCTTGAGTTACCAAAATAACCTACTCTCCCCAATCATGAGAATGGGATGTATTTAGAAATGAATATCAATGACTCACCTCTGTATTTCCCAATAGGAACAAACTCCTCTCCGTAATATATGCAAGTGAAGCATGTTTTCCATCCTAATTTATTCAGGCTTGCTGATTGACTCTTTGCCAACACAAGCCAATGCCAAGAAAGAGAGTGGAGAGATGTTGAGGTCAGGGCTCCACTGCAAACCCCGCCCCCCCTCCCAAGCCCAGTCTTTGGGGGAAGACAGAGCTCAGCTCAGCTCCCTGGGTCTCTGAGGTTAGTCCTATAGCCAAGGGCTGGCCGCATCAGAGAGGTCATATTCAAGTACCATTTCCAGTATGAAAGCATGTATTCATGGTAGACGATCTCCCTCATTCAAAATGAGAGGAAGGAGGGAGGCGTTTGCCCGCCTTCTTCACAGAATAGACTCTTACAAAAGAGATGGATGTTTTGAAGCTTGTGGGATTTTGGTTCATGCAGGGTTTTCATTGTTAAACATGGAATTATTATGAGTAATAATATATTTTCATAATCTCATATATTAAAAACAATCTTACCCTTGCTGGGCATTGGTGACTCATGCCTGTGTGTGGCTTTGAACGATGATCCTCAGATCTCAGCCTGTTGAGTAGTTAGAATGACAGGCATGAGCCACCAGCACTCGGCTGATTAAACACTTTTTAGAGTTTATATGAAGTGTTCGTGACAACAATATAGATAACTCTCCGTGGACTACTACTCAGAGCGGGAACTGATAGTCTTTCAGGAACTTGATAAATTATACAAGAACTTTAAACATGTTTACATTCATTTGACTTGGAAACTTCAGGAGGATTTCACAAGTGTAAAAACAAACAAACAAAACCGGAGCACAAACACACTCATCTCTGCCAACATGTAAGAAAAAAAAGTACTTTGAATCTTTAGGTTCTTGGATTAAGCAAACAAAACCAGAGCATACTTGTCCTGGTTCAAGCAAAGAAGGAATTTATCACGAGTGGCTGACGTATTTCCACGAGTAAGCCTTATGGATTTTACACTCTCCCTTGGAACCAAAGACCCCAAACTGGCACCCCAGAACCGAACACACAAACCCTGCTAAATCCTCTTGACCAGAATTTCCATATTCCTATGATACCATCTATCTAGGTTTTGATTTGACCAATTCATTTTTTATCAGGGAAACATATATTTCTCTGTATTTGATTATATTCTAGCCACATCTGTGACAAAGACTGACACGACCTTTGTCCTAAACAAACTTAGATACTAGGGGTACGGGGTGGGAGGTAATAATGACAAGTACTAAACAATCATAAAACACTAAAAGCAATTTCACTTGCTGTCTTACGTTTTCTCTGCCTCACACACAAACTTCTTTCGCTTAGCAATTTTATAACTTCAATGATTTTTCTAAGGGATCCTCTCAATGTCTGTTCTCACATCTATATCCTTCTACATGGTTCCAAATACTGTGTTTAGTCTTGGTCTCGACCCAGAATTCAATTATCCATCCATCCATCCACCCATCCACAGATTATCTCCATGTGGGAATCTAACAAGCATCAAACTCGAGAGGCAAGACATTTTCCTCTTTTTAAGTTAGCTTCATGAGGGGGCTTTCTCCAGCTGATCCCCATTTCTCCACCCCCCCTCCAGCTCAGGAAGTCTCTATAGAATCATGTGAATCACATCATTGGGAAACATTCCATGCCTTTAATCTCCCAGCGTCCCCAATCAAGGCCTCTTGGAAGAAGTATTTTGAGCTCTGCTCTTCCAGAAAAGTCCATGTTATAAATACATAGACTCCTTTGTTCTAAAATATATATACATATATATATAGGCATGTGCATAAAAATATATATAGGCATGTGCATGTAACATCAAGAATATATACATGAATGCTAAATTTTTGTACATTAAATGCCTGATGCTCCAAAATCCTTTCTAAGATGCTTAATGTCCAAGTTGTGACTTTGGCTTTGTACACATCTGTAATTCACACCATGAGTCAAGGCTAGGCTCTGGGCATCAGGGTATCTCCTGGGGACCAGGTATGTACTAGGTCCTCAATAAAATTGTCTCTCTCTTGTTAAGGTTCTGCTTCCTCACTAAAACCAGCAAGCAAAATGGAGTAGCTTATCTTCCATTCTGACATAAGGTTTTGAACTCCTTTTACTGGGAAGTCGAGCATAGATATATACCTTTGATTAAATATTGTGCGAGGGACTTGCTGTGAGTTTACTTCTGAGCTTTGTGGCTTGTCAAAGATGATTTAAATCTCTTTGTTTATTTCTCAACCTCTATTGGGCCCATCAGGTAAATCTCCTGTCATTTTTCACCGTGTGTTCTCTCCCTCTCTCTTTCTTAAAAAGCATCGCATCCCGCCCAGAACTGTAGCATGTGCTGGGTCGTCCAGCTGCTTAGAGATTTCCATCCTCCTCTCCCAGCAGGCAGGCCATTAGCTGGCAAGGCTGACGTCCAGCTGATCTACTGGCCTGAGAGATTCTGTCCCTGGCTGCCACAGGCCAAGGTCACTGCCCTGACAGCAGGAACATTTGTTTCCCACTCTCTAGGATCTGACTATGTCCTCCATTGAAACCAATTCTTTATTGGCTGGAAAATACCTGGAGTCCCAGGTATACTTGGTGGAATCAGTTTATTACAGCAATTACGGTCGGATGCTGAACTCTGCCATCTTCGCTAAAAGTACAAATGCTCAAAGCTTCTGCGTGCCATCTCCATGGCAGACCACAGTGAGGTAAACGGTGCGCCCGACTCCACAAACCTGAAACTTCTCTCCGGCTCCCGTGTCTAGTAACTTTCAACTTGTCTTGAATTCCCCTCCCTGCCTCTCGCCCTGCTGTATCGGGGGAAAAATAAAATTGGCTGGGGAAGGAAGGGGTGAAATAAAATTTCATCCCCCCTTACTCCTCTCAGGACATAAAACACAACCACACTGTTCACAATAATGAAGAAACATGGCTCTCAGACTGAAAACCCCCAACTCCTAAGCCAGGTGGATGACACGCGGGCTCTTGTCTAAGCTCATTAGGAGACCTGAACCACGGCATCAACACTAATGAGGGAGGGGAACTTTGAAAGTGGTCTTAAAAATCACAAGAAAAGGGAGGAAGAAAAAAGCAATAGAGAAAGAAGGAAGGAAGGAGGAAAGAATATAAAAAGAAGGGTTGAAGGGAGTGAGGGAAGAAAAAGGAGGAAAGTAGAAAAGGATGAACAGAAAAGCAGGAAGGAAATAAGGATGGAAGGGAAGGCTGGAGGGAGGGAAGGAAAGAAGGAAAGGAGGGAGGAAGAAGGAAGGAAGGAGAAAGAAAGAGGGAGAAGGAAAGAAAGCACAGAAAGAAAACAAAACAAAAGAAGGAAGGAAATGTGAGAGGGAGGGAGAGAAAGAGAGAAAGGTAGGAAAGAAGAAAAGGATGATAGGAAAAGAAGGAAGGAAGGACAGAAGGAGGATCTATACAGGGCAGGAAAGGAAGGAATGAAGAAAGGGAAAGAGGGAAAAGAAAGAAAGAAGGAAAAAGGAAGAGGGAGGGGGAAGAAAGAGAAAAAGAGAAAGAAAGAGAGAAAGAAACAAAGAGAAAGAAAAGAAAGAAAGAAAGAATAACAGATGGAAGTGAGAGCTGGAGGGAGGGAAAGGAAGGAAGGAAGGAGGGAGGGAAGAAGGAAGATAGGAAAGAAGGAAAGCAGGAAGGAAAGAAGGAAAGAAGGAAGGAAGGGAGAGAGGGAGGGAGGAAGGGAGAAAGTCAGAGAGTAAAAAGGAGGGGCGGAGGAGGAGACAGACAGACAGAGACAGACAAAGACACAGAGAGAACTCTGGAGCATGCTCAGGCGCCTTGGTAGGAGCAGGAAGGGGAGCCGTGGTTGCTGAAGGTGTTCTTCATCCCTGCAGCTATGGGGGACACACACACACACACACGCACACACGCACACACACACACACACACACACACACACACACACACACACCCCGGAGGAGCCCCAGACAAAAGGAGCCAGGGCAGCATCAGAGGCCCGGGCACCGGGGGCCGGGGAGGCGAGAGAAGAGGAGCATGATTGATGGAGTTCTGGTTGGCTTATAAAGGGCAGCCGCGAGTGCAGGGAAATAATCAGGGAAAAGGGCGTCCCGTGCTGGCTTTCTCAGAGGGGCGAAATGAATCCCGCTCCTCTGCATTATTAACTTGTCAGGCGGGCTGATGATGAGAATCTGAAGGTCAGGCATAACAAGAAGCACCTTATGGGGGGGTCACGACCCTTCTCGAAGTGCTACACTCATGTTTATCTGCACCTAACCCTTCTCCACCATTCTTCATTTGATAAGAACATTGGGGTGGTGGTGGTTGGGGGGGGTTGGAGAGGCGAGGCGGGGAGGGGGCGACTCTGCTGGCTATGTATAAGTACCGAGTGGAATTAAGCTCCCTGCGAAACCGATGGCGGAGGCTGGACGCGGGGGGAAAAGATAATAAAGCAGAAGGACACACGAGGGATGCAGGCAGAAATTGTTCGCTACAGCGAAACTCAATAAAGAGAACAAGAGCTCTCCTCAATGACAAATTTGGTACAGTGGTGCTAAAATCAGGATTCTCCCTGGAATTGGAGCAGCAATTCCAGCTCCGCAGTACCACTTTTTATTTACTTTGGAGTTGTCTAATGGCGGGGGCTAGGTGCAGGGGAGGGCTATGGATTTATTTTTTATTTTTTTTTGGGGGGGGAATGTTTATTTATTGGAAACAAGGAGAAAAGATCAGATGGGAGAGATTCCATTGGATTTAGGGTCTGTGTGTGTTGGAATTCGAAAATTCCGGCAGCATCTCGGTGGTGGGTGTTTGGGGGGTTGAGAATTTATCATTTTCGTTTGGAGAACCTTTTGTATACATGTATTTATTTTCCTTCCCCAGGTGTTCTCCATTCCTTAGGAAACCAAGGAAGTACCTAGGGTCTTCCTGGGGTCACAGCCTGAACCTCCAAAGAATCACACAAATAAACATGACCGCCTTCGAAAAGAAGTCTGGCACCACCGAGATGCCTAACCAGGGAGGTTTCAAGCAGCACTTGCCCGTCTGGCTGTTTGTCTCTCTCTCTCTAGCTGTGGGAAAGAGCCTTCCTTCCATGTTGACTCTTGGATAGTAATGTGGAAAGCGCACATTTCCAAAGTGGTTTACTCGTGATGGGGAGGGGACACTCAAAATGACACATCACAGGAGAAGTCTGGCATGAAACCGTTCAACGGAAACCATTTACCTATAGAATACTTATGCTTATATGAATATGACATATATATACATAAATATATTGTATACATATATTATTATTGTTGTTATTTTTCAGGGGGAGCAGAGCTGAGGACCCAACTCAGGCCCTGCAACTTGCCAGACAAGAGCTAAATTCCCAACCACATATACATAATAGATAAATTGTATACGTAACATAGACATTTATTATATACATAATAAATAAATTCCCAAACATACATACACACGTGTAATGTTTTACATATATTTAAATTCAGCTAAAGATTTTAGCTTCCTAGAAAGAAATACTCTGAAATTAGGAAGGCAAGAAAGGAGGAAAGGAGGAAGGGAGGAAGGGAGGAAGGAAGGAAGCAGAACGTTTTTGAATCCTCATTGGAGGTCTTCTCCTTTTGTCTCATGATGGGTGAATGCTGCATGCTGATTTTCAGCCTGATATCATGAGTTGAGCTCATTATCAGAATGAGAAGAGTTAGATATTTCAGTTCAGAGTTATATTCTCTTATTTATGAGGACATGCTGGTTACATTTTGTCCTCAGATTCAAAGCAGTCATCTCTATCAGTTGTTTTCTGCTCCCTCTCCCAGCTCACATGTGCAGAGAGACCCTGTCCTGCATGCATACCCCATGGAGGAACTACAAGAAATAAAACGAAGGCTAGTATATCAGTTCCACGCAGGGCTTGAGATGCGACATCTATAACTCAACCCAGCTGCCACTCAAGCCTTGCACACTTGAGGCTCGGATCTGTGCTTCTGTCTCATGTAGATCCGCCTCCCTGTGCGGCTGACACTAAAACATCACCTTTCTCTTATGCTTGTATTTGAGTGTTTGTTTCAAAAATAGCCATGGTTTGTTAAATAAGTTAATATGCAACTCCACTATTACTTCCAAACATTATTTCTTTCATTTTCCCCCCTTTCTTTTAATCTAAGGACAAGATAGGTTTATAATTAATGACTCTCTGGCATAGCCTAGGTTGACCCAGAAGTCAGAAACAAGAGGGGAAGGAGAGAGACAGAGTGAGAGAGAGGCAGAGAGAGAGACATAGAGAGAGACACACACACACAGACGGAGGGGGGAGAGAGAAAGAGAGACTCCTGCTGCTTATGCCTGACATACTGGTGTCTGACGACTTCCCAAAGAGTAGAACTAGCACTGAGAACTCAGAAACTGCCATTGTACAGTTGCTGGAGGGGGGGAGGTTCCATTAAAAATAATCCTCTGTTCTTTCCTAAATGAAAGCATATCATTCAGAATATGCTCTGCATCATTTGACCAGAAAATATTAAATCTGTGCCTTATTCAAGAAAATCTTTGGGAAGTCAAAGTTCAGCCTGCCAATAGCTCCATTTGTTCAAATGTTTTCACATATATGCATGTGAGATACATATATATATATATATGTATACATATATATGTATGCATATATTTTTTCAAACATCCTTAGGACTTAGAAGTAGATTTCCCAGTGACTAGGTGCACCATCAGTTTCTGTGCTTCATCTAAACAACACAGAATATTAAAAATGACTTAGTTTGCTGCATAAGGAGTATAAAAAAATGTATTTTTCACTCACCTATCCTTTGTTCAATCTATGGATGTCTTCCTTAAAAACTGGGCTGGAACCTGCTCTCAATAAAAGGTGTCTACACACTGCATGGAAATACTTACCAATAGAATTGAATACAAGGAAAGCGATACCATTGTCAGCTGAGGGCTTTAAGTTTATAAAGTCAATCCCAGGAACAGGGCCAGGTGGCTCATCCCTGCAATCCCAACTACCTGGAAGACAAAAATCAGGAGGACTACAGTTCAAGGTCAACCTAGGCAAAAAATTAAAAAATAATAATAAAAAAATAAAACTATCTCAACGAAAGTGCTGTCTGTAGGAGTGTGGTTTACACAGTGATAGATTGGAAGGTTTCTGTGTAGGCTGGCTCAGGCCATAAATGTGAATCCTACCTGAACAAAAACAAAAGCCAAAAGGGCTAGGTGGTGACGTGGTACTCATCATCTGCCTTGTTGGATTGAAACCCCATTGCACAACTTCTTAAAATAAAGGGCTAGGGACAGTGGGCTCATCACCAGCTTGAAACCCTGAGTTCAAACCTTAACATCACCAGTATTAAAAGAAAAAACATAGATCAGACATCAGATTTCTTCCCTGCTATCTGAATTTTATCCCTTATCTCCAGTCTTTGCTCTCTTGCTTTAACTGGTTGCAGAATGCAGAGTCACTGTGAGAAATCCTTGTCATCAGATTGTCTGGTTGAAGAAGCACCATCTACTCACATGGTAGAATTCCAGCAGACCTGGCAGCATCACCGGAGGTTTGTGGGAGATGCAAAACTCCAGTCTTATACATGGCAGGCATCCTCACTTGACACCTCTGTTTTAATCAGTGAGTCACATGTTCATGCATTCCGTCATGATTGAACTTGAGGCCATTTGACATTTTCTTGGGCCCCGTTTGGTTTAGGAGAGGGCCAGCCTGTTCTTCATTACATGGCTACAACAGATGCATGCCCCTGCCGTACCCTTCCCACTGATGAATTGATGAGAGGAAGAACATATAACCTTTCTCTCCTTTTCTTCCTCCTGGCTGAGCAAAAAGCATCAAAGAGGAGTTGAAAGATGCTGAGGGAAGATTGCAATGGAAACAGAAATCCCTAGAGAAGAGGGAAAATCTACTTGCTCATTCAAAAGATAAGTAATAATAAATTACTCAATAGCAAACATTACTGCACCAGTTAATTTTTAAGTTGTTCTAGCAATATCAAATAGATATTCTCTCTTTTTTTTGGCATCAGTGAGACCAAGAGAAAAATGAATTCCATTCTTCTGACACATCTCATCGGCTGTTCTTCTTTCCTCATCTTTTCATATAACAAAAAAAAAATGCTGATATTTTTAAAGATACTGAAAGGTGAGTGTTAGCCATCAGAAACTCTGCTCTTCCTCTTTTTTTTTTTTGAATTTTCTCTACAAGAAAACTCTACCGTGACTTTTTTTTTTTTACCACAGTCTTTTATTTTTATGCATTCTTAATTTCATAGGCCAATCGATTCGAGTCCGTTTTGAATCTCAATGGGCGAGAACTTGGCATGGATGTTGGTTGGCCAGGTGCAAGTTTCTCCTCAAACTGTGACAGAAGTCATGGCTGAAATATAGAGCAGCAAAAATGTTGGGGACTGCTGCCAAGCTGCAGCCTGAGACTAGGCTGACTGCTATTAGCAAGAGGCAGAAAGGCACACGGGAGGGACAGGGGGCAAGGGAGGTGTGCAGTGGGCACGGCGCCATTCACATAACACCACTTGCATAATCTAACTTTACAATAAAAATGAGAACACTTGGCATCGCTTTGTTCTTTTATGCTTGAGGCTTTTCTATATTTGTTTGTGTTGTGAATAGAAAGGTAGTTTGGAGACATAAACATGTCCGGAGTGAATGATTCAGCAGGAGTGAGAATGAGAAAGTTGTCCTGAGCTTCGATCCCCTGAATGTTTCTCCCCGGGACACCTCAGAATCCACAGTTTCAGCCGCCATCCTTCGCAGGGAGCAGCACGGGGCACACAACGTTCACGTAGGGAGCAGATGCTTGCAATGTAAGGATGGGGCTCTCCCCAGTTCCTCTTCGATCATCACAACGGGTAAAACTGTAGTAGTTCACCGCAGTTGTTGTTTTATTTTACTATGTATTATTATTATTTTTTAAACTAGGCAGTATCCTACAGATCTTTTGCATATTACTGATACTGAATAATGTTGCCATGTGAGACATTTTTTGATGGTGACACTGTGGAAAGACAAAAAGGATGGAGGAAGAGGAGGAAGAGGAGGAGGAGGAGGAGGGAGGGGGAGGAGAAGGAGGGGGAAGTGGGAGGGGGAGGGGGAGGGGAGGAGAAGGAGCATCCTCTCCCCACTCCAATCATGGAATTCTCTTTTCCACAGATTTGACGCGGAGAAGCAACTGAGCCAGGGTAACTCTTATGGGGGCCTTAGTGGCTTAGCCAGCTGTAGCTTTCTGTCCTGATTCAGTTGACCTACAATCCAGGCGCTCTGCCCTCCCCCAGCTCATAGGGCATTGGCTTCACTGCCCTTTGCTTTCCCCCGCTTGGCCTCCACGTTTCTCCTGTGGGATACAACAATTGGAAATGAACCGAATGATACAGGATGAGTCCTGGAATGAGCACAGAGGCAAAGATTGTCTGTTTGTCTTGTGAAATAAGACACAAATCTTAAAGATGCATTGCATTTTTGACTTCGACTTTGGTCACAGACAGTGTGGTATGGGCAGGGTGCAAACAGGGTCGGGGTGCTTGGCTCAGTGGCTGTTTCCTCTGGCTAGCCTGTCTGCAAACCCTTCTCAACAGCACATGTCCACAGAACACAGGCCCTGGCCCCCCTCTTTCTCTCTCTCCCTCCCCCCTTCTCTCTCTCTCTCTCTCTCTATCTCTCTCTCTCTTTCTCCCTCCCTCTCCCCCCCTCTCTTCTCCAAAATTGCTCTTACCAAGACTTCATGTTTGGCTATAATATATTTTAGGGGAGAATGAAGTCAAGAATTTAATGCAGATCCTACACATTTAAGAAAGGCAGGGGTGGGGCTGGGAAGGATGGGGGAGGAAGTTGACAAGGGTAACATGGATCAAGATGAATTTTATTCATAAACTGCTTCATTGAATGACAACTCCTTTTTGTGCAACTACTTAAAGATGATAATAAAAAATAAAAATAAAAATCAAACTAGAACCAAAGACCAGTGCCTCCTGGTTCTAATCCCAGCTCTTCAGGAAGCAGAGATCTGAGGATCAAGGTTCAAAGCCAAACTGGAGCAGGAAATCATATAAGACTCTCATCTCTATTTAATTACATCTTGCCCCCAACAAAAAAGGCCAGAAGTGGAGCTGTGGCTCAAGTGGTAGAGCATTAACCTTGACCAACAAAGCTCAGGGACAATACTCAGGTCCTGAGTTCAAGCCCCAATAAATAAATAAATGCCTCAAACAATATATTTTGAGGATGGAGGGCTATGGTTTGTGGTTTAAGTGTTGGCTCTCTAAGCAGTTCGTATTGGAAGCTTGTTTTCCAGTGTGGTGATATTTAAAGCTTATAGGACCTTCATGAGAGATAGGGGGCCGTGTCAGGGAACAGGGAGGGGTCTTGCAGTCATCCGCTGTGGAAGAAATTGATGCCATTTTTGTGGGACTTTGTCACTCTAGAGAGTTATAAAATAACAAGTCTAGACCCTATGATTCTCCTCAGAGCCCAGACCATTCTGGCTCCATGCCTTCTAACCCTCTAGAACAGCACCCTAAACAAACCCCCTTTTTTTGTATAGTATCTAGACCCAGGTTCCTTGTTATAGCAACAGTAACAAATGGTTGCAGAGAACTTCTGGGTTTTGCTTGTTTGTTTTCCCCAAGCCATCTTAATTACAATGGAAATTGCCTCTTGCCCTGGATGAAGGAATAGTCTGTTTTTGTTGTTGCTGTTGTTGTTGTTGTTGGTGGTGGTGGTGGTGGTGGTGTGTGTGTGTGTGTGTGTGTGTGTGTGTATGTGTGTGTGTCTCGGCTGTGGGTCTTGAACTCTGGGCCTGGGTGCTGTCCCTGAGCTCTTCAGCTCAAGGCTAGTGTTCTACCACTTGAGCCACAGCTCCACTCCTGGTTTACTGGCTTTGAACCACAATCTTCAGATTTCAGCCTCTTGAGTAGTAGGATTACAGGTATGAGCCACAGGCCCCTGCAGGATGAAGGAATATTCTGTTGGGGACAGACTATGAGAAAGCCAACAAGTAATCTGGAACAGAGTACTCTGCTGTGACTTGTCTTGAATTAGAACTTGGGGAAGATGCTGAACTTCACTGGGACTAGAGTAAAGAAACGTCCACTCTTGCCATTTTATGTTCAGAAGTTCTGCTGTTCAACTCTTCATACAACCATGTGTTTGGATCATGTAGTTAAGACTAAAAGTGAGACAGTCAGTATGGAGTGAAGATACTAGGAAGAGAGGAGGAGGTGGCTAGTTTTATCTCCCACATTTGTGAGTGGGACAGAAGATAGCATGTGTGCTCCTTTCCCTTTTGGATTTTGGAAGTTCCTTGGGCAGAGAAAATCTGTATAATTCATGCTACATGGTAGACGATAAAGATGGATACATTCAGTAAATGCAAGAAGGATCTTAAATACAACTTGGTTGGGAAGACAAATAGAATAAAGAGCAAAAAGATCAGCAAAGACCTGCATCTATTTGCTATCCCCTAAAGTTTTCCATGGTTCTCAAAGCCAATGGATTCCACAGCTCAGAATACAACTGCAACAGCTCAGGAACTGCTCTGGAAACTTTGCAAGATCTATTGTTATTACATCAGGAAGATGTAATAATTAATTGCTGTCATGTGCACATGTGCACACACACAGGAGGGAGAGAGAGTGGTCAGATTTAGGGTGAAATAATTGTGAAACGGGTTTTTCAGCTGCTAGATGTTCAGAGCCTGTGTGTGCACCATGAATATTCTAGAAAAAAACAAAAACAAAATAGCCTCCCCTAGGCTGTTTATAACTTTCAGGTCCACACGTTTCTTTGTCTGGAGGGTGATGCCCGTTAATGCCTCACTGGCATACTGCAGAACGCAGTTTATTAAATATTGATATAAATTTAATCCGTTTGAAACTAACTGAGGTGGAGCTCCAACAAACGTCTCAAACATTGCTTTAATTATAGAAAATGCAAACACTTTGGATAATAAAGTTTTCGGAGAATTGGTGATTAATTCACGTGTCATTGTCATTTTTGGGTAGAGACGTGCCAAGATTTCAGTAATAGGCTGGGTTTTTATGTTTTGTCTTGGTTGTTTTGGAAGTACTGGGGTTTTGAACTCAGGGAGTTGGGTTTGCTTGCTAACACACCCTACTGCGGAGGTGTGTTTCCAGTCTTTTTTCTCTCCTTTTTAGCACCGGTTATTTTTTGAGATAAGATTTTGAGTTTGGCCTGGAGGATAAAAGTGAACTGTGATCCTCCTATTTACACTTCCTGCAGTAGCTAGGTTGACAGGCACATGCCACCAGACCCAGCTTCTATAGAGATGGAGTCCCACAAAGTATTTGACCCCAGTCTGCCTTGGCTCCAGGCTCTTCCTTGTCTTCCCCTCCTGCATAGCCACCATAATTTTTATATTTTGGTGGAGAAGAGGTCTCTCACACTTTTTGCCTGGTCTGGCCTCAAACCTTGATCCTCTTGAAACCAGTCTCCTGAATAGCCAGAAACCATCAACGTCCAGCTTAGCCCTTACTATTATTTTTTAATCATCACTTCTTATGCATTTTGTTCTGAGCCAGTTAGTACTGTTATACATGTGATCTTATTCATGTACAATCTTTAACAATGAAGACAAGTTAGTGATGCTTATTAAAGTGTATGGACGGTAGTAAAATAGATGTCGAGGAGGGTGACTAAGTTGACAGGAAGACATGGACCACTCTTTCAAGTTTCTTCTGCTTTGAACAACATCCCAAAGGTGTCTTGAGTTCAGGTCTTGACATGTTCTTTGATGCTTCTTATCTAATTGGACTCTCTCGGGGGGGGGGGCCTTAAAAACCACATGACATTGACTGAGAACATCTCATGGTACATCGCTTCTGAGGACAATAGTGAATGTTAGAGTTGACAGATCATTTCTCCAAAAATGTGGCTGCCTTTGCCGAATCCAACAAAAAACAGCAGAGAAACCGTTGCTTGACTTACATGAACTGAGTTTTTCTCACCGCCCTTTTCCCAAGTATCTGAAGTATCTGTGAGGTGCGGATGTCACATGCGTGCAAGGCCTTATGGGTACAACTTAAGACAGCTCCGTGTGTGTGCAAGTGAGAAAGACTCAAGCATTGCATCTGACATGTGTCAGATGCAATGGGTATTCTGACCAAAGGTATCACCCTAAAGGAATCTCGGTTTCTCATATTCTTGGGCTCACAGCGTAAATTTTCTTGCCTGTAGATAAGCTAGGCAATCAAACTTTGATTTTTTTTGTACAGGTACTGTTGAAAAAGCTCCAGACCTAGTAAAATTCAGTACATTCTGAACAGCCTAGAAAGTTCCTGGGGTTTTCTCCTGCCTGGTTCTGTTAGTGAAGGGAGAAAGAGCTTATCCCTCAGCTGGAATCAATTTTTTTCTACGCCCGTCCACTTACTGGAGAACTAATTGTTTCGGAAGAAGCTCAATTTTGCTGGGAAATCCAGGAAAGATTTTAGTTACAGCTCTACATAATAAAGCAATTGTGTAATTAGTAATACACTTCTCATTCCTTTAGTAAGGGGGGGGAGGAACACATGCATTGCTTTCGTGTAAATTCTGACACTGAAGGCTCACACCCCTCTACCCTACCCTTTCCAGGGAATTATACCATTATACCATAAAAATGTCAAGTCACAAGTTTACTGTTCCTACTAATATTCTAAAATCTTCTCTTAGGCTGACATCCCCTGTCAATTAAAATTAAATAAAATTGCATTCTGCCACATACACTTCAAGGAGGAAGCTTTGCAGTTTACGGCTGCCCTTCAAATTGATTTTTCTTTTTTTTTTTTTTCTGATGATGCATCTGTGAAATTTGGCTTGCACAAGATGACTTGCAATTGTATTTAAGGACCAGTTTCTTTAAAAAAAAAAAAACCAACTGCTTTTAAAGATCATAAATTGACAGCCGGAATAGACTACACATGTCTCTGGGTATCCTCAGCGATGAAAACAAATCCGGCGATTCTTTATTTAATTGAAATGTTTGTGGTGCCATTAATTGGGTGCCCACGCCTTTCTAACACGTTGTAGGTTTCAGATTTTTTTTTCTTTTCTACAGAAATTCACATCATCAGGGAAGCTCGGGTGGTGTCGTTTTCAGTTGCTCAATTCAGATTTTTTTTTCCCTCCTTGGGGAGTAGAGCTGTTTCCCTGGATATTTCCCACAGCAGAGCAGGGCAGATGAACTTTCTCATGGGGAACAGGGCGATGTCCAGTATGGATGCTTTTTGGCAGGCTTCTCCTGCCCCCAAACTCTCCGTGGAGATCAGAAGTTGAGCTAAGAGAATCTCCATTGCACTTCCTCAGAAAAAATTTAAGAATCCTTCTTTAGCTCTCTCTCTCTCTCTCTCTCTCTCTGTCACTTTCTCTCTCTCTCAATTTCTCGTTGCCAACTCTTAATGCACAATGTTTTATTGGTGCCTTTAAGGCAAGTATTATTTAATGACTGAGAGTTGTGTAGGGCCAAAGTATTTCCCTCATTCTTTGTTAAGCACCTTTTAGGAGCTCATTGAGTATTTTCTTTAGGAGGGGGAGGGAAGGGGTACCACTTAAAGGTAAGAGATAATATCCTAAACAGATTAAAAGGGTTGTATCCTCCCAAGCCAAGTTCACCAATGGCATGCTGGCCTGTCTGGCATCTGGCATAGTTGTGTGTGGGGCTACAGGAATGGTGTTTGTAATGGAGGCCTGGTTTGTCTGGACTTCAGAGGCAAGGGGACAACCTGAAAAAGTCTGCAGGAAGGCCACACTTCCTCCCTGGCTTTAAAGTGTAGAGTCTATGAAGGACGTGCTTCCCTTCCTCCTTCTAAACTACTGGGTAGTTTTCATTTAGCAGTCATGAACCATGCCAGTCATTCCAAAAGTCTGGATTTCTTAGAAGAATTCAACGTCTTACATGATAGGAAATCTGATTTATAACCACTTCCTGATCCGTTCAGAAAGGCAGCATGGCATTTTGTTTTCAGATGAGAACTCCAGGCATTTTCCAGATAAATAGATACTATTTGTAATAGGTAGAGGAGGCATTTTCCAAATAAATGGGTATTATTTGTGACGCTGTTGAATGTTATCCAAATGCTGGCCTTTTTCCAAATGTGAACAATTTATTTACCACTTGCGTTTAAAGACTGTTAGTGTCAGAAGACTGGCAAGAAGTCTAAGAAAGTGGAAATGTGCTGTGGAGAAGTTTTTCCTCTATGTCCAGGAGCTAGATTCTAAGTTCAAGTCCCAGCCTGAGCCTTACCCCTCATGTGACCCTGAACAAGTCTTTCTATTCCTCTTCTCATTTGTGATAAAAGATGATAGAGCTTTCCCCTCCCCCAAAATTGTGAGATAACTTTTGATAGGGCGTGGGTGTTCTCTGTAGATTATTGCCTATATTCCTATGCAGTAGGGTGACAATTCTTATTACATACTCTACTTTTACCACACAACGAATAATACATTTATTTACTCTTCATACATTTTTTTTCTCATTGTGTGGAAAAACCTACCATCTAGTGAGTAGTCATTAAGTACCTCTCTTCTTCCGTAAATAAGAAGTCATGGGTGACATCAAATCGTAGAGCACCTGGAAGTTTGGAATCACCAACTTTCTGTTCTTTGTGAACTGAGAAAAATCATAAAGCAGATGGTGCCCCATCATGCGCTGTCTGGCTGTGGAGCTCTTCCCCAATGTGAAGCTCAAATGATGTAGTCCAACCTGACCAGCACTCCCCTGGCTTTGTTCCAGCCTCCAGGAATGAGAAAAGGGAGGCCCAAGAAGACAGGGAAGTGAAGAAGGAATCGCACACATCATGTTTTGCTTACCTAGAATTGTCAGGAGCTCACCAGTGGCTGGGGAGCAGAGCTATTAGCTGGATGGCCACTTGCTAACTGACACAGGAGGCATGATTGTGCCCCTACAAAGAAGAAAGGCAGAAGAGTGACAGGCTGATATCTGGTAGCTTTTCCTGCATCACACTCGGCTGAGTGAACCAAGCAGCACAAGCTGTGCTGCGTACATGTGTTCCAGGTGAGGAGCATTGCTCCCGAGATCTAGCTGAGATGAGGACTTAGCTCGCTGTGTTTTGATTGCCAAGGAGCCTACCAAGGAGCTAGCGGAGATGATGGCAGATGCTTCACGGTTGTTGATCAAATTCTCTCAAGACTTTGAAGTCTTCATTTCCTTTTCCCCAGGTCATCAAAAGCTTGAGAATTAAAATAATAATAATAATAGTAATAATAATAAGTGCCAAGGACAGGAAAAGAGTGTGAATCGCTAGCGTCCTAGCAAGGCAGAGGACTATACTTGGTGGCTGAAATGACAGGCAGGGGTAGGGGTTCAACATAGCAGCTCCCCCAAGAAACATAGAGGAGGAGGGAGAAGGAAATAATTGTAGGCAATTAAATGATTGCAAATGTGTGAAAGTCTGTAAAGGAGACGAGCAGGGTGCTAATAGTGCGTGTGTCATGAACCATCTAATGTAGCTTGACTTACCGCAGGGCTTTTCCACGGATGTGATGATTTGATTCAGACCTGTAGGTGGGATAAGGATTGGAGAGCTTGCCATGAAGAAGGTAAGGGTGTGTGTGTGTGTGTGTGTGTGTGTGTGTGTGTGTGTGTGTGTGTGTGTGTAACAGTGGACAAGGTTTGACTGTGATGTCCCAAAACTTGTCTGTTGAAAGCTTGGTCCTCAGTGTGACTGGGGAGATTGGCAGGAAACCGGAAGCAGGAAGTTGATGAAGATGCTACCACCCAAGGAACAGATGCAGTACTTACGGCTAGTTCTTTTATTAAAAACAAACAAACAAACTAGAGCCTGATACCTAAGGAATTTCTCCCTCCCCACTAGCGAGTGTGAGAAGTACAAGTCAAATTGGCACGGTTGACAGTATCAGCCAAACTAGTGATAGTAGTTTTTGTTCTATTTCTTCCTAGAGCTAAAATTCTCAACATTTAGACAATCCATGGGAGTTAATGAATCGGTCAGCCCCAAATGATTCCTAATGCTAACTTAATTTTTTTGCTTAATTTTCTTTAGTCTAGAGGTGTGGGGGGTAGGGGGGGAAACGAATCCACAACTACCCTAAAAGCAAACAAAATGGCAAAATAAGGAAACAAGTAACTAAACAAGTATATAATGTGGTAAAAACAAATGCCCTTCATATTGTCTTTCTGGTATTTGAAAAAGGAAAGGGAGAGGACACTTTTCAGGGCTGGTGGAGTCAGTCCTTGTAATCATGCAGAGAATGAAGCAAGAAGGCAGGTTGTGCTGGCACGGGACAGGCAGGTTTGTGATATCTTTGATGTGTGGATTCATAAGCTGGAGGCCAAAAGGAAGAAGCAAGCAAATGACCAAAATCTAAATGACCAGCTTTGAGTTGGCTAGTATTCACCTTATGCTACTTTGTGTTTTCTTTCCCAATTTTTTTTTTTTTTTTGTCAATCATGGAGCTTGAACTCAGGTCCTGGGCACTGTCCCTAAGCTCTTTTTTTTTCCTCAAGGCTAGCCCTCCACTTGGAGCCACAGCATCACTTTCATATCTCCTGGGAGATACGAATCTCACAGACTTCCCTTCTCCAGCGTGGCTTTGAATTATGATCTCAGCTCACCGAGTAGCTAGGTTTTGTTGTTGGTGTTTTTTTTTTTTTTTTTTGAGGGGTGAAGACGTTGACTTTGCTCTTTCTTTTAGAATAGCAATTTACAATTGAACGGCTGGAAATAATCTTCACCAAAATAGAGTACAGAGTGTCCCTGGCTCAGGTCAAGGGAGGCTGATCTTGGTGAAGGTTAGACAGATTCCAGCCAGCCTCTGTGGCCATGACCAGAGGTTAGACTCACTGGGGCCATGCTTCCGTCCAGCAGCAGAATGGGATCTCTCCTTTTCTTGGGTCTTGCTTTGGTTTTTGTTTTCATTTTTTTTTTTTTGAGAAAGCAGACGTAAGCAGAAAAGAAGAAACATTTCCAGTTTTACAATACAGGAATAGGAAGACATATATATATATATATATATATATATATATATGCATATATGTACACACACATGTTGGTAGATCCATTACGTGTTTGTTACTTCAGGGGAGAGAAGAAAGTAAGGGGCTACATATTCCACTTCTAGTTAACAAGACACACGTGCATAAAAATAATATCTATCCGTGGTGTTATAAAAGGGTAGATTTGTGTGGGGTTTTTTTGTCCTGTATTCTAACCTAAATTGTGGCAATTAAGATGTGACTAGAATCAATTTCAAGTTTATCTGAAAACATTACCATTTTGACAAAAAATATACCACGATATTAGCTGTAGTTATTTCTGGATTTGTAGATTAGGTGTGAATCCTTACTCCTTGTGGCTACTCTTCAGGGTTTTCCAATGAAATTGTGCAATGAGATTATTGTGTTTCTGAAATAATCAAGGAATTCAAAAACACTATTGAAAAGGATTCCAATATCTTCTATTCTGTTATTGTTTCTTCAGATGCAGAAAAATAATGGAATTGGAACCAATAAGACAGCTCCTTTTTATTCTTTAAATTATTTACATTCAGAAAACAAAACAAAATCAGATAGAATCATATTAGATTATTTAGAGTATTTATAAATTACATTGAACATTGATTAATTCTGTGTGTGTATGTGTGTGTGTGTGTGTGTGTGTGTGTGTGTGTGTGTGTGTTCGTATACTGATCCTGGGGCTTGAACTTAGATGCTGTCCCTGAACATCTTTGGCTCAAGGCTAGCACTCTACCACTTGAGCCACAGCTCTACTTACAAGTTTTGTTTTGTTTTTTGAGTAGTTTTATTGGAGATAAGAATCTCAGGGACTTTTCTACCTGGGCTAGCTTTAAAAACTCATTCTCAGATCAGACTCCTGGGTAGCCAGGATTATAGCTGTGAGCCACCAGCACCCAGCAATATTATTTAATTCTCTAAATATTTCCTCCCTTCATCCAACAAATTCAAGAATATTCTCCAGTTTTCTGAGAAATGAAACATTTCATTTATTAAAAAAAAAAACACACTCAAGCCTCTTTTCTATTTCCCGAGTTTTCCACACAGAAAATGGTAGTATTTTTTTTCAAACTTGGTTTTTACTAATAAACAAGATTTCTGCTTCCATGTGACAAGCAAACATTGAGTACATTTAGACTCAAGCATGTATTCCTCCAGGTTTTCTGCTTACAGGATGTTTGAAGATCCTCACATCTTGACTTCTTATAAATCGTAGAAACTACTTCTGTCCTAGATCCGTGATTCTCCTGCACCAATCTCTTTTATTATTTTATCATCATTTTAAAACCTCCTTATCTTGTAAGCACTTACAGAGACTCTCTAACGAGAACTTCAGGAGCAGATTTAGTTTGCTTTTCAAAGCCATCCATCAACGGAGATATGTTTTTTTTTGTTAGTGTTTTCTTTTCTTAAATCATTTTGTTATTGTAAGGTTGCCTCTGGATGGCTGGTATGATAATAGGCTATATAAATGATTTTGTCCATATTTGTGTTGTATATACTTTATTGTAATAGCACTCTGGGGTCAAAAGCAGCCAATATTATTCCGATTAATTCCTGTCTAGACACTCATAAATTGCCCCTTAATTTGCAGAGCGAAAACGAAGTCGTATGAAGCATAATCTCTCCCTGTTTGCAGAAATGGGGACCTGGTTTTTCTGGGCTAGAGGAAGCCTCATCTCCTCGTGTCCTTTAAAGCCAGTAGGCCTGGCTTACAGAGGTGAGAATTTCCTTTTTCTATGCTTGGCCTCCGGTAGCCAGCGAAGGCCTGCAAGTTGGAGAAGACACAAAACCTCACTTTCCAACATGCAGTTGAAGACAAACACTCATCTTATTTGCTCATATTCATCTCCCTAGAAGAAAAGGAAATTTAAAAAAGAAAGACAGAAAGAAAGGGGAGAAAATAGCTTGCTTAATCCCAATACTAACACTCTATTGAATCTCATTCATGTTCGGTATTTATCGACGTGCGTGGCATACAATGGGCTCTCTCATGGAGGCTGCTATGTTCAGGGGAAAAGCCTGATCATGTTAGAGAAAGAGATAAAGCACACTGTTTATCCAGCCATAATTTTATGTAATGTAAACCTTTCAAACATTTCACATGGGAGTGGAAATGCATGTCCGAATGGAAAACCAAATGCATAGCAAATGGACTTATCTAAAAGCTAATTATGGTGTCAGAGTTTCTGTCCGCAAAAACGTCCCCCCACCTCCCACCCCCGTTATTTCCTAAACTTGATTAATGAAATGAACCCTCCTTGGGCTCTTGCAACCACTTTCTGTGGACCTCATTAAACCAAGAATAAATGCATTTGCGCTTGGGAGCCCAGCTCGGGGATTTTTGTTTTTGTGACATCTAGTGTTCACTGTTTGGAAATGATGCAGGTGGTACATAATGCGTTAGACTACCTCTATGCAGAGCCGGAGGATAGATTGAACACCAGACAGCATGGATGTAAAGCTAGCCCATGACTTCACGGAGAAGAACGCAGATAGGAAAAACACTACACTCTTTCCTTGGCCCCTTGGAGACGTTTATTGCCTCGTGGCAGCTGTATTTAATAAAATATTAGTAGCCACTTGAGGTTTAAAGGTGTAACACAATTCTCTTTCAATATAACAATTCCATAAATTCAAATATGAGACTGTTTTTCTATGAAGATGCATGGTCCAGCTATAATTAAAAGGAAGCTTGGTATGTGCTTTTACAACTGAATGAGTGTTGTGATCCACCAAATGCACTGAAGCATTGTCCGTAGGAAGTGAGTTCCCGGGGTAGTTCTAATGCTTGACTTTATGTTTTGTTTTGCTTGTTTTTTTTTGCCTAAAATTTATTTTTAGTTTTTATATTTTTGAGTATTTTTATTATCTTTAAGTAGTTGTGCCAAAGAGTAGCCATTGGAGAACACAGTTTTTGAATGCAGTGAGTCTTAACACTTTTCCTCCCTTTTCTTGATTTTTTTTGGGGGGGTATGTATTAAGGTGTTCTTGCTTTTGTTTTGTTTTGCTTTGGCCAGTCCTGGGGCTTGAACTCAGGGCCTGGGCACTGTCCCTGAGCTTCTTTGTTGTTTTGGTTTTTTTTTTGCTCAAGGCTAGCACTCTACCACTTGAGCCACAGTGCCACTTCCGGCTTTTTCTGCTTATATGGTACTGAGGAATTGAACCCAGGGCCTCATGCATGCAAGGTAAGTGCTCTACCACTGAGCCATATTCCCAGCCCAAGATGTTATTTTTTTAACTATTTGAAATATAATGAAGTTCATGCATAGCATGCATTTTGATCTGAGTCACTCCTTCAACAATGTCAGCAAGCTTCCACCCACCCCTTCCCTCACTGTCCTCAACTCTGTGGTGTATGCACTGAATTCTCTCCCTCCCCCCCTCCTTCATCTACCACTCTCTCCTTGCCCTTCTCCCCCCACCTTCCCCCAGCCTTGCAAATACTGATTTCCTGGTACTTTTCAGCAACAGTATTAAGGTCTCAGTGAGCTGCCTCCAGCTTGCTGGTCACTGAGCTCTCTCTCTCTCTTTTGGCTTTCTTTACAGCACACACAGTGCAGGGGCATTGTGGTGGGGGGCAGGGGAGGGACTCGCAGGTGTCACCTTTCATTGCTATGGCCAAGGGGATAAGGAACAAAAAAGTTCACCTTCAACATTCTGCCCCATCTCTGATCTGACACTGCCAGGGCGTTAAGACCTGGGCAATGAGGAAATGTTGGGGAAGAAAAGATGTGTAGGGGTACACCGGGAAGAGAGGCAGGGAGCTAGATGCATGGTTGACCAACGTCAGACCAAAGCAATAGATGGCCTAGTTCGGAGAGGCCTAAGCATTGCCTGAGGGGGCCAGGAGAACTGTCCAGGGAAGCACAGAAGTCCTCTGAGAATAACTCCAGAAGGAGATGGGAAGGGCTGCACGAAAGGCAGGGTCAGAGACGATGGGAACTATGATTCCATTTCTGGATAGGTTGGTCAAGTTGACTACAGGAAATTTCACCACACTCACCGAGAGGGAAATCTGGAGGGCGGGAGAAAAATGTGTGTCTGACTTCCACTATCCAAGCTCAAGTTCAAGAACGAAGGAGGGGCCACAAGGAGACATGCAGAAGTCAGTCGGCGCAAAGTGCGATGGCGAGGGTTGGGTAGGATGTCAAGGGTCGGCCATCCATCCAGGGATGGTGTAGAGTTTGGTTTGGCTGGGGAGAGGGGGTTGGGTGTGGGGCTGGTAGCAAGCTCCCGACCATCCAGTGCCTAATATCATTTGGGAAAGCACAGGAGAGGAGAGTGCCCCCAGGAACATCAGTCTCCGAACACTCAGCGAATGAAGGAGGAAAGAGGCCAAATCTCAGAGGTGAAGAAGAATCAAGATAAAGAACAGTGGGTGATACTCAAATCCCACATTCATATTTCTATAGATGACATCAAGGAGGTAGATTTTCCCGAGGAATAAAGAACCGTGATAAAAAGTGTTTCTTCCTTCCACTCCATGGGAGTTATTTTTTGTGTAAGGCTCAATTTCCTTTCTAATCCATTGTAAGCATAATGAACACTGTTCCTTCCTGACTGTACTAACCCCCAGTCTTTTTATTTTGTTTTGAGGTGCATTTCATTTCGCTTGTGTGTTCACTGGATTAGAATGTTCAGAGTGACCCCCTTCTACTCCCTCCCTTGTCCCCCCTCACTGATTTAGTCTCTTGTGGAACACTATGATAAGGTTGCAGCTCAGGAACCAGGACTTAAGACGTACAGAATTTCAATCAAGATGAACTTTAAAATGTAGAGTCTGAACTGAATTCGAATCTCTAATCCTAGGAAAGAAGAATCACACAGCCCAATCAGATCAGACTGTGTTTGGGGCAAACTTCTCCAAACAACGCAAGTCAGAGCAGATGCTACCGTTGCCATGGTAACTTCTGAGCTTGTGTGTGTGTGTGTGTGTGTGTGTGTGTGTATGTGTTCTATCTTGCTTCTGCAGTTCCAAAGTAAGATAAAGGTTGCTAAAAAATTCAAGGGTCATTCTTCTACGAGCTGGAAGAAAAATGTGTATGGAATATTACTTGGAGGCCAGGGATACTTTTTTTTATCATATGTATTAAGAAAATGATGGAATTATTTAATTACCTTTGCTAGCAAGTTTACAGACAAGCACCCCTCTATCATATTGCATATCCACAAATAGGATTATTTACATCCAATCTAAGGAGTGCTGACTGGTGCTATTGAAAGCTGAAGCTGTATCAGCATTTAAATTTCCACTTTCCTGGGCAAAAACCCAACTGAATGATTCAATTAAACTCGTTATGTTATATATTATCCAGAAGTTCACAGTATAAAGTGGTCTTCCCAAGCTGAGCCCCCGCCTTTACGATCGCAATTTGGTCGCAAGACAATTTCCAAGGACTATTTTCCTTGAACTACCATGAACACGTCAGGCCGTAACGCACTTTCTGATGCGGGTTTTATGAACGGCACTCCAAAAATCAACCATTATTTCGAGCACAGGCAATAAATAACCTTCATTATTCATCAGAGTGTAAATATGCATTTGTGTTTGCAAATATGGTGCTTTCCTGAGCAGAACAGCCAGCAATCAACAGCTCCTTCAGTCATTTAAGGCGGTAACAAATGGATGTCAGTTGCTTTAATTGGTAAAGACCATCTCCACAGCAAGCACTCAGCTTCCACTGTAGCTTCTGCGTGTTTTTCTCCATCCAGTGCTCTGAGGATTGGAGAATGGCTTACTAAAGACACATCCCTAAAGACACGTGGACTAAGTTTTAATTCACATCTCCAGGAGACCCATAAACACATATTTTCCCCCCTAATGTTCTTAAAAGAATTTGCTTTCTGTTCCTTTCAAATTGATCAAACTCATTTGACCATGCCTCCAGTGTAGCCGTTTGCTGGTCAGTTGGAGATAGAGTCTTCTAGACTTTTCTGCCTGAGGTAGCTTCCAGCTTTGATCCTTTAGGTCAGAGATTCTCTTGAGGAGCTAGGATTACAGGAGTAAGCCATCAGGGTCCAACTCCAAAGAAGTCATTTTTAATAGAGTTAATTTCTTAGCATGCTTCAGTCTTAAGATTTTCAAGCTAATGAATTCCTTTTTTTCCCCACAAAAACACTGTTGTTCTGGGGACCTGTGGCTCACACCTATAACCTTAGCTACTCAGGAGGCTGAGAGCTAAGGATCATGGTTCAAAGCTAGACTGGGACAGAAAAGCCCATGAGATATTTGTCTCCAAAGAACTAGAGGTGGAGGGGGAGGAGGATTGGGTGGGAGGGGAGGGGAGAGTATTGGAAGGGATAGGAAGGGGAAACAAAGGAGGAGGCTACAACGCTTGATAAGAAATGTACTCATTATCTTTCCCATGTAATTGTAACCCCTCTGTACAGTATTTTCACAATAAAAATTAAAAAATAAAAATAACCCCAAAAACTAGAGGTGGAGCTGTTGCTCAAGTGGTAGAGTGCTAGCCTTGAGCAAAAATGTTCAGAGACAGTGTCCAAGTCCTGAGTTCAAGCTCTCCACACACACACACACACACACACACACACACACACACCACACCATGCTCTGCATATAATGTCCTTTTAAAAATTTTGTTTTTCTCCTAAGACAGACAAAGGCGAGAATATTTGGTAATGGTTCTCTAAAAATACAGAACAGCAAACATAATACATAAGCCTGACTGATAAATCAGTGATGTTCAGTGAAGACAGCCCATTCTATGTCGTGTGCTTCTGGCATGGAGGAAAGACCTTTCACTGCCCATGTCTGGAACTCTATCCACTTGGGCTCAGACCTTCTCTGCTGTATTTCCTTACTAATTTGATATTTCTTGCTGCTGCTCTGTTGGCGTGACAGCTAGGACCGCAGTGTCGACGCGTTGGATCATCAGACCCTGAACATTTACCACGCCTACTGTGCCTCAGCCATCGCACGAGGACATGCATGTGGTTGTTCCTGGGATGCATAATTCCACTCTGTAACGAGTGGAATCTTTGATCCTCCTACATTCTAATATTGAAGCCCTAATAGGGGATATATGATGGCGTTTCGTAGCTGGGATCTTTGGGGAAAGTGGCCTCTTTGTTTTTCTTTTACTTTCTTTTGCTGCTGTAACAGCATGCCCGAGTCTGAGTCATTTATACAGAAGAGAAATGTGTGACCTGGTGGGTCTGAGAAGAGTCAGAGCAGCTGCTGGCCTCAGGAGCGTCCCTTCTGCCCTGTAACGTGGCAGAGATCACTTCATAGTGATGAGGATAGGAGGGGAAAAAAAAATCAGATCATGTACATTCTTTGCTCAGAAAGGCAAAATAAAAACGTTATCCTGTGATCATGCACGTCCTTGATAAAGGCCTTCCTCCACTCATGAGGGTGGTTTTTCTCATGACCTCATCACCCTACTTGAGAACGTCCACACGATGCAGTGGATGGATGGTAGAGGCATTTTGTGAAATGTCTCCCCCAGAAAGCGGTCCAGCGTGTTTTGAGTCATTATCTAATGACTATGGGACGTTCCTCTGGCTTTGGGCCCGAAGTCTGGAGGTTGCTGAACAACACGAACACCACAGGGACTCCCAAGGGCAAAGCAGCAAATAGACTTTATGGGGAATCGTTTGTTCTGAAATATATTTATAGCCACCAGTATTCCAAAGAAGACAATTTGGAAAACACTGGAAGAGATGGCAAAGGTCCCTGTTGGCTTTAAATTTCTTACTGATGATATCTTAGAACATGCTCTTAGAGAAAAGAAAACAGAGTCCAGGGAAGTTTGAGTAGAGAGACACTCAGAGCCAAAGATAGCAGAAAGCAACCTGGAGGAAGCCACTACAAGCCTCTGCTCCGAAAACGATGAAGAGTTAAAAATCTGTAACACAGGAAGAACGACAATAGAAACCGCAGGCAGGGAGCTCCAAAATGTTATTGAACAATACGCTAGGCATGGTTTTTGTCAGTCAGCATGGGGATCATTTGTAACGTTGAATGGTCCAGGACAAAGCACAAACAGAAGGGGTAGCTGAGTGCACTGGAACTGGGAGGAGGAAGACAGGGTGGAAATTCCTTTTTTTTTTTTTTTCAAGGAGAGAAAAGGAAAATGGCAGAAAGCTCTGTGTCTCTGCTGAGGGCCCGTGGGTGTTCTGTACCACTTCACTGTGACTGCCAGTCCTACCTACTTCTTGCCCTTTGAACCTATTCTCTTTTTTCTAATATTTGTAGCTTTTATTACACTGTATGTCTGGGAGCATGAAGCTTTTTTTTTTGTCCTCCTGAGATCCTTTATGTTTCAAAATACCTACTTGAAAGATCCTTCTCATATCTCTTTGTGAGAAAAACTTTACTTATTTCTTTTGAATCCTATCTCCAATTTCACCTTGTCAATGAAGCTTTCCATCAAAATTTCAGCCACGTGATCACCTCATATGAACGCCCCCTGGTACCTACTTGGCACTGTAACTTTTTGAAACGTTCAAGAAGTCATGGATAGTCAAAGAATTATCATTTCCCTTTGTATGCAAGCGTATTATTTTATCATTACTTCATGGGGTTTTTAATAACTCCCCATGAAGTTCGTATTTCTGCCAAGGCTTCAAATTTAGTGGATCTATAATTGAAGGTAAATCAACGAATATTTCTCCAGCAATTTCTAGATGTCTCATACATTGGGTTTAGAGGCCTTCTGGGCACAAGTAGGGATTAGTTATATTAAAATATATATATATATATATATATATATAAGTATAAAACAATAAAAGAACAGAAGCTTTACATTCATGGAGCTTAAGTTCCTGTAGAAATTTTATGAGGTGATTGCAAGTAAATGAACAAATAATTCTTGGCGGAGAGGATTTGATCAAGCCACCTGTTCATCTTTTTATATCATTAAATAAAATCTTGGGCCCTTCCATCATTACTACATAAATGACTCTTGGTTTTGGCCCATCAGATGTTTTCATTCATGCTGTGTTCAAGTTCTTTGCTGATGAAGTGTAATAAGTTTTCATCCATATGCCTTTCCTATCTCCTTATTTTTCTGATCCTAGCTAGAAATGTGGACCAAGATAGTCCATAGCACAGGATGATCCTGATCCCCTAGAAATACATCCATTGTGAATGGAAGGGAGATGGAAACATGTTAAGCCAAGTCTAGGAGCCTTTCATTATGTCTTTTCCATTTTGACCACAAGCATACCAGAAAATATAGTCATAGACATTTCAATCCCATACATTTTCGTGTATGTATATATACATAGATACATATATACATGCATGTGTGTTGATGTATGTATAGGTAGGTTTAAAGTTGTATGGACATAGATATATACACATACACATGTGTAAAGTTGAGGAGATTCCAAATCATCAAGGCAAATGTACTACTCTCTTTCGCACTTAGGAACAATGTGCACAGCTTTCATATGTCAGTGGTAGAGTCTCAAATTGTTCTTTTTTTGGCGTGTGTGATCAGGGTCTGAAATCTCTCTGAGACTTGTCACCAATGGATCGAACTCAAAAAGTTTATCTGGACAAATGAAGCTCTCAGAGCAGTCTTGGACCGTCTTCTCGCTTTTCCTGGAATTTCAAGGAGTGATTTTGATTTGTGATCTCTTAAGTCCGTAACAATTTGCTATTTCTAATTTATTGCTTCATTTGTGACTGCTGCTACGGCAAGGTAAATTTATTCTGATTTGCACAACCTAAGTCTTTCCTCTGACAGTGACTAATTATTACCTGAGTTAAAATAATGAAAGTGTCGGAAAGTGTCCGAATGCAATTTGTTAGGAAAACATGTGGCGCGCGGTGTTACCTCAGTCCAGGAACGCCTAAGTGATCAGAAACCATGGAGAATTAAGATTTTTTTTTCCTCCTCAAAGGTTATAAATCAATGTAGAAAACTGCAGAAACCACCACTGCAAAGGACCGAATTTGGTGAAATAAGGAGGGCCTGTGTGCTCTAACATATCTTATAGTTTGATAAAAGTAACTCACAACATTACATGATAACAACCCTAAGAAGAATCAGAGTTCTCCATGTCATTGTCTGCTAGGCCTGAGGAATGTTCCATCTCATTGTACAGTAAGTCTGGAAGAAACTATTCAATTGTTTCTGACTTACTTCCCCAGCACACAGAGACTTCTACCATTTTTCTGAAGGACAGAAGTAATATAGCTGTGTCTCCAACCCTAGTTTCCCTGATCTAAGAGTTTGCGTTCTCTCCTCCCTGAGATCCCACTTCAAATTGATTTTTTCTAATACGCGTGGAAATTTAATAGAAAATTATACAGTGGAGATCTTATTCAAGAGGCTACAGCTCCAGGACCACATTTAGTATTACTAATTATTCAAACAGGGAATGATTAATACTGAGTGAAATGTTTAATCAAATTGGGTAGAGAAACAAAATAGCCAAAGAATTCTTCATTTGAAGCTTATCCAACAGCAAGGTACATTTGTATGACTCAAGGTTAAATGATTTCTGATGTTGAACTGCTATGTAATTTACTTATTCAGTCTTCAAATATACATATATATATATATATATGCATGTATTTCAAGACCTATTTTCTTTAAAGATTTATGGCCTCAATATGTTAGACATGTCTTTTTTTTCAAGTAAAATATATATAATCATGATAATAATAATAAACAAATTAAGTTCCTGAAAGAACTTTATTTAAGTAAATGGTATGATTTTTATATACATAATCAATTTGAGAAATGCACTAACTGATTTTGTGACCACCTAAAATTATATTCAACTAAAGGTATTGATATTGGTAGCTTGTTTTTTTATATTAATATTCTAGAAAGTTATGATATGTGCTTAGGTATTTTACAAGTTAAGATACATTTGTTTATGACTGCCAGAAAGAAACCCATATTGTTAAAAATATTGCCTCCACTCCATTCCATATTTTATGGTAAATGCTGTTATCCAAATATTTTTGGTTAGACACAGAGAAATAAATGTCTCCACTTATAAGAGATATCGAATTTATAAAGACAGAGGGAGCCGGAAATGGTACTGTGGCTCAAGTGGTAGAGTGCTAGCCTTGAGCTCAAAGAGGCTCATAGATAGTGCCTAGGCCTTCAGTTCAAGTCCCAGGACTGATTGGGAGGTTGTGGGGGGAAGTAATAAAACCAAACTAAAGACAGAGAGACAGAGGGATATGAGTGATTTCTCTAATCAGACCTCACCTACTAGATCCCTCCCAATACAGCTATTAAATTTTGATGAATTCACTTGCGATCCAATCAATTTCCCCAAAAGTATCAACAGCTGGGCAGCAGATAATTCGCACATGAGCCTGTGGGAACGTTTACTATTCAAATGATTAGAAGCTGTCTTTTTGAACTTCTGAAAATGACCACCACCTCTGTTCTGCAAAAGGAGTTTTGCAAAAGGAGCCCTGAGAATTTAGTGGGAATTCTAGCCATAGACTTACCCAGAGGGCAAATGAGGATGAGTTTGGTCCATGGAGTTTATTTACATATATGAAAATGACACAGAGAAATCTGCTGTTTCCTGAAGTGGGCAGGCAATAGCACCATGAGCAAGGATTTATTTCAAGAAACCAAACTGAAGCATAATTTTCTAATGAAGCAGGAGAGGGCATGAGGATCTTATAGAAGGTACAAGCTTTGGAGACACCCACAAAGAAGGGCAAATCTGGCATCAAAACTGACACTGAAGCCGGATGCCAGTATCTCATGCCTGTCAGGAGGCTAAGATCTGAAGATCATGGTTCAAAGCCAGCCTGGGCAGGAGAGTCCATGAGACTCTTATCTCCAATTAATGATAAGAAAACCAGAAGTGGAGCTATGGCTCAAAGTGGTAGAGCGCTAGCTTTGAGCTGAAGAACTTAGGGACAACACCCAGGCCCAGAGTTCAAGACCCACAAGTGATAAGAACAAAAAACACCAAACAAAAAACCCTGACACTGATTGACCTAGAGCAAGTTGATTTTCCTGAACCTCAGTTTCTGTGTCATATTATAGGTATTACTTGACTTATTTTCTACAAGAGACATACAAGACAACATACAGTGTTGAATAGAGTGCCAGGTGTATGGTAACTAGCCTATAGATACTACTTCTTGTCATAGTTCTCTTGTAGATACAAGTGCATTCCAAGGACAAAGTAATCACATACAGAATTGAGTGGAAGACTCAGGTATTCTTGGCAGAATACAGGAGTCTTGTGTTAAGAGCACAAACTATGGAACCCAAGAAGGTAAGCCTTAATCCCAGCCTTTCGACCTACAAACCATGCAACAGATATAAATACCTCCACTTCCTTATCTGTTACCCCAGCAAATATGGCATAGCCCAAGTGTGAATTTGTATAGTTGCATGGTTGGTGGAAACAGGTGTTCAAGGGCTCTGCAGGATGTAGGCACTCAGAAAACGGTAGCCCAAGAAAGAATTCATTGATACCCAATTGCAGTACATCCACTGGCTTCACTTACCTGACGAGGCGTGTAACAACTGAAAACTGCCTGGGAAAGTGACAGAGAATTCTATAAATTGGCAGCCATTTAATGATTACCGAAAGGGGTTTGTAAAGTGAATGAAAATTGTCTTTGTAGGATTTTTGTGGGTTCAGAGACTTATGGACCACTAGATTAAGAGAAAAATCCCTTCATCTCTGAGAAAAATATCACCCTGTCTTCCCTTTCATATTGTCGTTGTAAATAAAAACTAACTGGACAGTCTGCCGTGTTTAATGTGCTTGAGCACACTGTCTATAATCTTCTTTAACAGCATAATATCTATTGAATACATCCTTTGAGAACAGACCTTATTATTAGATTATATTATAGGAGTTGAAACCAGACAGTAAGGAATTTTTTTTTCAACTCTGCTCACCAATGAAAATACCCGTTTTTCAATTATTTCAAGACCTTTAGAGGAGGCTAGGAAAAAAATATATATTTATCCATGAATTGGCAAGGTTTAGGGCTAGTGTAAAGAGATACAAAGCAGAGAGATGAAGGTGCATTATAGGGATGGGGAGACTGGGAGAGAGTGTGGGGGAGCAGCTATTGTATGAGGAGGGCAGAATTGGGTAGTGAGATTCCAAAAGTGAGAAACCAAGATGGACAAAAACGATGAAAAAGAGCCCATATACATCATGAAAGAAACAACCTTGGGCTGGGAAGGTGGCTCAGTGGTAGAGCGCTTGCCTTGCATGCCTGAGGCCCTGGGTTCGATTCCTCAGCACCACATAAGCAAAAAGAAAAAAGCTGGAAGTGGTGCTATGGCTCAAGTGGTAGAGTGCTAGCCTTAGCTGAAGAGCTGAGGGACAGTGCTCAGGCCCAGACCCCACGACCGGACCCCCCTCCTCTCCCAAAAAAAGAAACAACCTTTACTTCCAGTGTTAAGAGGACCCAAACTAGATGATTCAAGATGTCACTGGACCAGAGAATATTTCTACTGGTACAATTATTACTTTTAATTTTTAGCTTAAGCTACCTTCAGTCACAGAGGTTTCCTTCCTTTTCTATTTTTTGAAACATATTTTTTTCTGCCACTCATAGCTCACTTGCCTAAAAAATATCTCAACCCAAATATTAAAAAAAATCTTTTCAGTATTAATTTCTCCTCATGGGGCCAGGCAAAGTACTTGCTTTAATTTCAAAGTTTAGATTAGCACAAAAGGGGAAAATTATCAGTTTTGTTTTTGCAATTGTTGTTGTTTGAGTTTATTTTCCCCTTTTGTGATCATTCTAAGAAGAGAGATAAAAACAAAAAAAAGTTATTGCATTTAAATATCCATTTTGCCTATAAAGGTTTTTCCTATCTCACAAAACCAAACTCTTCTGGAAGATTGACATTCCAGAAGTCCGACAGGTGAACGCAGATCAAAATGGATTTTGCCAACTTTCCATTTTAAAGGTCAAGGTGGTTGCAGACTCGTGTTGTGTTTTGAGTCTAAAGCTCCCGATTTCATTTTCAGGTTTCAGGAAATGCTCATGAACAAAAGCAAGAGGACTTTCCCCATGCTCACTCTGTCTCTCTCTGTCTCTCTGTCTCTCTGTCTCTGTCTCTCTCTCCCTCTCTATCTCCCTTCTATCGCCTTCTCCTTTCTCTCTCTCCTCTGTCTCCCCCTTTCTCCCTTTCTCTCTTTCTGACTTCAAATGCTTTCCTACGAATGCCTGCATTTATGACAGCAAAATGGCTTCCTGTCACGTGTTCTATTCTTCTAGAGGTGGGGGAAGGATGTTTCTAGATGTGCCTGGGAGCAAAAAGTGACTCAGAAGATAATCGCCTTGCCTTCTAGTGCCAGCTGCTCCAGTTCTTGCTGTGCTCAGTACTTGTGTAGTTCCTCAGTCAGGTGACTAACTCCATCTTCTTTCTGCTTTTACCTGTCAGATAATCTACCCTCACTCTAGAGAGTTCTCTTGAGAGCTTGAAAGATGGCTCAAAAGTGAATATACACTTGCCTTCATGTGGCTTTGTCCAAACATTGGATTCCAGGACACAAGAGAGGATTTCACACAGATCTGGCCTTTGAAGTATGTAGGTTCAATGAGGAGAGGGGTTGTGTCTAAAGAAGAGTTTAGAGTTCCTATGTTTGAGTGAGAACTATTTCATGTGATCACAGTGCAAATATATTCAAATCCTTCATAGATGGGAGTTTTGTAAAACTTTGACCCCATTGTTCTGAGGAGGACCTTCATGTGGCTTTAACTCTTTCATTATAATCTTTGAAGTAGTTGTGTAACATAGTCTGAGCGACGTGGTGATATTTTAATGATTTGTTGCGATTACTATGAGTACCAAATTTGATAGGACAGGTGCTCAATCACTCATGCTTGGAATTCTAGCTGCTTGGAAGACTGAGACTGGGAAGCTGAGATTTTGCCAGGCTACCTCGGGCAAAAAATAAATAAATAAAGCAAGCATTGACACTAGCACCCAACAGATAAAATGCCAGGTGGGGTGGTATGCACCTGCATTGCCAGCTGTGGCAGGAAACATGATTGGAAGGATCATCATTCAGACCAGCCTGAACAAAGAGAGAAACCCTCTCACGAATAACCAGCATCCAGAGGGATGGAGGTGTGGCTCAAGCAGTAGAGCATCTGAGTTCAAACCCCAGTACTGCCAAAAAAATTCCAAAATTAAGATGTGCAAACTCTTATGCTACAGCACAAGCATGTAATATCCACTGTGATAGTGTGTGTGTTACACACTATGATAGTGTACGTGTTACACATAGAGTGATTGAAGGGTTTTTCAGAACTCAAATGCAAAGAATGCCCAATTTTTAAAATGATGAGCCAAGTCTGAGAGTGCTCATAAAGATTTCCAAGTAGCAAACAGCTACTTCATGATTGTATGCTGAACAGAAACTGATCCTTTTAGGTCCTGACTCAGCCTACCCTCAGGTTCTAACAGTCGGCATGAGCAATAATTCTCCATAGACTTAAGATGCTCAAGCAATATCTTCAACACTTCCAGTGCCCCAAATGAGCATATTTGCAAATGAACCAGTTAGGGTCCAAGCAGTTGACATTTCACACCTCATATGAAGGGAGTATCTTTGACCCATCAGTGCTGTCTCTGAACCTGAAAGAAAAATGTTTATGTTTGTTATTAGACCTATCTAGGCCTGTCTCCTTTCCCTGCTTGGAGAGACATGTCTCCATTGTCAGCTCTGTTTCCTGTGTTTAACCCATAGTCTGTCTCCTCTGATTGCTACTAATGGAGCTTGACAGTTGTAGAGTTAATCCAAGCTCTGGTCTCCAGGTTTTCATGTCAGGAAACGATCATTCCCTTGAGTTTTGGGGCTTCTTGCAAATGCTATATTCCCCTGGAGCCCTCTCTCAGCCCAGGTGGGAAGATTTTCCCATTGTCCACCAAATGGACACCAATTAAATCAACGATTCCCCCAATTAGAACTTGGCAGAATTGTCCCTGTTCTCTTCTACTCGGGCTCACAAGCAGGGGCTCTGTTTTTGGAATTAGTTACAGAAGGAAGAAAATAAATAAATAAATGACAGCCTTTTCCTGTAAGCCGATACCCCTGGGTTTTTCCTGTCAGCCATTCACACAATAGGATCCCTGGTAGCACTGAGGTTTTTATGGTCTACCTAATCCTTGCACCCAGACTTTTTCCTGAGCCCAGAGCCCATGCTGAAGAAACCAAGCGCAGGCCCAGAAGGAGTGCTCAAGTTGCTTAGGAAGAGTCCAGGGAAACTTGTCTTTGTACCCTACAATGAGGATTTGCTTTGAAGAGATGAAAGCCGGGTGTTTTGCTTTCTGGAGGAAATGCCCCCTGTTTGGACAGCCGACTTGAAGGCAGATGTGCGCTGGTGATGAAGGATTTTGCAGTCTGGCATTTCCAGGCGACGTTTAAGATGTCAATCAGTGATGTTTGAAATCACTCAGGCTGTCGCAGCTGGGTGACACAGGGGGCCCCGTGTGGGGAATCTGGAGAAGATGGGGGTGTTGTTGACATCAGAACGCACTTGTTTGAGAAACACAGTCAATCACAAATAATATCTTCCTCAAAGAACCCAGTTTATTGTCAGATGCATTTGAACGCATGCGTTCAGCACGTTCATTTTGGCCACGCTCACAGAGAACAAAGCAGAGCAGGTGGCTTCCTGCCTCACTTCCCAATCTCGAAGAAGCTCGAGTCACCTGTTGGTTTGACTAAACTCTAGACTCTGACTCAGCCGGCGTGGGGTAAGGTCTGAGATTTGCGTTTCTCTTCTTTTTCTTTTTTTCTTTTTATGAGCTCCAGGCTCTTGGGTGCCTTGTGAGCAAACCTTGGATGGGATCCATAATGACAATTGAATTTGAAGTTGAATGATGTATTTACAAGTTTGAGATAAAGCCCCTGGCCACTCCGGTTGATTCCATCTCTCACAGACTATGATTATTTATTTTGTTTACCTGTGTCTCTGATATCAATTCATTTAAAACTTTCTTCAGCTAGGTATCGAGCACACACACACACACACACACACACAAAATAGTACCAGGAAAAGGATGCAGATGAAAGGCATGGAAGGGAGAGACAAAGGAGGAGAGGAAGTGGGGGAGGAGGCAGTCATAAAATTCATTGTGTGTCCTAGGAAGTTAGGAGGAAAATGGAGGAAAGGGTGGGTAGATTGGGAGGGATGGTTAGGGAAGATGAATGGGTGGACGTTGATCAAGATGCACTGTATTCATAAACTGCTCTGTTGAATGGTAACTCCTTTGTACAAGTACTTAAAGATAATAAAGACACACAATCAGGGTACACTAAATCCAGAGGAAGCAGAGGAATTGGACTTCTACGCCTAAGAATGCACCCCTTACCACATTGAGGAAGGGTCTGCGATGCTTACCCATTTAAATAGCTCTCAGGCAGGGCACTGGTGGCTCATGCCTGTCATCCTAGCGACTCAGGAGGCTGAGATCTGAGGATCACAATTCAAAGCCAGCCTGGGCAGGAAAATCCATGAGACCCTTACTTCCAATGAAACACTGAAAAAAAAAAAAAGATCAAAACCTGAGTATGACGCTGTGGCTCAAGTGGTAGTATGCTAGTTTTGAGCAAAAAAGCTCAAGGACTGTACCCTGGTCCTGAGCTAAGGGCATCCCACTTTTATTTTAAAATTTTGGTCCATCATGGGACTTGAACTCTGGGTCTGGGCCCTGTCCCTCAGCTCTTCAGCTCAAGGCGAGCACTCTACCAATTGAGCCACAGTATCACTTCTGGTTTTCTGGTGGTTTATTGGAAATAAAAGTCTCACAGACTTTCCTGCCCCAGCTGGCTTTGAACCATGATCTTCAGATCTCAGCCTCCTGAGTACCTAGGATGACAGGTTTGAGCCACCGGTGCCCGGCTAGGGCAACCCACTTTTGAGATTGGCAATCTACCACAAGAGCCACTCCCTTAGCCTGTTAGTAGTTAGCTCATTTTCTGATCATTTCTTATTGTTTTGCTCAGACAAGCCTGTACCAGCTTCCTATGACTAGGCCCAGGCCATCTAGATCAGGTTTTCTGTTCAGAAAGAAGTCTCAAAAACTTTTTTTCTGAGCTGGTCTGGAATAGTGATTCTCCTGACTTCTGCCTCCCAAGTGGTGAAGAACGGTTATGAGTTATCACCCCCCAGCTAAAGTTAAGCAAATCCGTAGTGAAATTAATTAGACAAACAAATGGAAACAAGAAGTTACAGCATATTAAATTTATAAACGGATAACTGTTTCAAAAGGGCTCTTCCAGTAAATGCAACTGAAAAATCAAAGAGTAATATCTGAAAACAAAACAGCTATAGGCCAGGCAGAAAATTATATGCTCTGGAGGGGTATCAGCCCTCTTAAAAGCATAAGAGGACAATATATCAATGATCCAGGTTGGTTTTAAATAATGTGCTCCACGCTCACTGCAGGCTGGAAAAAAAAGGAATTCCTTAGCTTGTCACAAATCACCAACAATCCCAATAGATTTCACTCAACAGTCAGACACAATAATGTGAAAAATCATACGCACCTTTCAGTTATATGCCGGAGCCGAAAAGAAAATGCCAAGTATTAGCGAAACAAAGCTGACTCAATTTTCTCTGAATTATATTTGTTTGGAAAGTGATCAATAGACATGTAGAAAAGGAAAATTGACATCTACAACTCAAATAGAGAATTGGCTGCCTGAGAGCCATTGTTGCCTGTCTCAAGGGGTGGGGGTGGGGTGGGGGGGAGAGGGGAGGGGTAGTAGGGTTGCAACCCAACTAAGAAAAAGAAAGAGAAAAATTCATGCGAATTACATTTTAGATCTGTGTTTGTAATAATCGAACACCGATCATCCATCAGGCTTCTAACATTCACAAATAATGACTTAACATGGTGAACGATAGATCCATCTTCCTTATCTCCCTTCTTTGTGTTTGATGTATTTCTTTGTTGTATCTTCCCTTTCTTTGGCTCTTCTCATGCTAGGCACCTAATGCAATATCCTGGGCAGACTTCCAGGCATGAGTTTTCCATGCTATTCTTCTCTCTAGTGGCTAGCCTAAGAAAGTAATGGCATAGAATTATTAAATTATCATTACTTTCTCCTAAAGGGAAAAGTAAGAGGATGTTTTTATTTAATTTACCATTAATGAGACTACTGGGAGAGATGCTCCCCCCCCAAAAAAAAGACCTGTCACTCCTGTTTCAGAGGATGAGAAACATTCTAGATCTTGCTAAAATCTGCTAACAAACTTTCACAGGGATGTTGGGTAACTTGAGATTTTCTTATCTTTTTTTTTTTTTTTCAAACCAAGGAATGAGTTCCTGCTGGCTCAGTTATGATCAGCCTCGGAGGTGTAGAAATCGAGCCAGAGGGCTATAAAAAGATATTTCTGGCTTGACCCAAAGCAAAACAGCCTGAAATGGTTACCAGAAAGTTTGTTTTTAGGAAATTTTCAGTTCAATTATGCTCTCCCCAGAGACAGGAATAGTTCAGATAGTCCTCAGATAAACATTCACAATTTTGGGAACTTCATAAAAAGCAGAACCAGTTTTTCTTTTCTTCTCTTTTCTTCTCTTTTTCCCCCCAGCTTGGCCTCCCAGGGATAAAGAGAGCTATGTCTGTGGGTGGAGCAGTCTAGCCTGGTGGTCCTCAGAACAGAGGCTGGAATCAAGAGATTCTAGGTGTTATGACTTCCGCTTCCTCTCAGGCTGGATGGGTGGCCTGAGGGATGGAATGAGAAGAAGAGACCAAGGATGACCAATCTGGCATGGAGTCCAGTGATTCATTAATCTGGTGAAGGGGACTAAACAGATCATCACCCCCTGGCTTCCAGGTGGTGGTGGTCAGGGGTAAGTCATCTTCAGTATTCCCATGTCTTCCCCAGTGGGTTCCCGAGGGCCTTATTGGCCAACCACATGGCTGAACTGCACTTGTCCTCAGGGCGGGTAATTTTAGACACCTGGTACCCCATGCTGGCCGCTACCATGAAGTACTCTTCACCCTTTGTAGGAAACTCCCAAACAAAGGCAGGACGCACACGTTAGACTTCAGGAAGTAGATGATGGTAGTTTTGATTTCAAGAAACACCCTTCAAAAGCACGTCCCCAATGACCTTCCTCCAATGAAGACTTTCTTCCTAGTTTCCACTACCTCCTCCCCCTGCCCCCAAAAGTAGTTATCAAATTAAGAATCCAACCACAGGCAATCCTTTGGATAAATCACAACCATCAGGAATGGTTCGATGGATCGCAATAGCACCAACCCACCGGAAACCAAGCCTTCAACAGGGAGCCAAAATACTCAAAAAAAAAAAAAGACTCATTTGTTCATCTGAAATTAGAATGTAACTGGGTGAGTGGCATTGTTGTTGGCTAACAAGGGACAGTTAACTACAGAAAATGATGGGTCTTCTGGGTTCTGAGAACTCATTTGACCTTAGAGCTATATCTAGTGTATCACAAGCCATGGGAAAAGCACTTATGTACAGAGTCATCTTTGCGCATCTTAGCCAGCTGGTCTGATCTTTTGCTCAACGTGCCGATTGCCGATCTCACTTCTGGCATTAAGGGCTTTTGTCATACTTCAACAGATTTTTTTTCACATAACTAGTCTCCAAGTATGATGGGAAAACGCTCCAGTGATAAATTCCAGGCCACCCCCCACCCATATTTTTTTTTAAATCATTAAAACCAAGAAGTATTCTTAAGCAAAGACAAGAGAGTTGAATTCCAATCCATGTGAAGCAGAAGGGCCACCTGATGGGATTCTTCATGAGACTCAGTGGCATCCATTGCTAGTTTAACCATCTCTCTAGTAGGGGCATTTCAGAACTGGACATCTCTCTACAAGCGCCTAGCTCAGTGTAGGGCCGAGGACGTATGGAGCGAGTGATCACTTCCTTCGCTCCCATCCTTTAATCGGTGGTAAGTAGGGTGGTGTTAAACTGGTCACACTCATCATTTCCAGAGCGAACCGATTTTCCAGGGTTTCCGATGGTGAGTTCCACGCTGCTGAACAACTGCTGGTAAATTCTCCCAGCAGCTCCGGCAGCTGAACTGAAAACTTCGGGGCGGGGGGGAGATGGAGGTGGGGTGGGCCTTCTGTGCACAGCAGATTCGCCATTCAGTCGTTCTGATGTGTCCATCCACAGCAATGATTTAGTGGAGTGAATGAGGGAGTGGATCGGAGGAGAGAATTTGTATCCAGGCATCCGGAAAGAGGTGGCTAGAAAACACATAACCCAAAGCTTTCCCCTAAAGAAGTATTGAACATCAAGCTAGGCGAGCTCCGTGAGTATTCTAGGCTCTGGTCAAGTCTGGTAAAGTGAGTGGCATGGGATATCTCCTTTGTATGTTATTTACAGAATTCACTACGGATGTGTTGAGGACAGTACTGCTCAGCTCTCCAGCACTATGACAGAAACACTGGGGAGAGACAGCTTAAAGGGAGAAAAAGGTGGGTTTTGTCATGATATATGTGTGTGTGTGTGAGAGAGAGAGAGACAGAGAGACAGACAGACAGACAGAGTGAGAGAGGAAAGGCCCACTGTCCCAGCAGCTACAGGGGCACATGTCCAGTGCCTTCCTTGGTTCTACCCTCCTCCCTGAGGTTCTACCATCTGTCAGCAGTGCCAGGGACAGGGCCTTTGGGACCATTCAAGTCCCAAGCTCTTGCAGTTGTGCAGTTCACATGGCAAAGCATCCCCAGAATCTCTGAACCAACCCTTCGGTGGAGCCATTCAAGCTAGGAGAGTCTTCCTGTGTCAACAGGAAGCAACGTCGTCCAGGGGGAGGCTGAATTTGCTTATCAGGCCCACATGGTCCACCTCCCTCCCCAGAGCAACTCTTGCTTTCTAAGATCAGGAAATCTGCTGAACACAGATCAGCCTGGGCTCCTCTTTTATCTGAGGGTGACACGAAGGAAATGAATCTGAACTTCACTTTAACTACCCGCCCTGACCGGCTCAAAGGCTAAACTCCATTTCTCTACCCACCCCAGGCTTCATACCATCTCCAACGCTGTGAAATTTGCTTGTGAAATAAAAGACAAACAGGGTTGACAGAAATGGCATAAATAATCAATCCTTCGTATATTTATATAGAAGCCAGGTGCAGCTCAAAGATGATTGCTTCGCGCCCCACCCCCACCCCAGGCCCTTTATTTTGTTTTCTCCTAAGGCATTCTGATGAATGCGGTCTGTAGTTTGACTGCATCTGGGAGTGTCCCTCTGATATATCTTGAAAAATAATCAACCCAATCACGTGTACAATGAGGAAGGAAAATAGAGTAGGGGAAAAAATCTGAAGACAAACATCTTGAGAGTTAAGCAACCACTGACATCTTCTAATCCTGATTTGATCCATGTTCCCCACTGGATAATGTACATAATGCATTAGGGTTTATACATAATGCATTCAAGAATGGTGTACTCTGTATGTTCGTGAAAATGCATCTTCGTAGCAATATGGTACTCCAGTTATTAACTCTCTTGGCTTCAGATGGCATCACCATGCGTACTTAATTTTCCTGCCAAAGGAAACATATCAGGGAGTGTGTCAGAAACACTCAAGATATCCTTACCCAGAGAGCCATCCTTGTGGAGAGATTGTAACTATTCAAAGACATCTCAAACTATTCAAAGAACTATTCAAAGAAATCTCTCCAGAGGCCGTGAGTTTGTGTGTCTTCTTATTTGTGATGAGGTGGAGAACTTGAGGGGGAGTAAGATACTAATCTGTAAGGCTGTAATTTGCAACAGCAATTACAGTGATCCTATATTTTTTTTTGTACAATAATTGCCACATGTTGACTGCGCAGATGTCCAAACACATGGAAGTGCTTCTTCTTCCATAAGACAAATGAAGAATTTTTTTCCCCTTCCATTGTTTGGTAAATGTGTCAAGATTTATCACTTAGCTATGCACCATACATTAGGGTGTTTATAAAATATGACTTTCTACATTCTGCTTGTATGCCATTTTATGGCTTGGACACCATGGAAAGAATGAAATCAATGTTTCCTAGATTCAAATTTGCCCCCAAGTCTCAGAAGGGATTGTGTGGAAAAGTTCAGAGTTTAGAAATGAAAGATCAAGAAAGCCCTGTGTGTGTGCATGGGTGCGTATGTGTGTGTGTGTGTGTATGTGTGTGCACGCGCGTGTGGACAAACCCACCTGTGTGCACAAGAATAAGTCAAGAGGGTAAAAACAAGAGATCAAGAAAGCTTCTTCCTCAGTTTTACTGTGAACTTAAAACTATACTAAAAAGCTAGGCTTCAGTGGCTCAAGCCTGTAATCCTAGCTACGCAGGAGGCTGAGATCTGAGGATCGTGGTTTGAAGCCAGCCTGGACAGAAAAGTTCCCATGAGACTCTTATCTCCAATTAACCACTCAAAAACTGGAAGTGGTGCCGTGTCTCAAGTGGTAGAGCGCTAGCCTCGAGCACAAAGAGGCTCAGGGACAGTATCCAGGCCCCGAGTTTAAGCCCCACCAGTGACAAAATAAAAAATACAATTACATTAAAAAATAAAGCCTATTTAAAAAAAATAGACAAAGCTCTTTCTCCCATCTATCTGTGTGTGTGTGTGTGTGCGTGCACGCGCACGCGTGTGTGTAAGTGCATGTGTGTGCGCACGCACGCATTCAAGAGGGTTATTTCTGACTCTTCTTCTTGTGTTCAGGGAGATGGAGACCAAACTTTAAGGTTTGGCAGTTGACACCTCCTGCCTCTTTCACTGTAGACAAGCCGTCGGAATGACTTCTAGAAGGTAATGGAATTGGACAGACTAAGCAACTCCAGGGGTGATGCCCAGATGTAAAAGGTATGTTCTCTGGAGATAGGGAAAACGCATCAAAGCTGAGAATAGAAAGAGTACGTCTGTTTAATCTGAGTACAAAATAAGGCATTTCTGACAGCCCAGCTTCCGCCTCTCACCACTGGGGACCCAATGCGCATGTCTAAGGCAGGACTCAGCTTTAAGATGCCCCTTTAACAATCCAAGACTTTGTGGCCCCTTCAAAATGTGCTCAGTTTCTATAAAAGCTGTACTTCCTAGACAAATCAGGTAAAAAAACACATTCGTGGGTTATCAAGATGTTGATTTATGCTTTATGAAGAAAACTCAGAACCAGCCTAGGAGCTCAGCCGTAGAGAGAAACACACCGCGTTCAGAGAAAAGACAATGCTGGGAAAAAAAAATCTCTGATCTCAACTATCTTCATTTTCTTTACTGCCCTAGAAAAATAACATTCCACAGAACTGGAGTAGGATTGGTGTGTGAGTGTGTGTGTGTGTGTGTGTGTATGCATGTGTGTGTGCTCAGGTGCACATGTGTCTAACAGCGGGGCTTTGAACTCCGGACCTCATTTTCTTGTTTAGCTCTTTCACTCAACTCTAGGCAAGTGCTTGATCATTTGAGCCACAACTCCACTTCCAGCTACTTGGTGGTTAATCTGAAATAAGATTTTATAAACATTCTTCCCCTGACTGGATTTGAACCTCAATTCTCAGAGCCCAGCCTGCTGAGTAACTTAAGATTACAGGCCTGCTCCATGGAAACCGGACAAAGATTGTGACTTGCTTTTTTTAAACGCCATGTGAAGCAAGAGAATTCTTGTAGCATGGGGAAAAGAAAACACTTTCTTAAAGAAAATGATTATTTGAAACTAGGTTTAAGGTGAATGTATAATGTTTTTCCCCCCTCAGACTACATCATCTGCAAAGACTGTACGATGCTTGGAGAGTTTCTGTCTGCTTACTGTTATGCTAAGCATGGCATTGAATCCTCTTCAATATTATGCTATCACTCTTTGCTTCATGACATAGGAAAGTGCTGGCAATAAAGCAGGAATTGATTGAGTTGAGAATGGTTGAGATCGTTCAGCCTTAGCACCTTGGAAAGTCTGATGACGAATCCAACTGAGCAGTTGTAGCATGATCCAAAAATAGCCCGGCTCTTGCACAAGAGAAGACCACTGTTTCTTTACAATGCATGCTATGCATCATTTGACAACTTTCTACCTGCTCTGCCTTGTAACTAACCAGTTAGTTACAAGGTTGTCCTTCACTCCCGGACACCATGTTTAAGGAATTAGAAAGTCTGCAGAGGGCTTAGTGCTAATCACAAACACAAGTCACCTATGGCAGCTCCTGGTAGCTCAGCAGCATCTGCTGTAGAACCATCTAGAAGTTCTGGAGTCACTGGTCAGGTATGAATTCCCCAAGAAATTCAGTCCCATGGCATTAGTAGCTCAGTCAGCTACTCAGAAGTCCTCAGGAGCCAAGCACTGGTGGCTCACGCCTGTCATCCTAGCTACTCAAGAGACTGAGATCTGAGGATCATGGTTCAAAGCCAGCCTGGGCAGGAAAGTCTGTAAGACTCTTATCTCCAAATAACCACTCAAAAATCAGAAGTGGAGCTGTGGCTCAAGTGATAGAGCACTAGCTTTGAGCACAAAGAGGCTCAGGGACAGCGCCCAGGCTCTGAGTTCAAGCCCCAGGGCTGGCAAAAAAAAATCAGAGCTCAGGGACAACACCCAGGCCAGGAGTTCAAACACCATGGCTGACAAAATAAATGAAGTCCTCAGGAAATTCTTACCTGCCTGTGTTTATTGGAGAAGCGGCAAGTGTCACTCAGCTTTGTAAAACAGCTCTTCCCTTTGTCCTGCAAATAAGTCAACTTTGGAAAACAGAACTGAAAGAAAAATGAACTAAAGCAATCAGGCACAGAGGATGACAGCATGCTGAAATATCATGGTTTCAAAGACTTTAGGATAACTGAGTATTTTTAACTATTCACAAAAGAATATTATCCCTTCTACTGAGAAAATTAAGGTTACCAGGCCTGCATCATTGAAAAGTGAAAGGAAGCCAGGGCACCGGTGGCTCACGTCTGTAATCCCAGCAACTCAGGAGGCTGAGAAATGAGAATCACAGCTATAATCCAGCCCAGGCAGTGAAAGTCCATGAGACTCCTATCTCCAGTTCATCAGCAAAAAGCAGGAAGTGGAGATGTGGCACAAGTGGTAAAGTGCCAAAGTGCCAGCCTTGAATGAAAAGCACAGCAAGGCCCCAGAGGACTAAAAGCAAATCTCAAGAGTGGTTGAGGTAAAAATCCTCAATAAAAATCCTCAATAAAAAAGAATGGCTTTGTGATAGGAACTTTCAAATAATGTTGAGAAAGGTAGATGGAACTACAGGTCCAACAGATGATAGATAGATAGATAGATAGATAGATAGATAGATAGATAGATAGATAGATAGATAGATAGATAGATAGATAGATAGACAGACAGATACATGCATTTGCTTCTATGTGCTTCTGTAAGTGCTTTTTTTATTCCCCCACTCCCATTCTACTTACATTCTCTATACAGAGGGTTTTTGTTTTGTTTTGCTTTGTTTCAAAGTCCAACTGCACAAATACTCAACAGATGGCAAAGATTGCCTGTAGGATAGCTTAATTTAAACACCTGCCTCTGTGTGTGTGTGTGTGTGTGTGTGTGTGTGTGTGTGTGTGTGTGTGTGACCTTCATAATTTATGGGTGTTAGGCGATAATGGAGCATTCTTGTTTGGGAGTTATAAATTGTCCCATTCTTAAATAGATGCTGCAGATATGCATTTGCTGTAGATACTGAGGGATAGAGAAAACAAAACCAAAATTTTTTTTAAATGTGGTAAAAATATGATTGGATATTTTGCAATCATATCTTTTTAATGAAAGTGTAAGGAATAATGGAAGAGTAGAGTCAAAGGCTTTAGACTATCCTTTCGGATGCATCAATAAAATATCAATACTTCTCTAATCTTGTTACCTAAAACAGACATTGAAAAAAAAGCCCAAATATTGAACTTTTGAATGAACAGGTAAACTCATAACTTTCCTAACTTTGTATGACTAGCAAATTTCTGTTAACATCTAGAACACTCACTCAAGAGTTTGATATGAACTTTACACTTTAACAAAGTCCACATTTTGTTCTATCTATACAGATTTATCAAGAGGTTCTGTGTTTTACTTCAAATACTATATATGCATTTTTCTTACACTGGGACTTTGTTGCAAAGAATCAAAACCCTGGTATTGTGTGTGTGTGTGTGTGTGTGTGTTTTCAATCTGCCTTTTTGTTTCTTAAATTCAAAAATAGGCATATAAAATCTCCATGGAAGCCATAAAGATGCCTGTCTTTGGTCTCGTCCCTTTGGGGATGGCATGCTTTTGTGTGTAGAGTTGGGGGTGGAGTGTGGATGGTGCAAAGAGCCATTACTACCTTTTATCAGACGAAGAATGGAAAGAAATCCAGGCAACATCCCAGTACAAAAGCCTGACCTCTCTGGCCTCTGAGGTCTGAGGCCGAGACAATCATCCAAGCCTAGAGCTTCCCTGAGAACTGCTGCAGAGAAGATCTGAGAAAGGACCGGTATTTTGTTTTTTCAGAACAAAGTATGAGGATCTCACAGGTCCTCGTTGTACAATGGACACGTTCCTACATCCATCCTCCAGATAACTGAATAAAGCATAGGGTGGGGGGGTGTGGAGAAGGAAAGTCAGCTGTACAGATCTTAATTCTTTAAAATTTAAAAGCTAATTTTGTGTCTTTTAGTCAATTTCCTGCACAGGAAGGAAGAATTTATTAACTGCCTTCTGGTATTAAGTGGAGTGCTAATGGGTTAGTACAACAATTCAACAGGTGGTGGAGTCGATCTATAGAGGCATTATATCAATATTAATTATAATGCCTTGTAAAGGGATTTGCAGAGTGACAGCTTTGCTTTTCTTCCCCCTTGCCCTTCTGAGATTATTTTGAGAACTTATCTCATTGCAAATCATAAAATGGTTGTTGTATTTTATCTTGGAAAAAATGGAATGCTACCTGGCTTGATTTATGAATTCATCTTCTGGAAATGTTCCTATAGAGTTCTTAGTAACTGGGAGAAGCTAAGAAGAGTTATTTTCCTTTTTTTTTAAAAAAAGAATAATGACAGCCAAGCACTGCGGCTCACATCTGTAATCCGGGCTACACAGGAGGCTGAGGTCTGAGGATCTCCATTCGAAGCAAGCTCAGCTAGGAAAGTCTATGGAACTCTTTCTCCATGAAGCAGCAAAAAGCTGGAAGTGGAACCATGGTTCAAGTGGTAGAGCACTAGCCTTGAGCAAAAGAGCTCAGGGACAGCACTCAGGCCTTGAGTTCAAGTCCCAATATTGGCCCCCCCCAAATTCAATGATAATGATAACTGCAACAACAACAATAATAACAGAAGAAGTTGAAGTTTTGTATCAGAGATTTAGGGAGATGCTCTCTGATTCCAAGCTCACAATCCTCAACCATGCCCACTCATACAAGATTTACTCGTGTATACAGAGAGGCCTTAGAAGCAAAGGCTTCTCTAGCAAAAATGGCTGAATGGTTCTGTACTGTATTCTATTTTTATTCCACGTCTCTTCCTTCAGAAGTCTAATTCAATTTAGTTGTCTCAAAGAACCAAACGTATTAAATTCACAAGTTTTATAATACATTTATGAGCAGAGAAATGAAGGCCAGTGGTTAGTGCCGTTCTCGAAAAACTTGTTGAGGTAAAACGGGCCTCTTATCCGAGTCAGGTGTCCCTACAGCAAAAGAGGTGGCTCTTCCCAGATTAAATTTATTTCAAAACCCAAGAGTAATGTCATTTAATATTCCTGCAGAAGAAATCTGTTCACAGATACTCTTAATCCTCCTCCATACTCTTGGCCATTTTCCTGTGTAAGCTACTTACCTAAAGGGTGGTCATTACTAAGGGAAAGAGAGAAAAACTTAGGTGGAGGATGTTGGAACTTCTATAGCTTATTTTTCACCCCGAGATTGGTGTTGGAGGAGATTAGCCTAATGTTTTTGCCTTTTGGATATTCCTCCTACTTCTTAAATAGTAGGTCTTACCACAACAGCCCTTTCTATCAGATGACCTGTGGGTTGTTGGCTTTTTTTTTAATTTTTAAAAATTCAATTTTCTTCTTCCTCCTCCTCCTCCTCTTCCTCCTCCTCCTCCTTCTATTTATTTATTTTTTGGTCGGTTGTGGGGCTTGAACTCAGGGCCTGGGAGCTGCCCCTGAGCTCTTTTGCTCAAGGCTAGTGCTCTACCACTTTGAGGCACAGCACCACTTCTGGTTTTTGGGTGGTTTATTGGAGATAAGAGTCTCACAAACCTTCCTGCCTGGGCTGGCTTTGAACCATGATCCTCAGATATCAGTCTGCTGAATAGCTAGGATTACAGGTAGGAGCCACCAGCACAAGGCTCAATGGTCCAGAAAGTGCAGGAAAGTGGGGTGAAGCTGGCTTCTCAGAACCTGAGCTGAGAGGTTCATAGAGAGACCAAGGATGGTGACATTTCAGGACTATGGAAAAATTAGAAATGTGAGACTGTGAAAACTCAAGGAAGGAACACTTCCCCGGATCCATGTTTATTCTGTCTCGTATTTTAGAGACATAGAAACCTGGGAAGCTTGGGGCAGGGAACTGTAGAGACGTGTAGGGGTTATGGTGTGTATTTCTAACAGCCCAGTGACTCACGAGAAGCTCTTCCTAAGACACACATGCTGTCCAGTCACAGATAGTAAGATGGGAGATGTTTCAAACAGCTCTCACAGATTTGCAGGCCAGATCACAGGAAATGACACAGAACTCATGTTCAGGCAAAACATTCCATCACACACACACACACACACACACACACACACACACACATCTCTGTCTCAAATACATTTTAGTTCCTGAGTGAACACGACTCTCTGTCTCATGACCAAGAGTGAGAAATTTTAGAGTCAAGGATCTGTGATTAAAATTCAAAGGAAAGACCCAGGGCCCTAGCTCCGTGGTGGAGAACTTGCTTAACCTGGTTTCCCGCCCCCCGCCCATCACAAAAACATGAGTAAATTAATTCATATAATTTAAAGGAAGAACTTCTGGTTTGTCTCAAAATAGGGGAGCTTAATGTGAATTGTAAATTTCGTGCTGCCTCCTGGATTCAAAGTGTACCATTTCAAAGCAGTAGTTTCCTGTCTCATTCTCCATAGTAATATTTTGGACATGACTTTCTAGCCAAGTTTTAAGTAGTTTAATTCAAGCTTTATCCTAACACCACCATACTCAGTCCGCAGTTCATTTCCTTCCCAATTAAAACTATGTTGTGAGCACTAAAGAAAGAGAAGGATGCACAAGTATACACACACGTACACATGCACACTCGATTGCTCGGTTGTCAAACTTTAGTTAAACTTGGGAACAAATTCTAATTTCGAAGTAACCGAAGTGAAAAATATCAAAGTTGCAATGGAAATAAATTCACCCAAGAAGGAGGAATTTGAGAAGTAATTTGAGAGAAAGTGCGAAAGTATAAATTACATCCACACAGAGACTTGACCACACAGAGATGTAAATAATCTTGCTTCAAATGGACCATAAAGTTTAAATTACTCTCCACACCAACAAAATAAGGCCAGGAAACGAAAACAAAGCAAAACAAAAACACCCCAACTAACCTTGGTTAAAATAATACTGGGACCCTATAAAGAAAAACATAAAGGAAGTAGTAGTTGATAATTTAATGGCCTCCCTTGGTTTGGCTAAATAACCCACTTCCAACATTAGGAACATAATTAATTTTTTATTTGTCAGAACTGAGAAGCAGCAAGGGTAAGGGTAGATCCTGGCTTTTTGCTTTTATGTATCTGAAGTTATTATTCTTGGAAAAGTTTTATCAGATCTTTACCAGAAAAGATGTAAAAAAATTCAGTGTGCAACATTCACATAAGATCTCACCGCTGTTGTAAATTGCAAGCCAAAACTATAACCAAAACATTTCACACTAAGTGTATTTCTCGAGTATTCAGGAATGTGTTTCCATAGAATAGCAAAATGCAATGTTTCAGGTCATAATCAATAAACACCAACATTAGCATTTTTCAAAAATTGCAAGAGCAAAAGGTGGCCAACGGAGGAAAGTAGGGAATGTGGAAATGTAAGAGAAAACCAAAGAAGGAAAGAAACTTCAGTCCCTCAACGTAGTTTCTTACAAATTGGTATATAGGTAAAGGAATGATCATCTCTTAATAACTAGATGCCCTCACAAGTAGATCTGTCATTTAACACCATAACATATAGGAATGTATTTCTAGATATTAGGTTTAAGGTTGGGAACATTCATGGTATGACTTTCTATGCTATTTGGAAATAACATTTCTCTAAAATTTCTTTTATTTTTTCAACTTGGGATATTATACATAAGTTTTCAATGGTTGTTCTAGAAGACGTTAGATGCTCACGAATAGTCTTTCCATCTCTCTGCTAGGAAAAAATCCAAAAAGTAAAATATCTAGGTTAAAAGAAGAGTTATTCTTCACAAGACTCTGTATCATCATACAAGGCATCATTGTCTGACACTCTTTTTATGTCAATCTAAAAAAGAAAACACTCCACTTATTATTTTTTGTCAGTCATGGGGCTTGAATTTGGGGTCTGAGCAATGTCCTTGAGCTTCATTTTCCTCAAGGCGAGTACTCTACCACTTGAGCCACAGCACCACTTCTGGTTTTCTGGTGGTTAATTGGTGACAAGAGTCTCATAGACTTTCCTGCCCGGGCTAGCTTTGAACCACTATTCTCAGATCTCAGCCTCTTGAGAATCTGTTAGTGCTAGAAGTCTAACAAACCTTTCATAAATATCTGTGGGACATGTTCTCTCTCTCTCTCAGAAGCATTGTTGTGGGCAGTGATTGAAGTAAGGATTGTAGCAATGCCCATCTGGGTCTCTATCCCAGGTTTACCAGTTCCTAACTCTGAGAGACACAGGGAAATTCTCCCATGCCTCCATTTCAGAAGGAGGAGGAGGAAGAGGGAGGAGGAGGACTAGGAGGAAAGAAAGAGAGAAAAAGAGAGAAAAAGATGGAAGGAAAGAGAGAAAGAGGAAGGAAGGAAGGAAGGAGGGAGGGAGGGAGGGAGAGGAGAAAGAGAAAGAGAAAGAAGAAGAGAAAGAGAAAGGGAAAGAGAAAGAGAAAGCAAGCAAGCAAAGGTTGTTTCTGAGTCTTCACCAGTGAAACTAGAATACCACTGGGAACATTTCTGACTGAATTGTTCAACTTCCAAGGTTGGCTTCTTTATTCATTTTGATTTTGAAATTGACAACCATGTAAGGACTCTTTCCTGATCCCTGGGAACAGAGCGAGAGGAGCATGATAGAACATGATACAAGATAAAAAGCCACATCAAGTCATCTGCCCAGTGGATGGCAAAGGGCAAGAAGTCTTACCAATAGCATCTTAGTCTAACTCAAGCCAGTAAGCTATCACACCCTGGGATAACAAAAATAAAATCCTAACCTTGGGGCTGGGAAGGTGGCTCAGTGGTAGAGCGCTTGTCTTGCATGCAGGAAGCCCTGGGTTCAATTCCTCAGCACCACATAAGAAGAAAAAGCCAGAAGTGGCGCTGTGGCTCAAGTGGTAGCGCTAGCCTTGAGCTGAAGAGCTGAGGGACAGCGCCCAGGCCCAGAGTTCAAGCCCCACAACTGACCAAAAAAATAAAATAAAATCCTAACCTGACTTTATAGGCCAACATAAAAATGGAAATGAGTTTTCTTGTCTCCTTAAAAAAAAAAAAAACCTAGATAAGAATAAAGCAACCAAGCCATACTTTATGCCCATTTAACCAGAAGATTAGCACAGTGGGTTGCTAGTTTTCTTTTACTTTCTTCCTTTCCTTTTTTTTTAATTTTCCATTAAGCAAGTTCTTTTAAAACAAATTTGAACTTTTCCCATCCCAGCGATTCCCACGGACAATTGGCAACGAATCTTGGATAACTTGCAAAACTGGGATTTTTTCCAGGCATGAGTAACTTGTTAAAAAGCCACTATTTCCTTAATACCAACAGTAAACAGAGTTCATATCCACATAAATCCTCAGTGGTTTGCTGGGAAAATTTTATATGTACGTGTGTGTGATCTTTTTTTAAAAAAATATTCATAAAACACTTGGCTCCCAGCATATCTGTTTATATTTCACTTAAAAAAATAAATACACATGTTTATGGCAGCTGAGGTTAAATGGTATCCTTTTTATCCTCTGTGTGTGTGTGTGTGTGTGTGTGTGTGTGTGTGTGTGTGTGTGTGTGTGTGTGATTTCCAGCTCAGTGGCTATGATTTTAATGATAAATTGAGTTTGGAATACCTGGTGAGAATTTGTGAAGAATATTTCTCTTCATTTTATCGTAATTTCTTAAAAGACAACTTTAGTTACATTTTAAATTAGAATATGTGTTTCCCTGAGATTTGATTTTATTGATTTTATATAAATATTTCCAAGACTTAAGGAGAAAAGCTCAGTGTTTGATTTTAAATTCAACTTACAGAATGGTAATTTCTTTTGTCAACAGGATTGGGAAAATGGTTACATTCTCAGGATTTTTTTTTTCTCTTTCTATAAGTCTATTTATCAGTTGGTAGTAATGAACGGTATTTTTTTTTTTTTACTACTCATGAGATGTTTAAAAAGGCATAGGCCTTGAAGTTATTGTTATATCGTTTGAAGTTATTATCATATTCTAAAGTACATTTGATTATGTGTTTCTGATATTTATAGTATGGAAAATAGTTACTATGACAGGGAACATACGTAATAGAATTGATATGATGAGGAGATCCTATGATAAATCAATATCAATGTCAATCCATCAATATCAATCACCTCCCTGATGACATTTGTGTGTGTGTGTGACAACAGAAACTGAAATCTACTTATTGAACACCTCTCTTAACCATAACATGGTGTTGTTAATTTCAGCCCTTCGATTATAGATTAGTGATTAAAATGTGCTTTTCTAGATGTGTTCAGCAAGGTCAAGAGAAACTGAAAAGTTCAGCTGAGATTGGAGGAGTAGATCAGAGTCTTACCAACCTACCACAAGCCTTTCTATCTCTATCTTTTCCCAGCTCTGTGTCCATAGAAGAATTCTGTATAATTCTTCTTATCTGAGTGTTTGACAAACTTCTCTTGTCTTTGCAGTCCTGGCCGGGTATATTTTGATAACAAGCCGCCCCAGGAGATAGCTTGCATTTCCCACTTCCGGTCAGATGCCCCACAAGAATAACTTTCTTACATATGTTTTTGCATTTTTGGATCACAATCCCAGCTGGAATCAGGAAATTGGAAGACAGCGTGGAAATGGAAACTAATTGAAAGTCACAGTGACATTGTTTTGATTTTCTACAAAAAAAAATATTTAATTTTTCTGGTGGTCTTGAAGGAAAAAGGAAGACAACTATGTCATTTATTATCTGCTTCAAAATACGCTAGCATTTTGGTTCCTCTTTCACGGTTCATTTTTATTTCAAGGGATAACATTACGGTTATGTGGGAAGATTATTCTAGAGCCTCTCAGAGTTGTGAGTTTGGGAACTTTAAAAATTCTTAACTAAGAGCTTAATGGAAGAAATTTGCTTTTAATGTGTATGCCAGTAAAAAGTACCCTCTTATAACTCTGGGCTGAATGTAATATATTTAAAGGAAAGATGAGAGGAGAAATAGATAGCTTTCCCCTCAGAAGGCCTGAAGATGAATCGTCATCCTCATTTTTGCCAAGCCATTTAAAAAGAACAACTTTCAGCTTGTTCTCGTCTTTGCCGATCTGACAAGCGGCGTAAAGGTCGTCTTGTGCATAAAAAGACTGATGAAGATTCATCTACGTGTTTGTGGGCTGTGCCTGTCTACCCAATTTACCTACTTAGGAGGCTGAGATCTGAGAATCATAGTTCAAAGCCAGCCTGCGTAGAAAAGTTTGATGCAACTCTTACCTCCAGTTAAACAACAAGAAGGCAGAAGTGGAGCTGTGGCTTAGGAGGGAAAGTGCCAGCCTTGAGTAAGACCAAGTGAAAGCTGATGTGAGACCCTGAGTTCAAGGCCCAGTACCAGCATAAAGGGGGGGGTGGGCAAAGGAGGGAGGGAGGAGGAGAGGGAGAGAGACAGAGAGACACAGACAGAGAGTCTGGTCACAAAAATGATGTGAAATAAGTTAACCCCATTTTGTGATACTCTTCAGAGGCAAAAAACCTTTCACCCATGCTACACAGACTTCGTTGACTGCAAGTTTCTCAGATTGAAGTAGAAATAGGCAGAGAGCCGGATTTCCTATGAACACTTCCTATAAATACTTTCAGTATTTATATTATCAATGCTTTATTAAATTCAGACAGATTGCTTCTTAAAATAAACAACAATCTCTACATGTTTCCCACCTCACCCCAACAAATCCTGGCTTCTTCTTGACCCGGATCTCAGATATAATTGTTCTCATTCTATTTTTCAGACAAGCCAGAGCCTTGGGTCTTCTTTCTCAGGCTGACTCTTTCTTGTGTTACACATGAAATCTCAGGGAGAGTTTATTTGGCTTATTGTTGTGATTGGTTTTTGTTCCTTTGATTTTTTATTTTTATTTTTTGCTTTCATTCCTCCCACCCCTCCCCAATCAACTCCTTTCTCTCTCTCTCTCTCTCTCTGAAAAGCCCATGGTGTTTATTTTTAACTTGTGTATAAACTACATAGAAAAAGAACTCATAAATTAGGGGTCAGCCTCTTTCTCACCTTCATTTTATCTATCATCTAGCAACTCCACCGCAATGGTGCTCCGATCTCCAGCTACACCAAGAGAAAGGAGGTTAGTTCGGGTGGAATTGGGTCAAAGTCATGGAAAGCGAATGGCAGGGCTGGAATTCCAATCTAAGCTTGTGTACTCCTTACAATGTGATGTTAGACATTCCCCGGATACTGCCCCACCCACCTGTGTGCAATTGAAGATCCAAAGATGCTTAAGTAGTGTATGATACCACTAAATAAAAACAGAGTGAGTACTTTATTAGCACTGACTTGCAATAACGTCACAATGCAAACATTGAAAGTCTGTATGTGACATAATGGAGATAAGTTTATATGCTCACACACACACACACACACACACACACACACACACACACACGCATATATGTGTATAATTATTCTACCTGTGGAAGAATCATCTCTAGAAAGTTTCACTAACACATCATAGGATGGAAATGAATGATTGGAAGGTGAGGGAAAAGGCAGATTTTCCTGGCATGAACTTTTGTTTTCTTTGGGGGGAGGGGGCTGGTAGGTCCTGTGACTTGAACTCAGGCTTAGGGTGCTCTCCCTCAGGGTTTTTGCTCAAGGTTAGAGCTCTCCTACTTGAACCGCAGCACCACTTCTGGTAGTTAATTGGAGATAAAGAGTCTCAGGGGCTTTCCTGCCTGGGCTGGCTTTGAACCAGGATCCTCAGATCTCAGCCTCCAGAGTAGCAAGGATGACCGCATGAGCCACTGGTGTCTGTCTCTATATAAACTTTTGAGTTATGAATTAAGTGAATGGAAGCGTCCTTTGCTCCAGGAGTAGATAACAGTATAATTTTTGAAGTGAAAAATTAAATGAATGTGTCTTTCATTCAAAGAATAGATACAGGGTAATTTTTGATAAAAATGGAATGACTTTGTAACTTCCATATTAAGGAACTTCTCCTGTCGCTGAAAGTTTCCTGCTGCAATTCTGGAGGAATGGCTGACATTATGGTAGAGTGCTTGCCTACCAAATACAAGGTCCTGAATTCAAGGATCTTCTTTTTGAGATAGTACATCCCACACAACCACAAGCTCTACCAGGCAAATGGAGATATTTTCTCACAATCCTGGGGAGAAGTTTGCTAGAAGTGGAAACTAAATATAAATTTAAAATAAAACTGAAAGCCAATACAGATGTACAGCATCCAGTAGATTTTAAGACTTGGCACTCAACTGTAATTCCATGACAACTCCCTCCCCCTCCATTCCATTCCCCCCCACACCCCCGCACCCCCATAAACGCCATCAGTATACCATTTTAGTCTCTTGTGCTCTCCTGATATTCTTTATCCCATCTCAAAACTATTTTTAAACCATGCATTATTAAAAAAAAAAAAAAAGAAAAAGCCAGCTTGGGTATTCATTAGGTTAAGATGGATGAGAATAAGCTTTATCCTCAACAGATGTCCCACTTAGACAGAACTATCTAATTCTATTTAATATAGTCACTGGCAGCCTCACCTTCTTCTGTCAGAGCGAATCAACCTGAGTGCTAATTTCTGAGGCAAAACCTCTGTGATCATTTCACTCGTGATTTAACCCAGATCTAACCTCGGGCCTTTAGAGGTTCAAGGTCAATGACCCAATTTACTCTGTCCTTGTCTCTTGTAGCATAACCATTGTTATTCTTCATAAGGCTGGTTAGGTGCACTCTTTCTCTCCACGCCCCGCCCCCCCATCTCCTCACCTCTGTGTGGTTTTATCCTATAATGGGGTGGGGAGGGGCTTAAGGGTGATTCCTGATTCTCACTTGGTGAAGGCTGGAGAGAATTCGAGGGACTTTCTGGGGTTGCAGTCCTGCCTGAAGTGGGGTGGTACAGTACCTCTGTGTGCATTAGCAGAGCCCAGTAAGGAAGACATGGTTTGATTTTCTCCACGGACAAAGAAACTCAGTGGGTTGGGTGTCATTGCCAATTGTAAACAAATGGCTTTGTGGGTCAAGGTGGCAGGGTAGCAGCCAAATTCACATCTGATTTACAGAGGACGTTAAAGTATGGATGGAATATTTGAGGGTTCTGAAGAGGGGAGCAGGGTAGGCTGGTGCTGGACTCCAGGCCTCACTCTTAGTCTGAGTTTCTTTGTAGCCACCGGTATCTTCCGATCTCCTTCCTTCCTTCCTTCTCTGCAGTTAACACCTTTTTGTGAATTTCCCTTTATGTTTTAAATAATTTTCCCTCCCCTGGTGTCCCGGTGGAGCCTCTGCTGGGAGCCGAGGGAGAGAGGCAGAGACTGTCCTTAAGTAAAAGGAGGTGGCCCTGGGATGTGGCCCCCCCGCCCCCCCCCTCGGGAACCACTGCCCTAGGGCTTTGCCCCTCCCTGGAGGAGTTAAACTGGGTTTCTGTGTCAAAGATACTGAATGAAATTGGGGGTGGAATTGTTAAAATTGGAAATGACCTATTTAACGACATACACATTCCCCACGACTGGTAATAAATACGTCCAAGTTTCTAATTTTCTCATCAGAATGAACTTCACGGTAGACTTCGACGCAGAAGGCTTTTTATTTCAGTGTGTTAAAGGGGGAAAAAAAATAAAAGGCGAACATGTGATCAGTCTTTATAAATCTTTATCATCTTTATGACTTCTCATTCTCTCTCTGGGTAATAACGACCCAAAGATGGTCTGAAATTTTAGGAAAAAAGAAATAAAAGCAACATGGGGCAAAGTGAGAGACAGAATTGGAAGGATCTTACAAAATGAGGTATGTTAGCTCCTTTGTGGAAGAGAAGATACATATTGTCTGATAATTGCAATATCATGTTGGACCGTATAGTATTGGCCAAATTCCATTTGTGGGTGCATGCTTTGATACTTTACAAAATGCCATAAATAAATAAATAATTTCCATTTTGTGCTCCCTAAACCTTTAACTATGAATGCAGGAGGAATGCCCAAAGGTTAACCACATCCTTTACACACAATGATCGCCTTTTTATTTGCAAGACATGTATTTTTCTTACTATTTTGCTTCATTGGATACCATGAAGAGCACATCTTCCCCCCTCTCACCTCCCTCCCGTGCAAAAAAAAAAAGCTCTGAAAACTGAAATACAGAGATCCCACAGAATGTATTGCTGATTTTTAAAAACCGTTTTGAGTCACCTTTCAATGATTACACATCCAGGTCTCCAGCCGATTTACCAAGGCCTCTCGATCATCCATTCTGTCACTCACCCCCGCCTGTTGACCCCAAGGCCTCCCACCTCTGCAAGTTTTCTAGATTCATTTTTGTGCACGTACAAGGAGCATGTTGATTGTTCTTTCAATATGCAAAAGCAGCTAGGAAGTGGCTGTCTCCTAATCAGACACTTACTACAACTCGATTTGGATCTTACAACCAGACCCTCTTACATCTATTCAAATGGATTCGGCGTGGAGGGCTTCTAAACGCACAACTGAACATTGTACCTAACAAGATAATATTCTTACTGTCAAATGTCCCAATACAAACAGCAAAACTTCTCTCCAAGGCCTTGAGAGCAGCATGTCATCGCGTTAACCTGGCTTCCATGATGGAACTATCTTGGAAATCTACCCTCTCCTCTTCTTGTACTAACTCACGCTGACCCACTGGCTCAGAGCCTTACCCAGCTCAATTGGCAGGCAGTTAAGTTCCTCTGCCCAAGGCTGATGGGTGATTCTCTCCTGAGGGGCTATTCTCCATGCAGGACAAGAAATGAGAGACTAAGAAAATTATGCTAGTTATAAACAAAATGAACCACATATGTTGGTGCATTTTTATTTGCATCATGTTCTACAGAGTTCATAGCTTATACTTGAAAAACTCGTATATTTTCAAAAATGGATGGTTTGGGGAAAATTTTGTTTCTTTGTGGATATATACAATTTTTTAAATTAAGCTGCAAACCAACTCAGGATAATGTTAATAATGCCTATATCCCTGAAATTTTACTTGTTTTAGAAAGCAGATGTCCAGCTGAACTTTTAATTGAGATATAAAGAATTATCATTATCATAGATTTGGGTCAGTCATGGGGCTTGGCCTCAGGGCCTGGACACTGTCCCTGATCTCTTTTGCTCCAGGTTAGCACTCTACCACTTTGAGCCACAGTTCTACTGCTGGTTTTCTGGTGGTTTATTAGACACAGGACTCTTATAGACTTTCCTTCCCCGGGCTGGCTTCAGACTGAGATTCTCAGATCTCAGCCTCCCAAGTAGTTAGGATTACAGGTTGTTTTTTTTTTTTTTTGAGTCTTAACTAGAATTGGTCTTTCTAAAGCGATGAGGAAGAATGGTGGAATTTTATGTGATTTTCATTGATAACCAGTGCATTTACGTTGAGCCTTTTTAAGGGAACACTTGCATCTTCACAGAAGAGGCCTGGTGCTCTGGGATGTGTGTGTGTGGCGAAAGAAAAGTAAGCTCTTTTCATTGTTTGTTGTTGTTCTCTTCATGCTGCTCCAACTGTATGTGAGATCAAGTCCTTAGCAAGTTCATGTCTCGGCCAACTCTGCCAAATTATATGATGTGAATTAATGTCTGCTAGGGCTCAGAACAGCAAACCCTGATTTAAGTTCTTAGCTTGAACTTGTCCACAAGGGTTGGGGGTAAAAGCCAGTTCATACACATTAATTAGCCTAATCCATCTCAATCTACTTCATTTTATGCCTTATAAGGAATATAACTCAGTGAGGTATATGTGAATAAAGTGAAGCATGGGGAAAAATGCAGAAAATAACCATTCCATGGGAAATGATGAATACCTAGCTAAACTCTTGTGTTTGTTCCCAATTTTAAGATTGTAGGAAATTTTACATATAAATCCTTAACAGTTACAGAATAACTTTATATCAGGCAGCAGTGGGCTAAGTCTTCCACAGATCAGAACCAGTTTTTTTTTTAAAAGATTGTATGATTTGTTAATGACACTGGCAATTTGGAATTCTGGAAAACACTCTCTTACCCAAGGACTTCAACCTCTCCTCACCAACCCAGAATTTTCATGCATGTATTAAATCTCCGAACAAATTATTCTATGCCTATCATTTGATTTTTTTTAACAATTTAACCAATTTAAATGCCAGAGTTCCATTTAATGGCATGAACAGGTTGTAGAGATTTGTTAATTTGAAATTCCATTTGGTAACAGATGCAATAACTTGCCTGGCATTAAAAACCAAGTTTAAGGTAATCACTGCACTTGCTCTTTTGTTCTAAGTGCTTTACAATCCTTAATTCACATAAAACATCTGTGAAATTTAGTTAGGAGTATGGTGAATAAAATTTAATCCTTGTTTTTATACCAGCGTGTTCGGAAACACACTTACATATATTTCAACCTTCGTTGTGTGAAAGATACATGTGGGAATCCACAGGGAAGCATTTTAGTGATATTCTACACCTTCTGGGTGACAGAAAACTAGTTTGCTAACAACACGAAGAGGAAGTCAAGCTGAGGACTGTCTCCTCCATTGATTTTTGACACCAATTAGAAAAACAACAACAACTGTATAAACGAAAGAAAATTTGGAAGTCATTTTGGTAACCAGTATTGTCTGTGTTCACTGGGAAAGCCATCAGCTTCTTTTCTGTTATCGATTAAATACAGACAAGCATATCGTTTGGATGATTATCACTGTTCTACAGGAGTGTAGGGTTATGATACATTTTTCCCCACTTTTCTCCCCTCTTATGTCCACTGCAGACAGTACTAATCAAGCGGAGGTCTTCCTGCTGGCCCTGCTCAGTCTCAGACACCAGCCTCCACACTGTGTTCCTGGCAGCTGCTAGCGACAGAAGAACCTTTGGGAAGTGATAATGAAGAAAACACTTTGGGATTCTTTTCTCAGGGTCGGTATCAATTAGAAAAAAAAATGAATGAGACCAATAATGAAGCTGCCAGAGAAAATAATATAGAAGGTATTATCCAGTTATTAATCTGGAAATACTTAGTGAGAACTTCTTATGTATAAGACACCCTGCTGCACACTGAGATGATACATGTAGGCACACACAAGCACGTGCCATGCCCTTATTTACTGATGTCCTATCCTATCTCACAGATCACTGTAACGTGTGCTGGCTCATCAGTGTACCCAAGTTTACATTGATAAGCTTGAAAATTATATATATATACATATATATATATGCATGCACATGTACACCCACACACATATGTATTTTTTTCTTTATGTGTGCAATGCCAAGAATGCCAAGAATGAAAACCATATATCAGATTTATCACTAGTGATGTGTAACGGGACCAAGAACGTGCTAGGATTTTTTGTTGCTCTGTTGTTCATTATGGGGCTTGAACTCAGGGCCTGGGTACTGTCCCAGAGCTTTTCAATCAAAGGTAACACTGTACTACTTTGAGCCATAGTTCCACTTCCTGTTTTCTGGTGGTTAATTAGAGATAAGAGTCTCATGGACTTTCCTGCCCGGGCTGGTTTCGAACCACCATCCTCCGATCTCAGCCTTCTAAGCAGCTAGGATGACAGGCGTGAGCCACCAGTGCCTGGCATGCCTAGGATTATGATAGCAAGCAGAAGGCTAACAGGACTCACAGGGACTTTAAGAAGGAATTTAGAAGGTGATAATGCAATTAAGCCTTAGGAAAAGAGAGAAGCTGGTACCCTTTCCAGGACTAAGGGTTTTCTTGGAAGGTACAAAGAAGTGACAAGATGGTTGTAATTTCTACTATGCTGGAAATGTCTGAGCTGTAAATTGGTGAGTTTGGCTGCTATCACTGTTTGCAATATCAATTTACATGTTCCTTCTAATTAAAAATTTGCTGTTTTACAAAAAAAATTAAAAAAGAGATTTATCATTTCAAACCCAGAATATTCACTTTTCAATTAGAAGGGAGACAACATCTTAATATATATATATATGTGTGTGTGTGTGTGTAGATATACATATATATTAGACTTCAAGGTTGGATTTGAATTTATTATTAACATAAAATTAACACCCTTTCCACCTAGCTACTGCCCCATATTTTGGCTCTAAGCAAATCTGAAAACCAAGGAAAGATTCACAATGTTCCATTAAGTTTTTCTCTTTCCATTCAAGCCAGAACCATTAGCTTTAGGGGAAAAATATAGAGTTAGAACAAGTATTATCTCTTTGATATTTCCATTTATTTTTTTTCTGCTTCTCATCTTCTGCTAAACCCAGGCATACCATATTTTTAAAAAAATCTGTGGACAAGAAGAGATCAGGGAGGTAATTGGAGTATAGAAGGGGGTTAGACTTCAGCGTTTCAGGTCTCAAAACTTTTCTATGAAAAATGAAAAGAACTCCTGGCACAAGATACCTGATTCCTCAGACAACTGAATTATTCTTGGACTTTATGTTTGACTAGATTATGTAATAGCCCAGGGCAGAGCAAAATACAAGACCAATGGGAAGCTGGGTTGGAACTGTGTCTCTGTCACCCTATTTTCATTGGAAGCATTGTGCTCATGGCACAAAGATTATCAACAGTATGAAACCCAACTAGCTCTGTAGCTGAAGCCTTCTCATTAGAACGTGTCACCAGGCAAAGAGGCAGAGAAGATGGGGAACACAGGCCTACCACATCCAGACACCGATTAAGAGAGCCACTAGTCGAATCTCTTGGATTTGGCAGTGGAATCTTGGGGAAGTTTTACACCATCTGCTTACCAAACCTTAGCTGTGTTTTCCCAGTGAATTAGCTCATCATCAGCTCATCACAGACAGCAACGTGGTATTGTGTCATTAATCTTGAGGCTCCCCAGGTATCATATAGTATGGAACGGGGCGAATGGAAGGGGAATAATCAAATCACAATACGTAGGAAAGTGTTTTGGGTTGGCCTGCTGTCACTGACACAAAATACCTGAGATGAGACCTAGTTCAAGAGAAGAAAGGTTTATTACACTGACTATCCTTTTAAATTTGTGAGTGCACATTGATTGCTCTTGGGCTTGTAGCCAGGAAAGACAGGATGTCAGAAGTGTGTGAAGGAAAAGCTGATCTCTCCTGATATCCCAGTAGCTAAAGGAGAGACAGCAAGGGCTGGGGGTACAACATCCCCATTTGAAGGCACGCCTCAGTGATGATTTCCTCCAGCTAGCTCCCACCGCCTCTGAAGTTCTATGAGCCTTCACTGTTGTACTTGTGTGCTTCCGACACACAAGCCACTGGAGGACCTTCAAGACCCAAACTCCCGCAGCACGAACTTGAAACACTCATTCCATTTATTAAGAGGAAGATAACACACATGCTTTCTTCTTCTTCTTCTTTTTTTTTAAAAATCTGATCCATCACCGAGAAGGTAGAAAAACCTCAACGAGATGATGAATGTCTAAACACTTTGAGAACTATCGAGTCAGATGATGAATATTAATACTATTATTACTCAGCACCAGTCATATTTTTTTAGATCTCCTGGGTACAACTGAGAAGAGGGGAAAGTTGAAGCCAATTGCCAAATTAAGGTTCAGGATTAATTTGTGATTTTTTTTCCTTCCCCCTCTCTCTTCTACCAGATCTTCCTGGTAATTGAAAGTTGATGTATGATTCCATTTGTAAAAATGGAAAGGGAAGCCGTGGCACTGACTAACTGGGTTTTCATGAAAATGAATGTACCTTTGACAGGTTTAAAATAATGAGACCTGGGAGAAGGCCTGGGTGAGGAAATTAGCTCCTTCAAACTTATGTAGCTGAAAAACGTATCCCTCAAAGTAGAGACACAGATAAATATGAGCACAGGAAAGTGTTCCTTCCTCAAGTGTGCTAGCTTTCTGATTCCTTGCACTTGTGTTTGGATGGATCTGTTTCTGAGGTTCTACCCAATCACTTCTCCTTTTTGGATTTTTGGTTTGGTTTGTTTTTGGTGTTGGGAACTGAACCCAGGACCCTGCATGCAAATTCTACCTTTCTAAGAAGAGTTGTTGCAGAGAATAGAGACTAGAAACTCTTCTCTTTTACTGCCAGGGACCCAAGTCAAAAAGAAAACTAGAAACTCTCCAGAGAAATGTCATCATTGCTACACAGTCCTAATGAATGCATAGATTTAGGACCTCACTTACGTTGAGGTAGATTTATTTAGTAAGGACAACTGGAGTCTAAATGCTAGGACGAAGTGTTATTTGTTTTTTGTTTTTTCTTACTGGCTTAATAACGCCAATGACCTTACTAGTTGTAAAAGCTAAAGAGTTGCTTCCTTCACTTACAATTCAGAGTTATATCTCTGAGACTTGAATAAAACCGTGATAATAAACACCTACACAAACACAGCCAAGCCTTAGAGTTAAGTGGCTTTTAGCTTAGCCTTCAGCTGAATGAGGTTGAAAAATTATCCCTAGTGAAAAGAGGCCAAAGGAAAGTATCTCTCCTAGTGACCAATTAGATGCCATCTTCCCTGATATGCTGTACATTTTAGAATCTATACTTTAGGGAAAGTATATACTAATGCCCATGGACTAATCAACCAGTATATCTGTGCTTCAGTTTAATTCTGTGTGTCGCTGTGACCTACTCTGGGAACTGACCTTTGTCATGTTTTTTAGAAGTATCCTTATAATGTACATTTATTTGCAAACATTCTTCCACACAACCATGCATGCATGTACGGCCTGGACAAGAAAAGCAGGAAATATGAACAATTTCTTAGGAAAGTACAAAGAAAGACCCTTTGTTGCCAAGATTTTGTAACCCTCCCCAGACCCAGGTAAAGATGCTTTGAAAGGTTTTGGTAGTGTTGAAGAAGAAGAGGAATTGAGAATGACCTAATTCAAGGTATTGGAAAGATATTATGTAAATAAACAAATCAAGGAGAAAGAGTAGAAGTTTCCTTTCCATTCAGTTAAGACCAAGTATTGTTTGAGCTCTGAAATAAATAAATATTTTGATGTTTTTAAGATTGTGGTGATCGGAGAAGGAGGGAGGTGATCTTCTGTTCCTGTGGTGAGATATTTTGCAAAGTTTCAGGGGACATTTCCAGAGATTCTAACTTCATTGTCTTCTACATAGCACTACTATTTAAAGTAATGGGAAGGGTAAGGTTGGCCCCACAATAGTTCCTCTTTATAATACATACTACGTAAAGACCTTCGATTAGAAATCAAATATGCAAATTGAACTTTATTTTTTATTTTGACAGCACTGGAGCTTGAACTCAGGAATTCATGCTTTTGAGAGAGGTGTCTATAAATATGTATATATATATATACATATATTATGTATCTATAAAAGAGCAGTGAAGAGATGCACAAGACACTGTTGAAAAACAAACTACAATTTAGGCAGGGTGGGGGGTGTGTAGTTGTGGAGGTGGGATGGAAGGGATGGAAGGGGAAAAACAAAGGAGGAGGTAACAATGCTAGACAGGAAATGTGCTCATTACCTTGCTCATGTAACTGTAACCCCTCTGTACAGTATTTTTACAATACAAAAGTATATAAAAAAGAGCAGTGAACAAAGAACACTATAGACTCTCTTATAAATTTGACCATGAAAGAAGAAATTCATCTTTTCCCCTGTATAAAATATGTGTGTTTGTTAGTCTAAGGGGAAAAGGCAAAGTTTCACTACGAGAACAGCCTGAAATGATGTCTCTTTCTTCCTTCTGGAATATCATCGCCATCAAATTCACACTTGGGCAAATCTCTGGGGTGATGATGGTCCTGCAAGCAGTGACTCCATGACCCTACCCAAGAATCTGTTCATCTAGAAGGATTCCTCCCACCCCAGTTCTCATGACCACAGAAAGGGAAGTTGGTATTCCAATGGTGTCAATGGAAGAGACCTATTCGAAGTCACATGTGTCTTATCCAGTCACATTTTATTGTGACAGAACAAGTCACGTGACCGGGCTTACCTAGAACTTTGGGACTGGGAGCTATGTACATCCGCATACTTAGCCTCATCTAAGGAAGCCAGCCTCCTGCACTTGCATAGTCGTTAACTCTCCAGAATCAACCTTCTTCTCATTCTAAATGAAGCTTTATTAATAACAGGAGAACAATTCACATCCTCTCTCCAAATCTCACCCCCTTCTCCATCGAACCCATTAGAATATACCAGGGAAGGCAATGCCTCTGTCAGAATATGGTATTGCATGACATTGTAACCTTTTTCCCTTCCAGGAAACCACCCTTTATGAATAAAACATGGGTGACCTTTAAAAACTTAGCCGTTGTACTAGGTGATTGCATATTAACAAGCTTTTTGAAGAGATGGGACAGGCACTGTATGTTTCAGTTAAGGATAGATAATAGAACTATTCAAATAATTTATTATTTTCTTCGGTATAAGGCAACGCAACAGCCATTCCACAGGGTCTGTTCTCACTTCCTACGTATAATTGTGTGTGACTTCTCACTTAATATGAATCTGTCGTGTATGGCTACACTGGATTTTCCCATGAATAGGACAATTCTTAGCTTCTCCATTTGTTGTGGTGGTTTAAAATCATTTTTGGATCAACCATATCTTTTAAAGTATCCAAGAATGTTTAAGTAGAAAACAAGAGAAGAAGAGTCAGGTAAAGCGAAGTTGAATCTCTTGACTTCTAAACACAAATCCTTCATTGTCTTACTATCTGGCATGGGCAAAGTATTCAGTAAGTTGTTATTGAACAGTAACTAGTAGTTAGGTAGAATGGACTAGTACGAAGATTAGAAGAGCTTGCTAGGAAATTCTGTCCGTGCTGTGAAATACGTTTAATTATGTTATAAGGAAAAAAAATATAGTTTTAGGTTTGACTCAATGAAAAACAATCTCAGAAGCTAGTAAGTCCAGAAAGACTGATTCAACTCACCAATCACACAGATGTAAGGTAAGGTCCTTCAAGGTCTGTCTCTAACTCCACTGTACATGGACACTATTTTCAGACATAGAACCAGGAGACATCTTCATTAAGGGAAAGTTAGCATTTGTATATGGAAAAAAAAGAACTGAGTATAAATTTAGCTTATGAGAACATTTTACTGCTAGAAACAATATTTGTCCATCCTTTGTTTGGAATATGGAGATCATAGGCAAAAGAGTCGGCACTATGGGTGATCAACAAAATGAGACAAAGGCACAAAGAAGCCTTACTTTGCCATCCACTGTCCGCCCTCCATCTAACTTCTTCAAATGTGTTTCATAGAGGCACAGAGCTCCATGATAGTCATAGGAGGTATGCCAGGCTCCAGGAAGCCAAGGGATTTTCAACTTCCCAGGGAACCAAAGATCCAAGATAAAGCTTTGATATATCATGACTCTGTCAGTCCTCTATACATACAACCCCATAAAAGTTGTGCTATCTAAGCCACCATTTTTATCTGCTGTCCCCAAATGCGTAACAGAATCAGCCCCTGAAAACACTGAGCTAAGTTAGGACTATACTTTTGAGTTTGGGGGCGATTTCATCTTTAGATAGATATGGAACATACTAATTCCCTTCCCTTGTAAAGACCATCTAGATCGTATCTGAGAAGCAACTTTAAGAAGCAGAAAAGATAGGATTAGTCAAGTAACTACTGATTTTGTCAAGCCTATCAAATCTTTGGTATGGGAACTCCAAACAAACAAGCAAACAAAATAGGAATCTCTAAACTTGAAGATCTCTCTTCAAGAGAAAGTAACTATGAAATTTATTTTTTCTTTTAAAATAATAAGCAACTAGTGATTGCTTGAATCCACGAAGAAGGGTGGAAAGAGTTCAAAGACATGTTACTTAGTAAGAGACTAATACTACTTCACCAACACACAGCGTGTTTGGCAATGGGAAATATATATATATATACATATAAATATATTATATGTAATATAACATATATACTATATATTATATGTAATACAATCTATATACAATAAATATTAAATAATATATAAATGTGTATTATATATACTTTTATCTATATTGTTATAATATATAAAATATATTTGTATATATATGTATACATATATGCTATATATGTATACCTATACATATACTGATCGATCTTCAGAAGGTCCCACACAGACAGACTGACAGAAACATAGAACTCTCAGTCTTCTTTCAGGGCCACTGAGTAAGTATGATTTTAAATTTTTTCATGGACCTGTGAAAAATCCTTTTCATACCTGAGAGTCTAATGTTGATTGAAAATTCCAGACTCTTTATATATTTTAGAATTCTGATTTGGAGTATATTAATTGTAGATTCTAAAGGTTTCCCATGATATTTCCACATATGCATACTTTGATTATATTTCTTTCTTTTCTCTCTTCCTTCCTTCCTTCCTTCCTTCCTTCCTTCCTTTCTTTCTTTCTTTCTTTCTTTCTTTCTTTCTTTCTTTCTTTCTTTCTTTCTTTCTTTCTTTCCTTCCTTCCTTCCTGCCTTCTGTCTTTCTTTCTTCCTTTCTTTTTTCCTTCCTTCCTTCCTTCCTTCCTTCCTGCCTTCTGTCTTTCTTTCTTCCTTTCTTTCTTTCCTTCCTTTCTTTTTTCTTTCTCCCCCACCCTGGGGTTTGAACTTGGGGCCTGGACATTGTCCTTTAGCTTTTTCACTCAAAGCTGATGCTCTAGCTACAATTCTATTTCTAGCCTTTTGGTGGTTAACTGAAGAGAAGACACTCCTGGAGTTCCTTGTCTGGGCTGGCTTGGCATTGTGATTCTCAGAGCTCAGCCTCTTGAATCGCCAAGAGGACAGGCAGGAGCCACCAGTGCCTGGCCATATTTCTTAAAGTAATACCTGTTCCTTCAATCCCAATGAATGACGTTTTGATCACATATCAGCTATTATCAATGCATTCAATTAGGACTTTTACCATAAGGAGATGTCTGAAATGATTTAAGACTGTGGCCTGGATTGAAATAGCTCTCACCTTGCTTAGTGTTTCTTTAATTCAAGTATATTGGTAACTTGTCCCTTCCACTTCCTGTGAGTAAACTAGGCACTCTCATTTAACCTACAATTATGGCAATAAGCCTTGTGACTTTGCTTTGCTTTGCTGGGCAGGCTTGGATAAAATTGCCTCTAGGTGCCTCGACACTGCTTCATCTTACTACTGTACGCGCTGTCTCTCCAGAGGGCTGGGAATAGACAGATCCAAACATTGAGGAGACAAAATCACTTACATTTGTCATGTTAGCGTTGAGGCTCCCAAGATGGTCTAAAGGATTTCTGAGACAGAAAATGAAGCCGTCTCTGGGCATGAGGGAGTGGAAGGAGGTTTGCAGGGGGCCCTTTCCCCAAACGCGAGCAGGATATGCAGTGGTTCACTCTAGGAGCCAAGTCGGGGAGGAAGGGAGAGAACACTGTGCAAAGCCCACTGGAGAAGCGTTCTCCATTGTGTCATTAAGATGTTCTGCAGCACCTGTGTGGCTGCCATATAAACTGGATGGGAACACAAAGTAATCAATTTCAGTTGAGAGCACTAATTTATCACCTTGCCATCTTTTATTGCAAGGTAGAAAGAATCTCAATCTCTTTCTCTCTCTCTCTCTCTCTCACACACACACACACACACACACACACACACATCCTTACCTCTTCCAATGCATTCATAAACTTACACTCTATCTACTCTCCTTTTTTTCTCAGAAGACCAAACTACCAACGCGGAAGATTATGATCATGTTAGTGTGTAGTTAGCTTTTGGTTAGGAAAATTGTTCTTTCACCACATTTCCCTTTCATACCTGGGTAAACTTCTGCCCTGATGAGCTTCCCTCAATTGCTACAATAAGTTGGTATCTGTTCAAAGTAAGCTCCAAATAAGTTCTCTGTTAAGACACCAAACTATTGAGCTTCTCTAAACCTGGAAATCCAAATATAGGGAACGGTTAAAATAAAGCCACTCACACATTCATTTCTAGGGTCTATGTGGCTCCAAACTCAGACCTTTAGGATGGAACTTTGAAATCCTTCAAATCCTCACAAGGAAGAATTTGCTTCCCAGCCTCATACAGCTGGTGCTATAATCCTGAGGCCTATCTGTCAGGTGCGTTCAAGGTAACACCACATCAGACCCAGAACAAGAGAACAGCAGAAAATCTGATGAAATGGAAACCACCACCCCCTGCCCCCAAGTACATCTTGCAGATTTTACAAGTTCCTGCCTTCCGTGCACATGTTATTTAATTTTAATTATTTTTCTCTTACCCTCGGAAGATTTTTGAAGAAGACTAGAAACTCGTCGGGGAAATTTTATTGACTCTTATTTTTAACCTCTTCAAAATCAAATCTAGATTAAGTTTTGCCATTCCAGGCCACTTGATTTCATTTCATTTTTAAATCTACGAGATAGGAGCTTTTGTTCTTTGCCAAGAAGCCCTTCAAAGCGTGGTCCCCCTCCCCCCCGGGAGTCTGACATTGGTGTAAGTTATTTATATTATGACACACAGCACTTTCTCCCTCTGTATATCCACACAAAATAAATCTCTTTTGGTTACTGGGGCCAAAGTTCATCTGTCCACTCCAAATACGTCTTGCCTCAGAATCCCTCACGACCTCAGTAGGTTATTTTTTTCCCCCAGAACATCTAAAAATCCCACCACAAACATTTTTGTTCTCCTTTTAACTTCTAATATATGTAATTTTTTTCTGCAGGCTCCAATGTTCACTCTATATCTCCCAATATTTCTCCCTAGACCCCAATTTCCTAACCAAAGCACATTACAATGTGAGGCTTTCAATAGTCTAGTAGCACATCAATAAACTAAAGATTATTGTGCTTTGTCAGGTTTTATTTTGTAACATTATGGGAAATTCTCCGCTGTCTTGGATGAGTGCATAAACTCTGATTGCTTGACAATTAACAGAGCTAGTAATAGAAAAGGCAATGTAATTTACCTTCGTACAAGGGATCTCAGTTAACAAAAATTAAACTATTGAACTCTCTTCTCCAAGGAAAAGGATGTCGCCTCATTATGTTAAAAAAAGAAAAACAGATTCCAATATCAAGTGAGCCCTCAGTCAGGCTGGGTGAATTTATCGTTTCAGATTATGTGTTTTTCTGACATGCATACAAAATGATGGCTTTTAAACCGGACCAAACTCTCTCTTCATTAAATGAGTATTCCTCCCCTTTGGTATAATAACTCAAAGGGAACCTTCTGGATATGTAATGTGGAGGGGGAGTATTTTAGTATGTTCTGTGGCTTGGATGTTGATGTGCCTTTTATCTACAGGGCTGGGGTACAATTCTCTCCTCTCTCGTCTCCTGTCTGGGTTTCTGTCTTTCTGTATCATAGTACTAAAGAGGAAAATATACAGTGTAATTAAATACAGAGCCATCACGCTCAGAGGAGAGAACTCCCACAGAGGAGAGCGTTGGGTTTTATAGACTCCCAGGAGACCCTATGAAGCCTTGCATTCAAAATGGCATCTGTAGCCTTGAGCCTCCCTTCCGCTCTTTCAGAGATTTCTGCTTAGTTCAATGAAATACTGGGCTTGAACACACACGAGGCCGGCAACATTGCCAAGATGTGACAGAAGTCAAGGTTTTTCTTCCTTAAGAATTTTAACCTCGAAAATCTGAATTTGGCTTGTTTTGGTGTGTGGTGGGGGGGAAGGGAGATTAGACTTCCTGAAGACCCTGCAAACATTCCCCAAGTCGGTCAATTAAACTCACTTGTCTTGGTCAGGTGAATAAGATGGAGACAACTGCTGGGCTCTAGAAGAGACAGTTAAAACAGACAGTTGCAGGGGATACAGGTAAAACTACAGAACACCTTTCTGCCTATAGGAAACTTAGAATCCAAGGCTCAGCAAAGTGGGGTTCCTGGGCCCAGTCCTACTGTATCTCAGTTAGTGTGGTATGAGAACATGATCAGGCTTGTTTGTTTGTCTAATCAGATTGAAATTGACTTTGAAAATGACTGAAAATAATCAAGAGAAGTGGAAAGGTTTTTTTATTGTGTAAAAAGCACACACATTTGTATGTCAGTGTTCACAAATGGAGTATTATTGAAATATAGACATTTCCTTCGAGTTACATGTGGTCTGTGACTATTATCTCCACCATAGCAAAGGTCAGAGACTATAGGGTCTAAAACATCTAAGATATTTACTATTTGGCCTTCAAAGAGAATGTATAATGCATGTTATTACCTTATGATAGGCCACAGCTATCAACTGTTAATGTAATGCAGTATGTTGCGATTGCTAATTGTATGTCCCAGATGTAATCTGGGTCATATTTATTGACAAAAGAAGGTGAGAGTATCCGAAGGTAAAAACTGGAGAAACCATTCTCAACAGTTTTCATGTTGTATCTAGGTCATTAATTATATTACAGTATATTATAATTAATGATTGCTGATAGGAACTCTGCAAAAAATTTCTGTATAACTCTGGAAGATAAAAAAAAATTACAGAGGAATGTGATCTGTGGGGGAAAGCCCTCAAAAAGCAAAAGGAGTCAGAAATAAATTCAAGTGACTAGGAAGGACAGTCCAAGTTGGGAAGATGGAAAAATTAGAAGCAATACTTAGTGTTGTACAAATGAGGCCCTAAGAAAGATATCTGTGTCTAAAATGAGATTGCAAGGAATATCTTATACCAACAGTAAATGAAGTGTCTTCTGGTTTTGCTGTTTAGGGATCAAAAGAGAATCATGGAGAAGAGTAAGTGTGAATTTAAAGCTAAAATCTAGTTCAAGGAAAGAGTGGCCAAAGAAGGAAGGATTTGTGCTAAATGCTTGGGAGTAGTCAATAATATTCTGAAATATGGGAAAGAAGTGAATAAAGAAGGGAGTGTTCTGAGCACACAGGATCTTCTTTATTGACCAAAGAAGATATCTGAAGGTAAAACTCACCAGTTTTCATACTGCATCTGGGTCATTTTTCTGTAACTATTCTTTAATGGGGTGAAGTAAATGCCATAATTTTAATTATCTGGTTAATTCCAAACAATTAGCTAATAAAAATCACAGTGCATGAGAAAAAAAAATGAAGCATGATCTGCAGTTTAACACACGGTCATTTCAACTTTAAAGTACACCACTGAAATCAGGAGGTGAAGAATGTTAGGAGCTACTTGCTTGCTAGCACAGGACTCCATTCTGAAGACTGTTGGCAGAGAACTGTTTGAAACCTGTGATTCACTTTGGGGTTGAATTTGAAAGAGAATTCAAAAGGAAAATACTTACTTACGGCATTGCTCTATAGTTGCATTCACCTGGAATTGTGACGTCATTCAAACCTAACTGTCTTACATCCTTTCAGTTTTGAGTGCTGGAAAGCAGCAGCTCCTGCCTTGATTTTTATGTAATATCCATTTTGTCCACAGGATGCTATTTGACTGTATTTTGAATCTTACAGCAGAACTTTAAAACATTTTCCTGTTTCATTGTGGAGAGTGGAAGGGAACAGATAAATGGTTTATTTCCCACAGTCTAAGATCACTGGCACAACTCAAGAGAACTAACAGAAAATTTAGGACAGAGCCAGACTCCTGTCTCCCCTGTCAATTGAAGGACCAGAATGTTCTTTGAGAAGACTCTGCCACTAATTCAAGACGTGGAAATCCGTTGCATAGATGACAAATATTGTTCATCTGCAGGTATGTCATGAGAAGTGGAAAGCAGTTGGATAAGTATCTCTTCACATCACGAAGCTATGAATTTCCTGTTCATTTATTCACTTGATAAGTATTTGTTAAACAGACACTTTGTTTCCAAGTACTGTTGCCAGGTGTAGAGATATAGATTTGAACGAGTCAGTAAGTTCAATAACTCAATAACTCAACATTTGGTGAGAAAGACAGAAAACCAAACAGATGAGTGAACAATTTAGTATTGGGAAAATACAGTTGATTTTTAGAAATGTCTCCTAGCCAAAAGCACTTTAAAAAGGAGCGTAGACACCCTCAGCCCTCCACCCTCAGCCCTCTTAAAGAGGGTTGAAGATCAGGGACAGAGACCAGCCATCCACTCTCTACAATTTTTATCAAGTCTTTATTCTCTCCGATACACTACAGTTGTGATAAACACCATCACAGAAGCAGGTATAACATTTGACACCAAACTATAGGCCATTATGAAAGCACATACAATAAAAAAAATCTGCCCCCCACACAATAATGTCTTTACAAGTTATATGATCATTTCTGGGTAGGAAAAAGAAAGAATCTCTAAAAACATCTCCTAAAGAATAGCAAGGAAAGATTGCACTGAAAGCACTAAAATGCTCTGGTTTGTTTGTGCACAAATGCTCAGCCAGGATCATTTCTCTTTCAAAGAAATTAAAGAACGACTTTGTGTGGTTTCTAATCGACGAGCGCCATCCGGCAAGTTCCGGCAGAAACGGACACAGGCCATATTTGAACAGCGAGATTTGAGGCTGAAGACTTGTTCCCAGAGATAGATAATGATGAATGCAAGGAGTCTGTGTGTTGGGGTTTAAAACTGCCCTATGCTGCCCCTAACCTCCTTACACATACAAATAGTACAAAGAATTTAAGAAGGGGGTATTAGGCCCAACTGGTGAAACAAACCTCCATCAGATGTGTTGAAATCTCCTACTTGACCCTCATCTAACCTTCGGTCCAAGACGCACAAAGTAAGATCGAGTTAATCCCAGAAAGCAGGTTTAAACAAACAAGCCAACAGTCCACTCTGTCTTTGAGGAAGGCTGATTTTCCTACTCTCCTCTAACATTGCTTAGGAAACCCGAGGCCCAAAGACTGAGCTCAGACAGAGGTGGTATACCAAGGCCTTGTTTGGAGGTTGTATGTGATGCCTCTTGCTTGACTCTTTCTAGACTACCGCTGTGCAGCAGAGTACTCTACAGGGATCTTCACTACAGATGAGCATTTCAACATTTCTGGTGGAATGTCTCAATTAACTTAAAGCATGATGGTGTTGGTTGGAACTTTTTCATAACTTGACATCAATAAATACATATCTTTTCTTTTTTGCATTGAGATGTCTGTCAAGCTAGTCAACAGATCCTCATACTGGACAAGCCTTTTTCTGTTCAGGTTGTAGATTTTGGAAAGGAGAAAGAATGTATACTATTTCTTACTCGAGATGAATGTTTTTATAGGACTGAAACTGAGATATTTTTGTTATATCAAGGTATTGAAGACATTGAAGTTTCTGATTGTACTTAGAAGATAGTAGACAAAAATTATAAAAGACGATTGAAAACTCCATTCATGGGGCAAACTGAGATACTTTGGATATTATAAATATTTGCATATAACCACCACAGGGGCCTTGAGTGGTTGATGGAATCTATAAATATTTTCAACAGAAGAATCCATAATTAAGATGCATCTATACACACATATTAAATTGTATACACATCCAATTTTTGTTTAATTTTATAATGAATTAAGAGCATACTCATTTTATGAATATGAACTCTATGCATCTTTCTTGTGTGTGTGTGTGTGTGTGTGTGTGTGTGTGTGCGTGTGTGTGTGTGTTTGTTCTCATGGTAAGAGTCTGACATGACTAAAACTCTGAAATCTGTGTGTGTAATGAAATTGAACCTGTGAATAATCTCTCGTGTTTGTGAAAGTCATCCTGCCTGTCTCTGGTGTATGTGGATGGCAAGAGACTATCCCTCCTTAGAATTGATTTAAAGACAAGTATCAGCTCTGAGCTACCAAAGATTTGTGTTTCCTGTGGTCTAGACATGGGCAAAGGCACAACACAAAGTTGGTTGCACCTTGAGGATACTTTGCTCCTATTATGGGTAAAAATCCCAGATCAGCCAGGTGGAATGTATGATCGGGGAATGCTGAGTGCCTGAACTGTACAAAATACACATCCACAATACTCTACATGGTAGAACCTATTACCCTCAACTTGTCACACCCATATTCCAGACCCTAAATAATCAAGCAAGAATGGGAAGTGATGATTCGGATCACAGGTTGAACGAAAACTAGATCACTGATTCTGAATTGCTAAGAAAGTCCTATTGCCGAAGGCATAAAGATGCATTCCTTAAGTCTGTTGGTTTGTTTGACCTGGTAGTGATTGACATTAACCTAAGTCAGAGTTGGATGTATCTAAAGCCTGCTGCGGGCATGGCTGTCATGCCTTATAAGTTATCTATTAGCTTTTTATCATCATCCTTGAAGTTAAAGTGCAATGTCAGTTTAATCTTATTATATAATTTGTGCTGGATAGAAATATTGACTATTTGACTCTTTCCCTTTTCTTTTTAGTGCATGTGTCTCATCTTTCGTTTTTAAGTTGTGATATTGAAATACTATCCATTCGTCTCCACCTCTGGGTCTCCTCTCAGACATACACAAAAGCCCTGGTTGCTTTCTTCCATAATCACCATACTTTTGTATTTAAGTAATATTTTCCTATCGTCCAGTTTCTTTATTTTCTTTTCTCTGGTGTCTGATCTACCGTTCCAACCATCTTTTAAGGATTTTTCTTACAAGGAGTAAAAACATATGTTTTTACATAGAATTCTACTTTTCTACTTCATTGCTTGTTTGTGTTCAGGCTTTGGTTCATGGGTCTGGAGTTTTCAGTCTCTGCTTGCTTGATTCCATTGGTGGTTTTCTTTTTATTTTTTTAGCCTTGTGGTGAAGCACATCAGGGTAGAAATGCCTAGTAAAGGAAACCGTTTACCTCATGGTGGCTAGAAAAAGAGAGACAGAGACAGAGACAGAGAGAGGCTGGTGTTCCAACCGTTCCGGTAGTTCCATTGAAGGCATGCTCCAGTTCCCTAACTTCTTTCCATTAGGCTCTACCTCAATAGCACCATGGGCCTTGGTTAACATCTAAACCATGAAATGATGAATGGACAGCTACTTCATACCAGTTATTGTCTATGTGTCTTAGTCTGGGTCCCTGGAGAGTGAGAGCCTTAGGTACTGGTTTCTGCACTCTTCTTCTCTGAGTTCAATCCCCAGAAGCAAAAGAAATAAAAGTGAGGGAAAACGAGATCGAGGAGGGACATGAAGGTTCCCTGTGAGGGCGTCTCCAGAGCCTGCGATTGTAACTAACCTTGCAGAGCTGCTTTCTATTAAGTCCTTTCAAACCTGTGCCTCAGGATGGTTCGTTCCGGAGAAGGAAGGAAAGCATCAGCCTTTATTCCCTGGCTCCAGGCTCCCAGAAACTTTGTTCCCCACTGTGTACTAATTCCCTTACCTTTCTGAGTCACTCAGGCTTCTAGCTTTATAATCTGGAGAAGGGTAGCATGCTTGGTAGCATACTCGAAGGATCAGGGTGGGTTAGGATGCAAATTAGTGTTCCTGGACACAAGAGAACTCCACAGGAACTTGAGGAACTCCACAAGCTCAAGGAATGTAGTTCTTACCAATTTCTCCTTTGGGGAAATGTAATAGCTGAGTATGAGTATCAACAACCAAATAACTACCGTCGCACTCTTGGTTCTCCAACAATGGTTTGGGAAACTGCAAATGAAATCAAACGTGTGTCGTGCTAAGAAAAAAAGAGAGAGTCCACGCAAATACCTGAATATAAGGTCAGTGCTGTTTAGCCAAGAAAAGACAAGATAGAGGATAAAGGGAAGGGTGACTTAGGTTGTGCAAATGGAATATACAGAATTATAAGCAAGAGTACTGAAGGCTTTGGGGACATATAATGCTATAGTACTGTTCATCCCAAATCTGTGGACTGTATTGTAGTAAAGAAAAAAAATGTACTTGTAAGCAAATTCATTCACTCATTGTAAAAGAGGTACGCCAAACACATTTTCTACAGACAACTACTATGGGAGAAAGAAAGCAGCTGTATTTGAAAGAGGAAAAGTGCACAGCGCTTTGCCTAACCATCTAGTTCGCCATCAAATATTCTTATTATAATATAATAACAATAATTAATAAGGATGATGGACAACCATTTGTATTTATAATAAAAGAGTAATTGTTGCTCATTTTCCTTTGGTAGTGGCACTATTGAATTAATCATACCCTTGATAAATTACTGAAACACAGTGTTAAGCTATTGTAGGTGTCCTCATTCTTTTCAGTTGTTTTTATTATGAAGTGTCATAGCCTAGTAATGGTGAAATTAAAGAATTCATAAAGGATTGGGGGGGGAAGATAACACTTCTGGACATTTCTTTTTTTTTTAAAAAATGTGTCTTTTTTGTGCATGTATACATGTTGAATGTATGCATAATTGTATTATTGCTATCCTCCCTAGAGGATAGATTGATCTTGGAAGAAATCTTTAAGCCGGATACATAAAAGAAAGAATAGCATTTCTTCTCCCCCACCTCCCCAATTTTGGTGGATGAAAGCTAGAAACATAATGGGACATTAATGTTAATGGGGAAAGAGATGGACGCTGCACCCAAAGGTTAGCAGATTGGCAAATGAATGCTTTTTCATCACTAGACAATTTCTGGTCCATTCGGTTGTTGTTTAGCTCTGAAATCCCAATGCGACAACTTCAGATGGTTGAGGAATGAATATGGGGTAAGGCTCCTGATCTCGAAATGGCTCGTTCACTCCAATTAGTCCTACCATGCACAAACTCTCTCCACTGCTTTCCGTGGCTCTCGGTGACTCGTGCATTCCTCTCCACGGTGGATGAAGCATAACTGTGTAAAACACACATAGAATTTTCACATGGGTGCAGTGTCCTAGGATGGTGGGGGGGGCGGGCGGGGATGGAAAAACAGAGAAAGAGCCAAGAACAGAAGCCGTGCTGTGTGTGATCAACTTTGGTACTCTTCTCAATGCAGCGGTTCCCCTTTTGTTGTCGATTATGAACTTGGCAAAGAAACTCGCTCCTTTTGTTCCTCTGCTGGGTCTTAACGCATAGCAAACGGGGTAATTACATTAGTGAACATTCCACAAGCCCCTGCCTGTCATCCGACTGCAGTGAACACAAGCGCCATTATGGCCAGGATTGTCCGAGATTCCTTGGCTGACGCCAGCACGATGTGCGATGACATCAGGGCCCCTTTGGCAGTCCTGTGGCTACAAACTGACAGCATTTTAATGGCATGTAAAAACAAGACAGCCAGGCTCGGTAGCATCCTCCCATATTCAGAAAAACCGTATGCTAACAGCTCATCATTACACGGGTTTAGATGGAGAAAGCATCCTATCTGTCTCTTGAAGTATAATTACATGGCCATCTTATGATATGTCTAGCACCGAAGGCAGCTGCGCAGAGCTCCCTAGCCAGTATTATAAAGCTGTTCTACTCTACTGACCAAACCTATTCATCCTGGGCCGAGCGCCTTCAAAGCCAAGGTTGCTGTTACAGACTTTGCTCCAGTAAGCACTGCAGGGTGGTAGGAGGAAGGCCTGTGTCTGGGCTACTGAAATGAGCAAGCCTTGTGTAGCTCACTGTTCAACACTTCCCACTCTTCGGGGCTGGGTTGGAGAGCATCACTTTAGGCCCCGGTCCTATCACATGACAGCCTTGGCAGCCATGAAGCTGGGGTCAGGGCAAGACCTGACCTGTCAAGCCAACTGCAAGCTCCAGAGCAAAGTGCACTCTTGGCGGCCACGCAGGGCAGAGATGCAGAGCCAGGTGCTCATCTCCTGCTACGTCAGCTCCAAGTGGGGCAGGTGGGATGGTAGGAGTGGCCTCTAGGGAGATACCACAGGTCTCAGTCTCCAGACAACCAATAAGCAGGATCCTATGTCATCTCCCACATGCCCCCAAGAGCTCAGGGGAGAATGCCTTAAAGACTTGCTGTCACTTTTGTTTGTTTATTGTTTATTATGCATGTTTTTGTTTTTTAATTTTGTCATGGTCTTGGTGCTTGAACTCAGGGTCAAGGCGCTGTCTCTGAGCTTTCTTAGCCCAAGGCTAGCACTCGATCACTTGAGCCCCAGCTCTACTTTCAGCTCTTTGGGTGATGAGTTAGAGATTAAGAGTCTCATGAACTTTTTGGTGCAGGCTGGCTTTGAACTGTGATCATCAGATCTCAGCCTCCTGGCAAACCAGGATGGCAGGCGTGAGCCACCAGTGCCTGACTGCCTCTTTGTACCTTTTATAAACCATGCCATGCTATACAAAGCTGACCTAGGACAAAATAATGTGTGATATTTAGACGGAGCCATTTCTAACACTCTGTCCTAAAATTCTAGAAATGATCAGAAAGTATATTTCCTTTTGGTTGATCACAGATAATATTCCAGATTGTCTGAAACTTATAAATGATCATAGAAATATGGCATATTTTCTACAAATGAAATTCAAGCTATGAGAAATGGGTATGAGCCTGAATTTCACATCTGAGATAATCTTCAATACAGTTTCTTCTAACATCTGCACTTTTGTAAGAAACGTGGTGTTTTTTTTTAGCATATCAAGAATACCTGCATTGTGTCCAAAAATTCTTATCTATTCATAATGCAATTTAAATAATAAAACCACTGGAAAAAATGCAAAAGGATAAAGCTAAATAGAGCCAATCAATCTCATTGTGTTGTAAGAATAAAGTTTATTTAATTTAATGTGATTATAGAATCGTGTTTTATTGTGAGAAATTTGAAAACATCATCCACGATCATATTATGGACAGATAACTTCCACGGGTCTTTTACATTCTCAGTCTTTTAAATTTATATTTATCTATTTATTATGCCTTTGTCTCATTTTTGAGAGCAGTCTGTATGTTGAATTTTAAATTCTGCTGTATCAGAAAGCATTTCATCGTATGCCTTTCATTTTTTCTACAAACAATTCACAGGCAGAAATTTGATGGCTATTTACCATCCCATTATGATATGCTTCATTGTTTACTAGCTGTTTTCCTGGTTGCTCAATCGTTCCTTGCACTCACATTTTGCCATTATTAACAAGATGATAATGGTCACTATAGCAACAGGTATAAAACTTTGTTTCTTTGTCTCTCTCTGTTAACTGTCTCAGGCTGTATTCGAAAACTTTGAATTGCTCAGTCCTTAGACACCACATTGTGAAGACTTCTGATACATAAAATTAATACACCTTATTAAATTTTTTTGTTTTATTCTTCAGCTTTCTTCTCTTTGTTTCCTAATTTCTTTGCTCTGAACACTTGTGTAATAGCCGTCAGAATTCTGCAGAAATCAAGACACTAATAAAGAGTAAGTTAAAAAGATGTATATGTTATGTGTTTGTGTGAGTGTGTTCAGGGGTATTGTGTGCATGTCTGTGTGTGTTATGCAGGAGTGAAGGAGTGGTATGTGTTTGTGCATGTGTGTATTCTTGAAGGAATGATATTTTTGATTACTGAGAAAGATGTGGAAATGAAGGAGGAAGGAGAAAGAGAACATAAAATAGATTACTTGAAGTTAAAGAATGAGATTACTTGGAGAGGAATCAAATGCAAAACTTGGACAGGAGGCTTTTTTCATGTGTCCATGAAGTCACCAGTACGTCTTATACAATTGCATTAACTTCTATCCTTGCCTTTCCACAAAGTCTTTTCTTTAAATATATTACATTGTTGAGAGAGCTTACTTTGGTAGAAAAGCCCATTTAACATTTAACAGTGTGATTCGGTAATTTTTTAAAAAATGAATGAATGCTTAGATTTCTTGAGCAACATTTCTTAGAAGATGACTTGGGTAACTTGAGCGGCAAAAGAAGCTTAAGTTCCGCTTGAATTGTGTCAGAAAGAACACATAAATTTCTGGGCACCAGTGGCTCATGCTTATCATCCTAGCCATTAAGGAGGCTGAGATTTGAGGATTGTGGTTCAAAGTCAGCCCAGGCAGGGAAGATTGTAAGACTCTTCTCATCAATGAACCACCAGAAAACCACAAGTGGAGCTGTGGCTCAAAGTAGTGGCCTGCTAGCCTTAAGCTGAAGAGCTCAGGGGCAGTGCCCAGGCTGGAGCTGAAGAGCTCAGGGGCAGTACCCAGGCTGGAGCTGAAGAGCTCAGGGACAGTACCCAGGCTGGAGCTGAAGAGCTCAGGGACAGTACCCAGGCTTGAGCTGAAGAGCTCAGGGACAGTGCCCAGGCTCGAGCTGAAGAGCTCAGGGGCAGTGCCCAGGCTTCAAACTCAAGCTCCAGGATGGATAAATAAAAAAGAAAGAATAGATAGTATTTATTCCACAATTTAAAACTAATTCTGATGTTTTGTACATTTTTAACAATTATCTTAATCTCTCTTAGAATCATATTTTGTCTAGCTAGTTGTAGCACAGGTGTAAAACCTCACGTTACCAAAGCATTTCTATGACTGTCAGGCCTGGATGAAACTGATCTGAATTTTTTTTATTATTATCCAGATCATAACCTAGATGATTTTGCTCTAAGCTGCCCTCCTGGAATCCCGTCTCTCGGGTGCTTGGCATTCTGCTTCGTTTGTCAACCTCAAAGTTGTTCCTGTGTGCTGCTTTAACTTTTGTACAATCCAAAATATTAAATCTGATTTTATAACCTTAGAGTGAATAACAACCTGCATGTAGATCTACCTGTGGTAGAAAAGAGAGAGCACAGTTTTGAATGTACAAAATAAAAACAAAAAATATATTTCATACAGAAACAAAAACATTTACACATACACAGAAGTTGTGTATGTGGTTGTTAATCTGGAAAAGCATTGTAGCTAGACAACGTGAGTGATGCTCTACTTTGAGGAGAGTGTAAACTATGAGTTGTTTATATTTCCAGGAACAAGTGTTATAAAATGTTCACCCATAAGCCCAGTTTCTACACTGCTTACAAGTTTCTGACCACTAATAGATTTTCAATCTGCCAATGGATCTCCAGTAGATTAGACATTCGTGTTCTGTTGACTCTGGTTGTTTTTTTTTTTTGCTGCTTGTGTTTTTGTCTTTTTCTCCATACACACAGAATAAATTACTGTTCCAAGAAGCGACTATTTCACATTTGCCGGAATGGGTCTGGGATCGTGGGATTTTGTGAGTTTGGTTGTAGATGAAGAGTTCTCACTGGTTCATTCTTTTGCTGCAGATGACAAGCAAGTAAAGGTTTAATAAAATAATTGCATCAAGTCTCTCCTGCTGAAGTGACAGAAATCAGTCAAACGCTTGTTATTAATAAGGTGACTATTACCTAGGCTAGGGCTATTAAAGCTGGTTGACCACAAACCCTCTGAAAATTAGTTTTCTTTTTATTAGGCAAGTAAAACACTACAAAGCCCTCAGCATGCAACTGGACTCCTTTATAAACCAAACCCTGTCCCAACCCTGAAATTACACCATCATTCCCTTCCGTACGTCCCTTAGTTACCGGGAACCATGTAAACCTGCGTTGATTCCTACTTTTTTCTCTTTTTTTTCTGCCTGCCTTACTCTTCTTTATGACATTGTAAGTAATGTCAAGACACAGGTAGGAATTCATAGCTTAAAAAAGTATTGCATTTAATTCTTCCTTCTTTTAACATTATGTCTGGTGGACAGAATCTAAGAAATAAATGCTGGATGAATGATAAATGAATAAATGAGTGGATGAATGGATAAACGAATAACCCTGGGACGATCATACCATCTTTGAAAAGTTTTTAATAGCATATCCACAGGGAAATGACTGATACAGCATCGCTCGTTTTAGAAAGACTTCGAATCCTGAACTTGTTGAGAATGGTAGCACCACCAAGTGTTTCGTGATGTTGTATTAACAATTGCGTCTTCTATCCCAGGGGAGCTCAAGCTGTTTGTTTGTAATTATTTGTGGGGTTTTTTTTCCCCACAAAGTCAAAGGGAACCAATTATGCAGGTATCATGACTGATTTGAAAGAAGTTGAGGAGATCTTTCCACAGTGGAAGTATCCAATCAAATTCTAGAAAACTAGTCTGAATAGTTCTTAGTCTTAGCTAAGACTGACTAGTTAACAGGCTTAACTGAATAGTTAGTAGTCTTGGTTGAGAGTTTCTCAAATGTGAGCTTCAGTGACAATGGAGAAGAAACACACAACTCAAGTGGAAAAGGGCATAGAGGCGCCTTGATAAAATTTCAAACGTCTTCCTTGATGTCTGTTTTCTTCTTACAAAACATGTTGGTGGTTTTTAGTCCCAAGTTTCCAAACCTTATGTTCTTCCTTGTCGGTGACGTGATCAAGCTGGATGGGAAAGTTGTCCAGGAAACTGTTATGTTAAGCTCTTTTCCACAGGAACTTATTGTTTTAATAAGATGGGAACATGTTCTTAAGGGGGAAAAATGTCATTCAAGATCCATTGGAGGACAGAGAAAGAGGGTGGAGGAGGAGAAGGAGAAGGAG
>NW_012267231.1:5753605-5818502 GCF_000151885.1 Dipodomys ordii | reverse complement strand
GAGGAAGAGGAGGAGGAAAAACACGGGATTCTCCACAGAATTCAAACTTCCTTGCCAAAGAAACCCGAACACAGCCTGAGATCTGAACCCAGGGTACTAGGAGTTAGTATGCAGTTACTCAGCACTAGAAAGGGGGGTTTGTATCCCTCTTTCAGTGGGAAAGAACATAGACCAGAGTGTGTACGCCGTGCAGATTTTCCCAAGTCCCAGCAGACTGGGGATTCTAAAGTAAACAATGCCGCACACAGGTAAGCACTCAATCAATATTTCTCGAAAGGGTGGCTGAACACCAGAAGCTCCTTGGTGACAGTGTTTTCCCCCGCATAGCTCATCTTATACTACTGTATGGGATAAAACAAACACAAAAACCAAACCCAACAAATCATATCCAAGAGAATTTTTTATATCAGTGTAATCTACAGCCTTAGAACCTCCCTTCTCTCTCTTCAGAAGTTGTTTTTATGAAAGATTTGTATCAGCATGCAATAAATTCTACAAGGAGTTGCTTGTTGTGACATTTTCACACACAGACACATGTACCCCGATGTTTTCGTTCTAATTGCTCTACAGGTATTGCCACATCTGCAAGAATTAAGCGACCATACACAAAAGTCACCTTGTGGCTTTGGTGGATCTTCACTGTGCTAAGAGTTTCCTTTTTTTTCTCTCCAATATTTTCTTTTTTCATTGTTAAGGTGATGTACAGAAGGGTTACAGTCACATAAGTCAGGCCATGAGTACATTTCTTGTTGAACAGTGCCACTCTCTCCCTCATTTTCTCTTCTCTCTCTTGCTAAGATGACCTGGAATCACTAACTAATGATTCAAATATGGATAATACGAGCACATGAGTAGCAATTAAAAGTGGTAAACTGCCAGGCACTGGTGGCTCATGCCTGCAATCTTAGCTATTCATGAGGCTGAGTTCTGAGGTTCAAAGCCAGCCCCGGGGAATGGAAATCCATGAGACTCTTTTGCCAATGAACCACCAGAAAACCAAAAGTAGAGCTGTGGCTCAAAGTGGTAGAGCGTTTGCCTTGAGCAAAAGAGCTCAGGGACAGTGCCCAGGCCCAGAGTTCCAGCCCCACAAACAATAACAACAACAAAGAAGAAGAAATAGAGAGAGAGAGAAAAGAAAGAAAAGAGAGTAACCATACTCCTAGCCTTCTTGTTTTCCTATCTCTGCTTTCTGCCAGCCTGTACCACCCTTATCGAAACCTGGGCAATGTTAGGTTCCTATTTTTGTTTAATACGCTAAGAAAGAGCCGGCACTGGAAGAGAGTCTCTCCAACTAGACTGTCGTTGGGAATAAACCCAAGTGGAGGTCTGGAGTTGGAAGTTAGGTGCCTCCTCTGGGGAGGATCTCTGAGGATGAGGCCGCTTCAGCCAGGGCCTATGGTTTTTCACATATTCACTCAAGAGCAGCAAAAAGCAGGTTGCCTATAGAGAGGCCATGCCAGGCCCCTTTGGCAACTAATCCTAGGCAGATCTGGTGATGGACTTCCCCCAGAGGCTTGGGCCAAGAGGACAGAAAGCATGGGGAATAAAAGTAAGAGCCCAGAGCTTCCAGTCCATCCTTATTATTACATAAATGTTCTATTTGGGAAGCTGGCTTCCTCCTCCACCACTGCCCACCCCCCCTCCGCCCCTCCCGCAAGCTGTTCATAGACAATAAAACACCAGGAATCCCTGAAGAGGGGTAAAATGCTGACATGATTGAAGAAGGAGGACTCTGATAAGAAGATAAAAATCTAATAAACAGAGTCTAGAGAACCCTGGCTTGTCTCCGGCACTTGCCAGTGTAAGCAAAACCCTCCCAAGGAAAACAAAAGGAACCTTAATAGTAGGGACATCGCACTCGCAACCATCTGAAGGAGAAAGTTAGGGCCGTGACCTCCACAGGCTGCAGTTATGAGCGTCTGACAAGAAAATATTTGATTTGGTTCAAGAAGCAAAATCAGTCCGTGGATTTTTTTTTTCATATCCTTTTTCCCCCCTCCTTTTCTCCAATAAAGAAATAAAACAATGTGTTGTCTCCGTGGCTTCGGTAGAGCTGTGGACACATGGTTAAATATTCCTCCCACCCACGTTGCTGATTTCTGTTTGACTTGGTCTTAATTTCTTCTGGGATTTTAATCACTCCCAGGAAAAGCTGGATCCACAGAACCATTGATTTTTCTTTTAAAAAAAAAATTAACTCAAGGTTCCCGAAGGCGAATGTCAAATCTCACACACACGTCGGCAACATGGAAAGCCGTGAGTTCTCAGCAAGGACTGGAAGGAGCAGCTACAGAGCTGGGATTGGGTTGAAGATGGCTCCAAAAGCATGAGAAGAACACAACTGATCATTGAAACCTCGGTCAGAGGATTCTCTAGAAAAATGCTTACAGAAGCTGGGTGCTGGTAGCTTACACCTACAATCCTAGCTACTCAGGAGGCTGAGATCTGTGAATGACCGTTCAAAGCCAGCCCAGGCAGGAAAGTCTGCCGAACTCTTATCTCCAGAAAACAGGAAGTGGTGCTGTGGCTAGAAGTGGTAGAGCTCTAGCCTTGAACAAAAGAGCTCAAGGACAGCGCCCAGGTTCCGAGTTCAAGCCCAATGACCGACAAAATAAAATAAAATACAGGCCAAATGAGGCTCCCAGGTGAACCCAGATAAAATAAAATAAGAACTCCAAAGAGGTAGAAATTCTGTCTGTCTCTGTCTCAACACTGATAAAACACTGGCAATAATGAATGTTGATGCCTTTTGGCATTTAATGAAAACATAAAGGAGAATTGGAGATGAAGAAAGAGGTAAAAACAGCGCATCGAGATCTTGAAGGGCTTTTTCTGCAAAACCTTTCGAGAGCACTAAGGCCTTGCTGCCACTGGCTTTCATTACTATGAATTTAATTTTAACATTTATAACATTTATTTTTTCATGAGCCAGATGAGGACTACATTTGTGCTACAGAAATTATTCGGATTTTTTCTTTTTTTAGATACTGTTTTCTTCCCAAGGAGAAGAGAAAAGCAGAGAGAAAGTATAAGTTAGAAAGATCTAGAAGAAAATAGAAAAGCAATGAAACTATTAACCTAGACAAAGGTAGATTTGGGGGGGAGAAGAAAAATATCCCAGAATGGAAAAAGCTAAACTGAGGGGTGAAAGTCAAAAGGAACAGGCCGCAGTCCTGGCTGTTTTACATATTTTGGACAGGTAGCCAGGATACAAGACTGAGTCAGAAAGCATGGCAATTAACTCAATCCTTCAGACTCAGGAAGGCACAGAGCAGGGCAGAGGAACAAGTCAGAGAATGGTTTGCAACTGAAGTCATTCCTCAGTGTCAACTGGTGATCGATTCCAGGACATGACTTCCATGGAAGCCTCGTGTCCATTTCTGTTTTAGAGATGACCTAATACTTGTGCAGTCTAACTTCTTGTAGACTTTAAACCATCTCTGATTTACTCATAACCCCCAATACAACGTAAATGTGACATGAGCACACAGCACGCTCCTACTGTTTGGGCGACGTTGACAGAGACAGAAGAAGAGTTTGTTCCTGTTCAATACAAACATAATTTTCTTTTCTCTTCCCAAATGTTTTGGTACTATAGTCAGTAGACTCTGGGGATGGAGTCTGCAGAAATGAAAGAACATCTGTAGTTCTCTCCAGTTTGCCTGCAACTCTAGATGGTGGGATATAATTTGGGGGAGGGGGAGAAGATTAGAATTATAATGGTCCAAGGGATCCTTAGATAGTATCTTCTCTGGCTATAAGATTCCTCAATGCTGTTTGTTAAAAAGCAAATGTATATAAAGCAGGTGTTTTGTTTATTTTTTCCTTAATGGCTAGACATGTTTCTAATTGAATTACAGATTCTATAACTTTATAATTACTTTGAATACAGTAGGTATGAAATTTATGTTATGGGTATCTGGAATAATACACCTAGCAGCCAGCAATTTATTTGTCACATAGAGGTCGTTGTAAGAGTGCCATCCTTAATTGTCTATCCTCTGACAGTATGGAAAAAGAAGGTTCTATTTTCCCATCCTATACCGGTTTGCAAAGTGAGCAAGTAGAATAAAGAAAATTAAATTATTAGAAAATCAAACAACTCTAAGCCTCGACATCTGAACCATGTTAATATGCTTACTTTTGTTCAGACTTCGCTATCTTATCCTTGGGTCAGCCTGAATTAACGTTACCCTCCTGTGGTAAAGAGCTACATAATCACAAATACGCCATTGGCATAATCTATTTTACAGAGGACCCGTACCAAGAGCTCCTGGTGGAGAGCCAGGAAGGCTGTGTTCAAACCTTGTCCCTGTTCTGTATCAGAGACAGGACCTTGAACAAATTATTTTAACCTCTTAGTCACTCCCATCCCTCTACTTCTAAAGGAAGGTTAAAAAGAAAATGATATTTATCACAGAGGGAGCGAGGTTCTGTGGGTTCAATGTGTCAGCTCACTTGAAGTATTGGAAACAGTCCTAGTGCATGAAATAATTAAATTATTTTTATAATTATAAAGATCATATGTCCACCTCAAATTTGGTAGGATATAGCAATGTGGGTAATGAAAAGTGATATTTTAACTCTAACAGCTGGAAATGATCAATGTAAACTCCCCCCACCCCCGCCCCACATGTGTGCATTTGGCAGTACCTAGGATTGAACTCAGTGCCTGGTGCATCTTAGGCAGGTGCTTAATGACTCGAGTTCTGTCTCCAACCCCTTTTTGCAATGATTGCTTCCAAGATAGGGTCTTGCCTTACACCTTAGCTAACTTGGGCTGTGATCCTCCTACTTGAGCGCTGGGAATGTCAAGTGTGGGCCACAGGGCCCAGCCATTGGTTGACATGGAGTATCTAGAACCTATCTGTATTTGCCGATCCTGGGGCTTGAACTCTGGACCTGGGCACTGTCCTTGAGCTTCTTTTGCTCAGAGTGAATGTTCTGTCACTTGAGCCCCTGTGACACTTCTGGATTTTTTTGAGTAGTTCTTTGGAGATAAGAGTCTCACGGAGTTCCCTGTCTAGGCTGGCTTCAAACCACGAACCTCACATCTCAGCCTCCTGAGAATCTAGGATGATAAGCATGAGCCTCCGGTGCCCGGCTTAGAACTTCTTTTTTACTGGGATGACCACAAACTAAGATTCCCCCAACCTCCTCCCAAGTAGATGGGTAACATATTAGAGTGATATCACTTGCTTTCTATGTGCTTTTTTCAAACAAAGTTGTAATTACATGCTTTTATTTGTTTGTTTACGTTCTTCCTCATCCAGCGGTGATATATATATATATATATATATATATATATATGTACACACACACACATATATATATGTACACACACACATATATAATTGTGCACAATCATATTTGTGTGTGAACATGCATTTGTAACAATTTAATCAAAGATTCTGAACACATACAAATGTATGCTATCATAAAACCTCACTCAGGTTTTTTTAAATGTATTTTGGCGATGAAAAATAAATACAAAAGAAAACAGTCATTCAATAATTTCAAACCAAAAGCAGCCACAAGCCTAGTATGCATGGCTCACACATATAATCCTACATTCTTGGGAGGCTGAGATCTGAGTACTACAGTTCAAGGCCCATCTGGACAGGAAAATGCATGAGACTTTTATCTTGAATTAGCCACCCAAAATCTAGAAGCTCAAGTGGAAGAATGCCAAGCAGAAAAAAAGCTGAGGCCCTGAGTTTAAGCTCCAGGTAATGGGCACAAAATAAAAAAAAAAAAAAAGAGAAAAACACCACCTTTAAAAGCAGACAGTGCACAATCTACAGTAAATAATCAGAATGACCTATGGGATGGTTGATGCCAAAGATATTTACCCAAATCCTCCTACTACCCATGAAGTCTCTACACCCAACCTGTGTGAAAGAGGAATAGATAAGAAGGTTCCTCTGGCCTTCGAAGTGGCCTATTTTGAATCCTATCAAGAAATTCATTCCTTTGCCTCCTCCTCCCTTCCCCCAACCCCAGTCCCTCAACGGGTGTGTATTTAGCTGGGGGAAGACTCGGGACCAGTTTATTATACACAAATCATCTCCTGGATGAAGTTTGTGGTGGCAGCCAAGAGAGGAGAAAGGGGAAAAAAATTAGAAAAATTTCAATTTCAGGACCATTATTATTTTCATTAATCATAAGAGGCGCTGTCACCTCTGTCCTGACTGTTTAGAAGGAGATCTATTATACGGTCCATTTAGTCCAAGCCATATTACCTCATATGTTTCCCTGGCTGACCAAATAAGACTTAAGAGATAAAACAATTTACTGTTCATTATGATCCGTGTCACTGGAATCAATCTATTAACCTACATTAACTGGCTATGTGACGATACCTCACATACACGCTTCCTGGGTTTATACAGAAAGAGCCAGGGACTGGGGAGGGGAATGGAGAGAGGGAGGGGAAGGGAAGAAGGAAGGAAACCAGGGCCCATAAAGTGCAGCCGACGAATAATTTGCCAAGCGAATACAACTTCATTTTCCAGTGCCCACCGCTGGGCCTTCCACATCCTCACGCAGCCCCTGACCTGTAAAGAAGTCTAACAAATTGCCTTCTATTGTGGAACCAAAAGGTACCATCAAAAGAGGGCGATGGTTCGCTGGCTCTAAAGTATGATGGGAAGTCTCAGGCAGGAATAAAGAGCTGCGTTTTATGAAGTTAACCCATTAAGGTTAAAAGCAAGCAAGCAGCTCTCAGCTGGGGAGGTAAGCAGTAGAACTGGGAGGGAAAACTCCCTCTGGCTCTAGTTCTTTCATTCCAATCCACCACCACCACCACCCCCAAAAAAGGGCCGGATAGATCAGGTGGAGCAAGAGTCATGTCACATTAACACAGCAAGAACTGTGGATAACATTCACATATAAAGAATCATGTTCTTCCCGTGTTAGAGAAGGAAAATCACCCTGCTGTTTGTCCAGACATCCCTTCAGATTCTCAGTCTCCCTCCGTCTCTCTCTCTCTCTCTCTCTCTCTCTCTCTCTCTCTCTCTCTCTCTCTCCATAAAAGATCATGAGTATCTCAAGAAAGGAAAAAGTCTCCTTGATGCACTTCTGCATGGAAAGAAAAAAAATCAGACAAGGCTGGAAAGAAGTTAGGGCACTGTGAATTATCAGAATGGAACCACTATTCTCCATTTATAGCTATGTGTGGAAAGCTCATTGGCTGGCCATCACTGATGCCATCCCAGCTACTAAACAACTAGGAAGAAATAGAAAGAGATAGGAGGAGAATGATTCGAAGCTGACCCAGGCAAAAATTAAGATAGATTACCAGGAAGAACAAGTAAGGATGTATGAGTAGAGTGTATGTAAGATTGTAGTGCAAGGTCCAACTTGGACAAAAATGCTGAGAATCTGCCTGAAAAAAAAAAGTGAGGGTAGAGGCATCACTCAAGTGGTAGAATGTTTACTTTTCGAGCACCAGATCCTGAGTTCAAACCCCAGTACCATCAAGAAGAAACGTACTCATGTAGAACATGCTCCATTGATGGCAACCTCCATTCACAAGCAGGTCCCTTCATCCGTGGCTCACCAAGCTACAGCCTCTAAGATGGTAAGATGGCAAGGAGGTGGACCCTGTCCACTCACGGCCAGAGCAGGTCATGCTCAGTGCGGGTGAGCTACCACCTCTTTCCAAGCTGGGAAAATCTTCAGCCTATCTATGGCTGTCTCATGGGTGATTTGCTCCACTAACTCCCTAAAGAATCTCTGAATAGAAATGCACAACTTTGCTGTACCATCCGCCATATCTGTCCAAGGAAGATGTAAAAATATCTGTGGGACACTGGCTATTCACTATCCCAGGATGTATTTGTTTCCCTATGGACCAACTGTAGTATAAAAGAAAATAGGAGGAATTAATGGTGGAATAAGGTTCCTTCCTTCCTTCCTTCCTTCCCTGCTTTCCTCCTTCCCTCTTTCTCTCCTTCCTTGCCTCTCTCCTATCCTTCCCTAATCTCCCTCTTCTTTCTTTTCTAATCCCTTTCCTGCCCTCCCTTCTTCCCTCTCTATCTCTCTCCTCTTCCCCCTTCCCTTTTCCCTATCCCTTCTTCTCTTCCTCCTTTCCTGTTTTCCTTTCCCTCCCTCTCTTCCTTTCTTCCTTTTTATTCTTTCATTCATCCTCTCTTTCTCGGAACAATAGAAAAATTGGGTTGCCTTTGGTTTTTTTTAGAATGGAGAGTTATATGTGCTATAGTTTGTGTATAGTCATAGTAGCACATACATGAATATATATATATATATATATATATATATACATATATAAGCTTTAACCTTCCTATTAAATATCCAAGTGGGAAATGAAATGTCAATTTATTTGGTCATAAAATTAATATAGTAAAGGACATTCTCAAACAGAGATATGTATTTTGGCATTATCACATATATATTGATTGTTTTCTTGAGATTAACCAGTGATAACATCAATAATACTCATTGAGAAGTTTTGAGAGTTGATTCCTGGTACATGGTAAGGTTAAGAGGCTAAAGTCATGAGGAGAACTTAGTGAGGAAACACACAGAACAGAGACCAGGAAGGCAGAAAATAAAAAGTCAGAATAGAAGCCAAGTGATAGAAGAGTCTCCACTCAGGTGCCAGTGGCTCAGGCCTGTCATCCTAGCTACTGAGGAGGCTGAGATCTGAGGATCTAGGTTCAAAGCCAGTCCAATAGGAGAGTCTGTGAGACTTTTACCTCTAACTAACCACCAACAAATACTCAGAAGTGGGGCTGTGGCTCAGGAGCACAAAAGCTCAGGGGCAGTGCCCAGGCATTTAAAATCTACTGGGCTAGAAGACAACTACCAAATTCTAGTCCGTCTGGAACTTCTAGGAGTGTTACTAAGCATCCTGGACATGCGCAGGTGGGATTTAATCCTGTTCACAAGTAGACCCCCCACCTGGCCAGGCCTACCCAAATTCTACCCCCATTCTTCCTGTGGGATTATTCATTTCTTACTGGGAAGGGAGGAAGAGAGGTTGGGGGTCTCAGGGAAGAGGAAAGGCTGGCTACTGGGAGGTAAAATATGAAATGGATAATCACGACCAAGCCTTCATTGCGGGGGGGCTGTGCAAACTGTACCCGGGGGAATTTCAAGCAGTTCATGCCTTCTTGCCTTCTAGGTGGGGACTGGAATTTGCCTTTCAGATGGACCTTCTGTTTATAATGGACAGGCCCATTTGGGCTAGGACCTTTGAATTAACCTTCTGTTCCTTGTGAAAAGCTTCAGTGCTTCCAAGAAGAGATGTTTAAGCAGACTGATTAGTCCTGAAAATTGGAGCATTTCATAAAACCATATTCCAGCGGGTCACACAGTGGTTCAGTACCTGTATAATTTTCCAGGGTTCTAGTAAGGCACTTCCACCCGGCATACCTTCCCGGATCAAAAAGCATCTGTGCCCAGAATTCTCTGATCTTGAAAAGGGGTCACTTCACCTTGAGAATCAACCCCACGACAGAAGGCTGGGCATAGTGCATCTTTAGCTGTTGGAGTTGTCAAGAACACAGCCATGTTGTCCGCACAGTGGAATTTCTTCTGCTAAAGATGATGGATGTCTGTATTCACAAATTAGGAAGAAAGGATACACTTAGCTGAGGACAAAGATTCAACTCTGAATGGAAAACTACAAAAAAAAAAATCCAGCCAGCACAATTCCAGATAGACAATATACTTGCTTGTGGATTTTTTGCGCTCTATATCACGCTGTAGTCTTGGAACCGGGGGAAAGCCTTAGGAGTAATATTTAACCGCTTTATCTCCTTTATGGTTTGACAGTAGTATTTCTCTTGCTTTCAAATCAACCCACTTCCTCAAACTAAGCTATTTTTATTGCTGGAGAAAACAATGCTTCCTCCTACTTCTCTATTTTTTCCCCTCCTCCTCTTCCCCATCACTAAAGTCCTTCAGAGACTCAAAGGCTCTGAGAAAGGTTTACATTTCTCTTAGCTTAATACTGGTCCGAGATAATTACTTAATATTCTCCAATTGTTATTTTTGTCAAGCTTGCTAAAATTGTAATGGTTATTGCCTATCTCCCCATGATCCAAATTCTAGTTCATCACTGTCTGGTAGAATTTTCTAGAACACACTGTCTCCTAGATAGCCACTAGCCACATGTGCTTATTGAGTGTTTGAAATGTGCCCCAATTGACCTACAAACTAGATGTGTAATATGGTTTAGTTATATCCATGTGCATCAAAACAGCTATAGGACAGGACAGTGTAAGACTAGTACCATTTATTTTATTATTTTTTCCTTTGGTCAGTAGTGGGGCCTGAACTCTGGGGGCCTGGGCGCTGTCCCTCAGCTCTTCAGCTCAAGGCTAGTGCTTTACCACTTGAGCCACAGTGCCACTTCTAGCTTTTTTCCTGCTTCTGTGGTACTGAGGAATTAAACCAAGGGTCTCATGCATGCAAGGCAAGCACTCTACCACTGAGCCACCTTCCCAGCCCTCTATTTTATTCCTTTTTAAGGATAAGGCTAAGAAATTCTTATTTTGGGGATCTGTGGCGACTAAACTTGCATGAGAACCATCAGAGAGATGTATTAAACCACAGGCCATTGCCAGGTACATTGATTTATGTCAGTAATCCTAGCTCCTGAGGAGGTGGACCACCAAACAACTCACGAGACAGCATCTCAGCCAATGGCGGAGAGGAGTGGCATGCTAACCATCAACAGGATATGGCCATCCAGGCAGGCTTGGGCCAAGAAATAAAAATACTAGACTCTATCTTAAATAAAATAATAACAACTAGAGCTCAAGCATTGGGGATACCAGCCTAAGCAGCCAGGAAGCTCTGAGTTCAAATCCCAGTACTGCCCAAATCAAACCTAAAACCCATACTGCATATTGCTGGGCTACAATCCTGAAGGTTCTGATTTCACACGCCTAGGCCTGGCTGGGGAACTCTCGTTTTTAACAAAGGATATCACAGGAGAAACTGAGGCCCAGAGAATTCCCTGGTGAATCAGACTCTCTAAGCTCCTGGCCTAGTCAAACAATAAAAATAAAAATGCATTCAATTCCACAATCAGAAAGCAAGTTGAAGCAGAGCCATGCTGCTAAAACTATTTGCTTATGAATCAATGAATCACTTGAGGTTCTTAAAAATAAGCAAAAAGATTGTTTATTAGCCATAAACAGGGAGAGAGAGAGAGAGAGTTACAGACTTGGTATTATAACAATCTAGTATGCCAAGTAGAGGGGAAAAGGTGCTGAAATTCAGCAAGCGTCCTAAGGAATCACCTTTTTTCTTTGGCATCCTTGTTTTTTGCTGAATTTGAAATTTCAATATGTCCCTCTTGTCTCCAGTAAAAAGGCTCTTGAAAGGTTCTGTCCCAGAACAAGATGAATGATGATACTTTGTTTTGCGTCCTATCTTTTCCCCGAGATGTTCACAATGCTTTCGTAAAGTGATCTTATAAATCTTCAACGTCCCCTTGAGAGACAGAAAGCCAGTTTCCCCCCCATTATACAGATAAATAAGTCGAGGTATAACCGTTAAAGGGTAGTGATTGGCTAGGGCCTTGAAGCATAAAGCTTAAAAACAAAAGCAGGTTTTCTACTTACTCAGTCAACACATCGCCTGCATGCATCTTTTTCTTATTATGTCAGATGTGTCATTATCCATAGACATAAAATAATAACTCTGAAGTTCCCACAAAATACCTCCATTTTTTAAAACAGCCCATCCTATGAAGTACTACTGAGGTGTCTAGAGCATGAACAGTGATACCAATGGCGCTGGATGAGTGCACAGAAATGTGTGCCGGGGCATGCCAGTTGCGCACCAGTACTGAACATGGCTTTGCGTTGTGAAATTCATTGGAACACATTTCCCTCACCTGTTTGGGAAAGACCAGAACAACTGACTCCCATTGACTGCCCTGTAAGCCAAGCTGAAACCCTTCTTCGTCCTAGTATCTCTTGAATTCAAGAGAGAACAAACTACAGACACTAGCATATGAAAAGGCCCACAGTGGTGGGATTGAGCCTTTCATGGTGACTGGATGGCTATGTGCCCTCGAAGGTGTCTCCTTCCTCGCTCTCTATCACCTGCAGCATCGAGGAGCTCCAGGCTCTCTGAAGCAAATGTTCTCACGTTGTCTCCGTCGGCACCTTCAGTACTGAACCGTTGTTCAGCAGTTGACAACGTGACACGTGAGTTTGGGCTGCTGCTCTTTTGGCTCTGGGCCTGGTGATCGTCTTAAACGTTATTAATGCAACTGATGGATAGATGGCCTTCTATGAGTCAATCTGTTCAACATCTTAACGCAATGTAATTAATGACATATTTGTACTTGCTGAGGGGGGAGGGTGATTGGAGGTTGGATTTCGCTCCTGTGATCTAGCTTACTCAGGAGGCTGAGATCTGAAGATCACAGTTTGAAGCCAGCCCCAACAGCAAAATCCATGAGACCCTTAACCTTCAATGAACCAGACAAAAGCAGAAAATGGAACTGTGGTTCCAGGGTAGAATACCAGCTTTGAGAAAAACTGTTAAGGGACAGCTGCCAGGTCCTAAGTTTAGATAGACTCCAGGACCAGCATGCGCACGCCCGCGCACACACACACACACACACACACACACACACACTCACTCACTCACTCACAAATTGAAAGCCTATCTTTATAGAAATGTCTTCTATCTTTCAGGTATCTAAAAGCAGCCAATCAGCATCTCCATCCTCTTTTCAAAGGTTTTAACTGCTATCCTTCTTTCCCTTCTCCTAAGTCAATTCTATGGTGTGTTACACATTAATAGAAGGAAAATAAAGAACAGAGCTTTTTTTTTTTTAATTAAAGAGAGAGTTAGATCACCAAGCAGGCTTGTTACACCTTCCCTAGGAAGATCACAGGTGGATAAACTGTCTGCTAAAGTGGGACATCTAAGCTGAGAATGATAAAAGAAAGGAGTATTTCTAGCAAGGTGGGGGCGTTTAGAGCATGCTCAGGCTTAAAAAGGACGTGGGTAACCGAGACTGAATTTAAACAAAACTGGAGATAAAACAAGTGGAAGAAAAAGATAATTATGTCTTACAACAATTACTCTGGCTATGAAGCAAAATTAGCATAGTCCTTTCTAATTTAAATGTGTGGGAAGTGGTTGAGCATGACAGCAGAAAATTACAAGGTTTACGACACAGGCTTTGGTTAAAGGGATGGCAATCAGATTAATGTGGCTTTTTCCCCCTTTCTGCTGATAGTAATGATTATAAAGTTACCTATAGATATTGACTGTGTAATGCCAAGTGAAGTTTTATTTGGCTGTCATTGTAGCAACTTGAAGCGAGTTCTGTTTATTTTGTTGGTATTTCATGTAATTTGGGGTTTGTTTTAGCTTATTCCCCTTAGATTCGATTGCTGTTTTAGCTCCCAATGATTACTTCTTTCTTTCATCCTCTTCTTCATTTTCCTTCATTTTTTCCTTTCTTTCATCTCTCTTCTCTCTCCCCTTCCCTTCCCCCCCAGTCTTGTCTTCTGCTCTTCCTTCCTTTCTCTTTTCTTCCACCTTTCTTTTTATTTTGCTCTTTTTTGCTCTCTTTTTCTTGCTTTCTCTCTCCATTTTTCCTTCCTCCTCCCTCCCTTCTTTCCTTCCTCCCTCCCTCCCTTCTTTCCTTCCTCCCTCCCTCCCTTCTTTCCTCCCTTCCTTCCTTCCTTCCTTCCTTCCTTCCTTCCTCCATCTCTCCCTCCCTTCTTCCTTCTTTCCTTCCTTCCTTGCTTCCTTCCATCCTTCTTCCATCTCTTGCTCTTTCTTTCTTTCTTTCTTTCTTTCTTTCTTCTCTTTCTCCCTTTATTTTTAGCTTCTATCTTCCTCTCTATCTCTGGGCCCACAAGGAAAATAAGGAAGCCATAGTAACAAGATCCATTCATTTGTTCAATGTCATGCAGTTATTATTCCTGCTGAGGGCTGATTCCAGCACATCCGTTTCAAGTCAGCTTTAGCATGATTGACCAGCAACAATTTGCAAATCAGCATCACCACCTTGTTTCACTGGGTAGCATGAATATCTTTCTTTTTATCTAGTACCAGTATTTGAACTCGAGGACTCATATTCACTTGAGAGGCATTCAACCATTTGAGTCACAACTTCGGGCTGGCATTATGCTGGTTATGTGGAAAAGGTGTCTCTTGGACCTTGCAGGTCCGAATACCTTCTTATTGTTCACTACTGTTCAGTGTGTTAACCAGAATAAAATAAATAAAGGAAATATTTACAAGGAGCAAGCTCTGTCCTTCACTTATTCTTTGCGTTTTGATAGTCCGAGCCTAAATGCTGTCCCTGAGCTTTCTTGCTCAAGGCTAGTGCTCTACCACTTGAGCCACAGTTCAACTTCCAGTTTTTTGGAGATAAGAGCCTCATGGACTTCCCTGGCCTGGCCAGCTTTGAACTTCAGCCTTCACATCTCAGCCTCCTAAGTAGCTGGGATTACAGGTGTGAACCACTGGCACCCCATCTTATTCGTTTTGTTTTAATGCAGACAAATAATACTTAAATGTAGCATACATGTCAGGAAAAAAAATAGATAAGAAATAGAATGAATTCTGCAATCTGGAAATATATATAGACATTGATGACATGATGAATTAAACAACTGATGAATAACTGCTATAAAAATGGAGGCTATGTTCAACTTCCTGGAGGTCAAATGGAACTTCCTGTTTGTTCAGTATGTGAGTGACATGGTACCTAGGTCACGCCCTTTCTGATCTGAGGTGCTGGTGGCTGCTTCACCCACTCATGCGAATTCATTCCCATGTGTTTTCAACATCTTAGCATCACCATGCCGGTCAAAGGCAGTTTGCACTGTATTTTAGTTTCACAACCTATTATTTCAAGACCAGCGTACAAAAATTATTATCCTAAGTCTTACAAAAATTTCAATCTCAAACTCATTTTATCTCCACTTGTCTATCTTCTTATAGTACACCCCAAGTGTTCAAATACTTTATTTTATTTTTTAAAAATTATTTCTGTGATAAATTAGTATGAATCTCCCTTAACAACTTTATAAGTTGGGAGGTCAACACACGAAGCCAACTCCCCTGCCTGCCTTCTTTCCTGCTTTCCTTCCTTTTCTTTCCATCTCTCTTTCTGGCTCTAAATCCAAGAGGAAAACAAGGAAGAATCTTATTTTTATAATCCCTTCTTATTTTGCATTTTTCTCTTGCTTCTGGTGGATGAAGGATTTCAAGTTATTTTAAAGTAACCCAGAAATCGATGCGATCAGGGAATAAACAAATTCATTTCAACCACATTAACAGCAGCCACAGCTCTCCTTTGTAAAGCTCCTCTGCTTGCCCACACTGAGACACATAAATAAGAGACTGTCAGAAACATCCCGTTATTACCCACTACCATCCAGTCGGTTCAGAAAACAATAACAATTGAAATATGTCTGCACTAGAGGACACCTTCCGTTCTTATTGCCTTAAAAGATATTTCTCTGTGGTTTTCTATTGCTACAGAGAGCAGTGGAAAAACTCAGGGATTTTTTTCCATTTCTTTCTCTTTTTTCCATATTTTTTAAAATTATCTTTAAGAAGTTGTACCCAGGAGTGGCCATTGGGCAAAGCAGTCTAGGAACACAATGCCACCCCTTTCAGCCTTCTCATTCTTCTCTCCTAACCCACCCCCTCTTCCCTTACTTCTCTTAATTGTGTAGGATATATGTTGAATTCTTGACTAGATTCTCCCCCCACCCCACTCCCTGGCTTGGCTTTTCTCCTCTTCAGTCTCCATTTTTCCCTTGAACCAGCTTTCTTACAGTCATTGTCTAAGCAAATACTTTCTCTGAGATTTTGGTTTTCTACTGCTCCTCAAACAGCATTAACAAGTACAATGTTTCCTAGCATCAAGGCCGTATGATTTACTTTCAAAACCTTGCCTCGGCAATAAGACTTTTGCCTTTCCTACCAATCAATCAATCAATCAATATAACCCAAAGTAGTCAATCCTTATGTAGCTCCAAAAGCAATTGTAAGCTAAACAACTAGTCTATGTACTAACTATTTAGTTAGATTGTTTTCTGTTATCAGTAAAACAAAAACATGGTCATTTTATTTTAAAAGATAATCAGCTGGGCAGGGCGTGATGGAGTCATTCAAACCTTTAATCCCAGCTATGCAAAAGGCATAGATAGGAAGATTTTCATGGAGCCTGGATCTAAGGTGGGAAAGAAAGGAGAGCTCATCTGAGAAATAACTAAAGCTCAAGTGTTAGAGCACCTCTGCCTAGCGAGTCTGAGGCCCTGAGTTCAAGAACACCAGTACAGCCAAGAAATACAACTAAATAAATAAATAGAACAAGAACTTTAGGGAGAGAAGTTTGTGCAGGGTTGTGTGAAAGCACCGCAGGATGGAAGCAGAACGGGAAAAGATGGTGCCAATGCAGGTACAATGGCTTCCAAGGACCTCATTCACCATTTAGAACAAATCCTCCTGAAGACCTGTGCTCTAGGCTCTCACGGGAGTGCATGCCACCCTGGCCAACTCGCTACATTTTTAAGATGCCCACGCACCAGGGTATTTCTCTGACATTGTACATATACCCACACAGAACCCACACATAAAGCCCTGCGTCACCTAGGGAGAATTTACAGTGCGGGCGTGAATGAGTCCATGCACATATGGACACAGACATGGACAGTTCAAAGAATGGAGAATCTGTGATCTTCGATTCGCTTACTGTTCATTTTCTTCCTGGTTTTTGTTTTTGTGTTTTGTTTTTTTAATCCATGTGTTCATTTACGTTGACAAAGGAAGAAAAATCTACATGTATCCAACAGATCATCTTTTAGGCACTTTCTAGTTAGTTCCATTCTCTCCTGTCCCCCGCCCCCGCCTTTTTTTTGTATGAAGAAAATGATAGGGAAACATGAACTGGTCCCCTTAAAGAAGAAAATGCATCACATGAAACATGAGTTTTTCACTCATAGGCAGAACACACCAGGCAGACCTCTAGCCTAGCAGGAGGGCCGAGGGGTAGGGGAGGGGGTAAAATATGCACTGAGAACATTCTCTCAGTCAATCTTCACTTAAAACAAGATAAAAGTGGTTTTGAAAGCGAATGAAGTTGAGTCTCAAAAAGTGGGTTTTAGATGTTGAATATTTAATTCACTGATAAAAGGGGCTTGATTTCCTGCACAAGGCTTCCATAAATAAAAAAAAAAAAAGGAAAGAAAGAACAGGGGGGGAAAAATATAGCACATCTTAAAAGAGAAGCAATGAGCAGAAACTGACCTTTCTGCGAGCAAGCAGATGAGAGAAGGTATTTGGCTAATCCCAGCTGCTTCTGATTGGCCAGACCGTGCGGTGTTGAAAATGTCTCCATCTGGGCTAATCTTCTCTCAGTTGGATGAGCCGAGGCCTTCAGAGTTAACCTGACATTTAACAATAATTACCCTTTCGAATGACCCTGGCCCAATCTCCTGCTCTCTTAGAAATCTCTTTTTTGTGTGTGTGCTCCCAAACCCCTTGACTTTTGTGTTAGAGATAGGGGAGTGGGGAGGGGGGAGAGACAGTCCAAGATCAGATGATACTGCTTGTGTGTGTAAACATACAGAAGTGTGTGGCTGTGGCTGTATGCATGCATATATATATATATATATGCATACATACATACACTTATAGAAAACACATAATCACTAGATATTATCAGATGCTAATGGCGTCTTGTTTAGCAGTTCCATGTGTACCATCCTCTCTCTCTTTGGTGGTAGACAAAAGGAATAATATCACCAATTAGAAGGGGAATGAATTTGTTTGTTGGCTATCTCTCCACCCCCTTGAAAGTCAAAGTTCCAGTCTGGCCTTGCTAAAGCACTGGAGTGTCCCTTATCAGACACCAGGAGAAATGGTGCATGAAAAGAGGTTCAGCGAGGAAAGCCAAGTTCAGGGTCGCAGAGGCTAACTGTAGATGAAATGTGGCCATTTCTTTTTACCTGGGGCTGGCTTCATCTTTTCTTAGAAAAGGTCATTGTGATAAAACAAAAACACATCATGGAAAGAAAAAAAAATCCATTCTGGGGTTTTATTTACTTAAAAAAAATAATCAAAAGCCCTTCCCAGTTTAGATTGGCATTTTTTTAAAAAAATTTCAGGATTGATTTTTCCCCTGTCAGATGTCATGGAGTTTCTGTCACTAATATTTAGTCAGGAGCTTCCACTAGACTGAAGTGGATAATGACTCAAAAGTTCAAACACTTTACCTTGGTCTGAAATATCGGGCTTAATTAGCTTAGCCAAACAGTCAAAAATTCTTTAGGGCACAATTGCTTTCAAACTTTGTAGTATTTGCTGTTTTTCTTGTCCATGTTAAAAGACCAATAAATTAATAATTGGAGATGTAGCTCCATCCTTTCTTCTGTAATGAATGTGAAAAAGGGTACTAGAGAAACACATGAAGATATATGCATCTATGAAAAGGGAGGTGATGATCTGGAAACAAATATACAGATAGTTTCTATTTATTATCTCATTTATGTTCCTAATCTCCTCTCTGGAAAAACAAAGGTAAATGTTTCAGTTAAGGTTTTAAATACTTCGTTACTTTTCATCATCTTTTACTAATAACCAATAAAAACCATGTGCCCACAGAAATACATGTATGTATGTATGTATGTATGTATATGAATGTGCATGTCTGTGTGTATGCATGTATGTCTATTGTTGAGGCCTTACAAGTTATTCAGAAAAGGTGAGTTATAAGTGATAAAATATTAAAGTAAAACTTTGCACAGATTTATTCTCCTTGTTCTAAAAGTGAAAATCAGGCAGACAAATGTCATGATGTACAGTTTCTAGTTGGCTGATTTATTGTAGGGGTATGAGTATAGGTTGGAGCATTTATCTTGACAGATCTTCAATGTTTAGTGATCAATACATCAGCATTTAATTTTACATTATGTTAGCTTATTCTTTGATAGCCTTAACATTGAGCAGATAAGAGACCTACTATGCACCAGGTACTGCTTGTCACCCAGGACACTACAGTGAACAAGAGCAACTTCCTGAAACCTGTTAATGGGAATAAGAGAGTAGATAATATAAAGGTGATTACAAATAAAGAAACAATTTTCATAAGGCAAATACAGATTAGAAATATATGAAAATAGCACACTGGTTCATTTACTTTGTTAGATACATTTTCCTGCTAAAATCACTGTAGATACCTGATTTTAGTGACAAAACAGACATGTCCCACTGACCATAGTGTTAAGTGTCTATAATCCCAGCACATGGGAGACTAAAGAAGGAAGATCAAAGCCAGCCTGAAAATTGTAAGCAGATCACATATTAGGAAAATAAAAATAAAGAAACATAGAAGAGAAAGAAGAGAAGAGAGAAGAAGAGAAGAGAAGAGAAGAGGAAAGGAGAAGAGAACAAAAGAAAATAGTTTTTTCTGGAATTTAGGAAGGAAGAAAAGAAGACAGACTTCAATTATTAAGAAGCAGAAAGAGAAAGAATGAGAGAGTAAGAGCAAGAGAGAGAGAGACAGACAGACAGAACATGTTCTAGAATCATGAGGATTACATTTCAACTATTTACAAATTATCTAGTTTGTGGAATTTTTTATTGCAAAAGGAATGGACTAAGATACAGGACTGTGGCAGTATTTTTATTCTTAATAATAGTCCAAGTTGATGCCTTAGTTTATCATAGAATTTGTCTCTCCTCTCTTCTTTCTTTGATGATGATGATGATTATAATGAGGAGGAGAAAGAAGAGGAGAATGAAAAATTAAAGAAAGAAAAGAGGCATCACTTCATTTTTAAGGATGTTATAAGCAATCAATAAAATGACTATCAGATTTTTAGACACATTAACCAATTTGTGTTCTCAAGATCAGCATAATGTTGAGTAAAATTGCACTTTGAGGCAGTTCTTAATCATGTTTAGAGCCTTCCTAATCTCCTACATTGAAACTAGTTTTAGTTGGATATGGGGTATAGCATTAGCAGACTTTCCTAAGATAGCATGACATCGTGATGATTTTGTCAAATGAAAAGTGATGGTTTTTGTTTCCTTTTTTAAAAAAAAGTCATCTTTCCAAAATAGCATTTAATACACTTTTTTTCTCTTTGTAATATCAGCCACGTCCATGGGAGAAAATTTAGAAGGAATAAAAACGTTCAAATAAACCTAAAAGTCACTCGGGAGCTATTTTTAGAAGTAGAGCTGTAACAGATAAAGCACAAAATGATCATTGAGAACGGTCTGACAAGTAGACTAGATCTGTGTGGGTCCTTTCATCTAATTCCCTGAACAATATTATACTCATTACTATTTTGAACTTTTAAAGTATGCACACATGCACACAGACGCACACACACACATGCTCACATATCAGTAGTGTGGTGTTAGAGGAGGTTTGTGGAAGGCAGGTTTGCAAAGTCTCTACACCACGCCGAGCGAAACGTCCTAAGTCTATCCTGATTCTAGCCTGCTTTTACAAAATACCGATAGAACATTTTGTTTCTTGGTCTTCTCACTTCTTGTCCATCCAATGGGAAGGTTCTCTTCTGACTTCTGACTTGCATGTTTTCTCCCAGAAAGAGGATAGTTCACCAGGACCCCCTGGTCTCAGTCTGATATTTTGTCATCGACACAATGGAATGGACTAAAACTGTCAGGATCAATTTGGTTGTTTGTCCATTTGGAAACAACAACTAGTTGTTTCCTTTGCAAGATTTCCTGCTAGGCTAGGGCTACCCTATGGATAGCTGGATTTGATGCTGAGCTTGCTTTGTTTCAGGTGACTATGTTTCCAAATCTATATTAGAGTTGCCAGCTCTTTCATAGCCTGTTAGTATTGGCTGCCAGGGTTGGGCAAGGCCCTCAAGAATCTGCCAGATAAAGCAACAGAGAGACAGACAGGCAGATAGGTCTGTCATGGCGCTTGAACTCAGGGCCTGGGCAGTGTCCCTGAGCTTTTATTCAATCACAGCTAGCCCTCTAACACTTTGAACCCCAGCACCACTTCCAGTCTTCTGGTGAATTGGAGATAAGAGTCTCACAGATTTTCCTGCCTGGGCTGGCTTCAAACCTCAATCTTCAGACAGATCTCAGCCTCCTGAGTAGCTAGGATCATAGGCATAAACAACCAGCACCTGGCTCAGAGACTTTTTTTTTAATTCAAAGTCCTATGCTCCAAGGTCTGAGAGTTGCTTGGACAAACATATTTTTGTCATGGTCCTTTTGCAAGTGAGCTAATGACCAAAGGAAATAAACAGTGAAATCTGGAAGTCTTTGGGCTTAGCAAATTAATTTGGCATAGGCCATGAAGCCCGTGTTCATAGGCTAATTCCATAGTGGTCATACATTTCAATCAAGGGTTCCTCATGACTTATTGCAAACCATGTTGAAGGTTCAATGGCAGGTCAGAAATGTGGCCTTTCATTTAGAGTACTTTAAGGGGGGCTTCCTCTTGGGGGTGACTTAGAAAACGCCAGTCGACCGATAAATGCTTCGTCCTACACAACACCCACAGTGTATTCAGAATAAATAAATAAATAAATACAAGGAACACGTGCTTTAGTGACTCATCTCTACCTTGCCTTTTTCTCCGTGGTATAATAAAAGTAGTTAATTAGATCACCCTAGATGGCCTATCAATAAACAGCAGTCGTAGAAAAGCCCTCTTTTAAAGCTAGGATGCCCAGAAAAAGCTCCTCATGAAAGTGTGGTATGAGTGCTCATTTAAGTCCTGGGAAGAATTCAGCTTCATTTTCTGTGTTCTTCCTTTATTCCCATCGACTCACGACTGTGTCACCCTGCCTCTGCCCCCCTTCTTCCCCCTCTGAACCCTCCCCCCCTCCCTGGCCCCTTTAAGTCACCCAGTCCTTGTCTTTTCAGTAATGTCATAATCAGCAAGCTGTAAGGAGGGCCTGCTGATAATTGTTCTTTATGTTACTCTTTGTTTAGTATCTGATTCAATACATCTGTGTGGGCACCATTTCATCACCTTCTTAGTAACAGAGGTGAAAAAAATCAATGGCAATCAGATTACCTTGTTAACAAAAAGGCTAGCGGGTCAGTGTGTTAAGTTCACAGTGTATCACCTTTCATTTAAAACATTTCACTTTTTTATTATTTATCTTTATTATTATTTATAGCACTGAGGTCAGAGCTTTCCCCTCCCCCCCCCACCTTCCCCAACACAGAGTCTGCTCTGGCATTTGTCTCCTGCAGAGATGACTATTTCTGCCACATCACAGACAGGATCAGGGACCCCTGGGCACGGGCCCCCCAATTACAAGCCTGCAGAAATCCCACCGTGGACATTTCTCATGAAGTACTTTGGGCCGGTCTTGAAGGACTTGGGTCACAAGGTCATGTGTGGGGCTGCGCGTTGTCATTGGACGGTGAGCCTATTGTCCGGCCTTTTATGTACAGTTGGTCCTTACTAAGATCACAGTTGTTGTCCACAACAGCGGTACTCCAGAGAGCTATGGGAGAAGTATTAGGATGTGGTCAGAAAACCAGAGTTTCCAACTAAAAGACATGATCAAGGATGGCGAAAAGGCATAGACCAAATGATAGGGACAGACTCAGGGATTGCAGAAGAGACAGGGAGAAGAGGGCTTCAAGGATTACTTTAAACTCAAGAGGATCTAAAGAGGGGTTTACAAAGTAAAGAGCATATTGAGTTATTACAAACACACTTATGGGCTGAGTTTCAAGCTATTTCTTTCTTAAAGTCAGAGGCATTCTAAACTCTTTGATGAACGTAAAGGCAACTAGGCCAAAGGAAATTTCATTCCATTTGGCTGCAGGAATAACAGAAAAAATACTAAGAAGAATGACCACCGCTCAGTGTGAATTACCAGGCAAACATCCTCTGCTCCATTATTTACCGAACATGGGAATATCCACAAGGGTGCATTGAGCTTGAGCTGGTGTCTCTGTGACCTTGGGGGGGGGGGTTCTAGAATATTTTCAGAAATTCTTAGGAACATGGACAAAGTCTGAGTTTCAAGAGAATGAAAAAGCTCTCAAGTGAGGTTTGCCTGGAGAAAAAGGGCTAGTTTATTTCCCGGATTGTTTCTGAGCTACTTTCTTGTAGCTAAGTCGAATTCAGATTTCCAATGGAAATCCTTCTAAATATCCTGATTTCGGATCTAATGTCCTGGGTCTTGCCTGCTATAGCCAAAGTCGGCTAGAAGGCGGAGGTATTAGTTACGTTGCTGGAGCTGAGATTAAGAAAGTTCATCTTGCCAGGTCTTCATATTGCTTTCAAGTCTGTACTAGCCACCTACCTCTATACACATAGCTAAATCGTGTCAGGGATAAGTGGCAGAGTAAATAGAAGCCATGGGATTATTGATCGGACTCTTCAAAACTTTCCAATCCTACCTGTCACTGATGGCTTACGCCTGTAGACTAGAAACTCCTGGTGGCTGACATGTGAAACATGACCATCTAAAGCTTGCCCAGGGAGAAAAGCCCGTGAGACTCCTTCTTCAAACTACAGAAAGCAGAGACTGGGAGCGTGGCTCAAGTGGTAGAGCAAGCAGTCTAGCAAGCGAGCTGAGCAATCGTTGAGGCCCTGAGTAACATCAAAGGTCAAAGGACAGCATCAAAAACCTACTAGACCTTAAAAGGAGCCATGATGTGTAAGTAGAGTTGTCTTGCATTGGGCTCTGGCCCAAGGAAGGAAATGAAAATCTTTCTTGCTGCTGTGATTAACGTACATACTCTCCCATCTTTGGCCTCCTCAAGACAGATACTGGGTCCTTTGGTGAGAACCCCAGGAGTCAGATAATTCCCTGCTTTTCCAGCAAATCAACTTTTTGTGCTGATTGCACATATAATTCTCCTCTCTTCTATTTCTCCCCCACTTATTGCACTACAGCTTTCGATGATTTCAACTTTAGTCTGATGTAGCAGTACCGGAAGTAAACACACATGCATAGAATTGCATTTCCAGCTAAGAGCTCTTTCTCTGAGGCATCAGTTTGGACAACGTATTTTAAATGTTTGCAGACTAGTCACAACTGAGGGCAGTAAACATGTATTTCTGAAGGGATATCCTAAAGAGAGAACTCTGAGCTTGGATAGAATCCGTGCATGCAATCTAACAATATTTTGAAAAGGAAGAAAATAGTGATTAAAAAAAAAAAACAACCTAAAGCCTACCATCCTAAACACAACAAAATGGAATAGAGTTGAATATCATGTAGCCATTTAAATATGTAATCATGAAAACAATCTAGCCTATTGAAAAAGTACTCATCCTATGATTAAATGTGAAAAGGCTCCACATGTATCTACACTGCAATTACAATTGTGAAATACATATGCCTATGATAGAATGATCACAAAGACTAGGCACAGTGACTAATAATTGTACTGGTAGGTACGTTCACCAGACAGACACTATTTTTCTTTATTTCTCAAAATTTATATGGCTCGTTTCCTTCCTTCTCACAGGTCAGCCGTTACAGGATTCATATTCTGCTGATTAGTCACATCTTTCTTTCCGTATCTCCACTTGTCTGGGCTAGCTGATGTAAAAAAGAAATGCTACTATTGGCTTTCGGTTCTGTTTGGGTGTTGTAGGAGAAATGCTCAGTAGAGTCTGGACAAAGGAACAAGCCTGTATTTTTCCGTGATCACATTCAAATGGAAATATATGCCTAAATACTTATGAAAACCTATCCGAGCTTCAGAACCCACGTGGATGAATCAGTCTCCATGTTCCTTGCTTGCTCCAGGTAACCAAATTGATGTCTTAAACCACTGTGAAAAAACTCAATCAGTTATGTAAATTTGGGTGCGCCCTTTCTATTTTGCATTTCCAAAATGTGTGGAACCAAGTGTTAGTGGAGTAGGATCACAAACTCTTTTCAGCCTTGCGAATCACATCTATTGGTGTAGGAGAAAAACACTGGGTTTGTTGTAGGGAGATTGGAGTGTGAATCCTGTTCAGAAAGCCACATACAAAACTGGACAGGAAGGAGTAGGAAGGGGAGGGAAGGATGAGGTTGTTAAAAGAGGTGACGTTGATCAAGATAGATTGTATTCATGAACTCCTTTGTTCAATGGCAACTCCCATGTACAACTACTTAAAGACATATATTTTCAAATAGTGAAATAAATAAATAAATAAAAGATCCGAAGGGACCAAAATAGAGATCGATGAGTATTTTGTTGAAAATTCAATTGGCTGAAGAAGGTTGAATATCGTCCAAATAGAATTTTTTGTTGTTGTTGTTCAGCTAAAAAGATGGGGTTATAAAGATTCGCGTTTTTTGCAAGGTAAGTTGAGTCGGCATTGGGGAATGGGAACCACAAGTCTGGCATACAACAGAATCGCTTTTGCTATTAAATGGGAGAAAATGGAATCTAGTACTCTTTCCCCCTCTTCCGATGGTTTTCCTCCATCATTTTATTTTGTTTGATTACCTTTAGAGCTTTATCCGCCAACCTGAGATTTCTGAGAGTGGGAAAGGAGATTCTCCCACACCATGTTTGCCACTTTCCCAGTTCCTGTGTGTGCCGGAGACGCCCACCTTCCCAGCTGAGGGTTCACAACCATATTGCACTTTTTATAACTGCTTTCATTGATCAAGGAAAATGACAAATGATTTTATTTGTGCTGCCATTGCTCATTTGTCCTGCTATGACAGTGCACTGCGTTTGTACCTTACCCTCACCACTTATCCAGAGTTGAATCCATCCACCGAGTTACTTCTCTGGCACTCACATTTCTAGAAGTCAGGTTATTTTTTGTTTGCAGATACACAACTGCAGGAGGGTCTCAAGATGGCAGGGCCTGTCCACTGTCTCTGAGTTCTTTTGCTCAAGGTTAATGTTCTACCACTTTGAGCCACAGCTCCACTTCCCCCATTCTGATGATTCATTGGAGATAAAGAGTCTCACGGGGGGGGGGGGGGCTTTCCTTCCCCAGGATGGCTTTGAACAGCAATCCTCAGATCTCAGCCTCCTGAGTAGCTGAGATGACAGGTGTGAGCCACTGGCGCCAGGCATTCAAGATGGCTTTTAAGTTGTTTGCGAATATTTGTGCAAAGGTTTTGGGGGTGACACATGATGTGGGGGGGGAGACAAAGTGGTCATCTTGAGAAGAGTTGTGTGTAACTTTAAGATGGGGGAGTGTGAGAGAAGGTCTTCAATGATAGTGAAAGGCATTATCGCCAAGCAATAAATATTTCTCCAGGATGATGTAGTGTTGTGGGGAGATTAATTAGGCGGAACATTGTGAAACTTGTTATTCTGTGGATCTGAATTCCACCACCCCCTTAACATCCCAAGTGGGAAAGGTTGTTAGGACATCGGTAATAGACAGATGATAGATATTTAAATAGATGATAGATAGATAAGTGATATGCAGATAGCTAATGGAGGGAAGATAGATGATAGATAGATAGATAGATAGATAGATAGATAGATAGATAGAGAGATAGAGAGATAGAAATATACTATAGATAGAGACTACAGTTAAAGCAAATGATCTTCCCTCCTCCTCCGTTGCTCAGCTATCACGATAAACTTCATAATATAGGAGAGTCCATTTAACAAAGTGGGCAAAGCCAGGGTGGAAAGGGGTCAATGGCACTGCCGGAGGCGGTGAGACCCCAGGGAAGCCGAGGTCTGAGTCTCTTCCCATTATTCCTTCTGGCCTCCATGCAATTGCCAGCGCTAAGGGGAAGTCCCTCCTCTCCCACCCCACCCCCCAGGCACAGAACTTTGTCACTCCCCAAAGACGCTTTGCAGCAAACTCATATTTCTCACTTAACCCCTGCCCACCCCTAGCCATGGCTACCCAGGATCAGAACACGACTTTGTTGCAGAGTTCAGAACGTTCCCAGCAAATCTGCGGGGAGATTTTTTTTTTTTAGTTCATTTGGAGGCACTTCTGCTGCTCTAACAAGATACACAATAGTGGGGGCCTCGTCAGCAGATGACTCCCAGGACCCGAACACTGCCGATTAGGACGCTTACAAGGTCAATTCCTCAGGCTTACACAGTCTGGGATTTCAGCCTTGCAGCTTCTCCACCTGATCAGACTCCCAGGGAAAAGAACGTGGCTTTTAATTTGGGAAAGAGCTTGTGTGGGGGGGAAGGGGAGTCTTACTAGTTATAAAATTGTATGATGGGAAATCATGGTTCTCTTATCAACCCCATAGAAAAATCTATCCTTGAATACCATACTTATCTCTAAAAAAAAAAAAAAAAAGCAAGTCTAAAATAATGATCGTGCCAGCTTTTGTAGTCTGAGATTGGGTGTTAGGTGCTTTTTCTTCTGGACTTTCCTTGAACTGTGATTCTCCCAATCTCTTCCAACCAATTAGCTAGGGTTACTGGCAAAAGCACCATGCCTCACGAGTGAAGAGTATTTCCACCAGTAATTGAAGCAAGTCCTTCTGAATTTCCAATGAGACTCTATGTTTACTACTGGTCACCTTCAGTTAGATTGAAGCACCATGAAGGATTTTTCTAAAGACTCCAGCAACTTGCATGATGACAACATCAAAGTCTATAAATACGTCTTTGTTTCATTCTAGCAAAAAAAAAAAAATCAAGAGCTATCATTACCTATGACTTTACTGAAATCCTCTAGAATATTTATATATTCATTATCTTATCACATTATTATAGTTCCCAGTGTTAAGAAAATACCCTTGCTCAGAAATGATTAAGCTAATGCAGTACGTCCTTTAATTTAGGGTTTTACGTTCTGTGGTAAAATACGTACTACTGTCTTCTTTCTGCGGATAAATCAGAGGTCCTGACTGGATAATCAGTGCAGCAGGATTACAGAGCTTGCAGAGGCCGGAATTACGACATGAATTCAGGTATCATTATTAGTTGTTAAAGCCTGCGTGCTATCTTGTGTTTCAGAAAGAAGCTCTCCAGATCGTTTTCTGAAGTTCAGTGGTTCAAATTCGCTATCCATCCTATCCATGACCTCGAATTTATCAAGAAACTAAAATATGAGGGTAAGGGTAAACACAATAATGAATGGACAAAGGGTGAGCCAATGCAGCAGTGGTACTCATCAGCCAGCACATTGAAAATGAACTAGACAACTTTTGGGTAGAGACAGGAGAGAAAACCTGGGAGAGAGCAAGGGAAATGGGTGATATTGTTCAAAAAGAAATGTGCTGGGGGCTGGGAAGGTGGCTCAGTGGTAGAGTGCTTGCCTTGCATGCATGAGGCCCTGGGTTCGATTCCTCAGCACCACATAAGCAAAAAGAAAAAAAGCCAGAAGTGGTACTGTGGCTCAAGTGGTAGAGCCCTAGCTTTGAGCTGAAGAGCTGAGGGACAGCGCCCAGGCTCAGTCAGAGTTCAGGCCCCATGACCGGACTCCCCCACCCCCCAAAAAAGAAAAAAAGAAATGTGCTATTTATTTTTTTTAATTTATTTTCAGTCAGTCATGAGGCTTGAACTCAGGGCCTGGGCACTGTCCCGGAGCTCTTTTGCTCAATGCTAGCTCTCTGCCACGTAGAGCCACAGCTTCACTTCAGGTTTTTGAGCAGTTAAGTGGAGATGAGAGTCTCATGGGGACTTTTCTGTATGAGCTGGCTTTGAATCATGATCCTCAGATCTCAGCTTCCTGGATTATAGTGTGAGCCCCTGGTACCCAGATATGTAATATGCTCTTTTTTTTCTTTTTTATTTGTCTGTTATGGGGCTTGAACTCTGGGCCTGGGCACTGTTCCTGAGCCACTTGAGCCACAACACCACTTCTGGTTTTCTGGTGATTAATTGAAGAGTCTCAGACTTTCCTGCCCAAGCTGGCTTTGAACTGTGATCCTCAGATCTCAGCCTCCTGAGTAGCTAGGATTACAGGCATGAGCCACCAATGCCCAGCACAATATACTCTTTACCTGACTTATGTAACTATAACCCCTCCAAACATCACTTTTATAATATCAATAAAAATATTTACCAAAAAACCCCTAAAAAATGTTTACTACAAATGATTTAAATAAATGAAGCAAAACTTTGTTCTACTACTAAATACTTTCAGGTACATATTTATATGGTTTTTAAAAGAGAGTTTTTTTTTCTATTTCCATCTCCATGTAATTATAATAATGAATTATTAGTAGTAGCATCAATACCATAGTGATTTTTTAAAATCAGTCGTGGGGCCTGAATTCTGGGCCTGGGCGCTGTCCCTCAGCTCTTCAGCTCAAGGCTAGCACTCTACCACTTGAGCCACAGCACCACTTCCAGCTTTTTCTGCTGATGTGATGCAGAGGAATGGAACCCAGGACCTCAAGAATGCAAGGTAAGCACTCTACCACTGAGCCACCTTCCCAGCCAACATAGTGTTTTTTATTTAGCATTTTTTTGCCGATAAACATGAAGTTCAGATGAAGTTTTATTTCTGATACTGTACTTAGAACGTTGGCTACATAACTTGGTCGCTGTCTGAGTGTCACACTGGCATAGAACTTCAAGTAGCACAAATTGAAATACAACTCTCCTGATGCAACTAAGAGAAAAGCATGAAAAGGAAGTTGAAAAGTGTCATTGGATGGAATATCTGTGTCGCTAGAGCTGTTGCTGCCTTATGGGGAAAGATTCACCCTTCCCTCCAGCTCTTACCTCTGCCTGCAACCCTGTGAGAACAAATCAAAGAGAACAAACCAGCAATTCCATGTGTGTCGTTCCACGGCTCTTGGAAGTATTGACTTAAACGAACACTACTTTCCCACGGTACGTTTGTCAATGAAACACTAAAATGGATGTAGCACCACTGCATTTAATTGGAAGATTTAGTCAGACAGGCAAGAAAATCCCCTAACCAGAAATAGCGACATGTGGGCTAGTATTCTAGCCACTAGTAATTGCTTAATGGCACCGAGAATCCCAGGGAAAAGCCCAGGAGATATTCATACTATTAGTGTAAACCAAATTCAAAGCTTTGGTTTGCTTGCTTGAGTCTTATGTGCACTTAGGAGATTAGATTAATACTAGTCCAAACGGGGTTCTGTTATGGCAAAAACGATCTTAATGTTCCATGGCTTTAGCCATATTATTTCAGCAAGGCCCGGGTCTTAAATGAACCTCATTATTAAAATCTTTAAGTGATTTTGAATGAATTCAAACCCATAACAACAACAAAAAAATTGCCTGTCTTTTTCCATTTCCTTCATTTTGTCTGTGCTCTGATAACTCTACCCCATAATCAGAACTTTGAAGTGTCTCACATCCCATTCTTCATCGGCTGGGGTATTCTTCACTGCCTTGCCAATTTCATTCATAGCAATTCTTTCTTGCTCATATGCACAACTATGGACTTGCCTTTCCCTCTTGATGGATACTAGATGCCCAAGATCCCGGATGCATTGTTCTGTTATTCCTCTGTCACAGTTATCTTTCCTTCCCCCCCCCCTTTGGGACTAAAAATTCCTGTGACTCAGTCTCTTACATCAAACTTTGTACTTCAACTTCCTTGCATGAGCATTTGGCTCCATGTTTTATCATTACCTTTTTATTTAATTCCTCCTTCTGTTTTTACTTATCCATATCTGTTATTTATTTGATGTGTATTTGTCCAGATCTAAATACAGGAATATCTTTGGTCTCATTCTTCATGCCTCGTGCTCTAGGACCTGTCTGCTCAGCACTGTGCCCACTTGAGCTATTAACACCATTATCATTATTATTATTATCATTATTATTATTATCATTATTATTGTATGTGTGAGTGTGTGTACACACATGCCAGTACTTGGGCTTGGACTCAGGACCTGGGCGCTGTCTCTTAACTTTTCACTCAAGGCTGGTGCTCCACCACGTAAGTTACACCTCCACTTTCAGCATTTTTGATGGTTAATTGGAGATGGGTCTCATGGACTTTCTTTCCCAGGCTGGCTTTGAACCTAGTTCCTCAGATCTCAGCCTCCCAATTACAAGATTACAGGTGTGAGCCATCGGCACCCGGCCCAGCTTTGCCTTTTTATCTCCCTTGTGCTCATTTGACTCCTGGCTATACCAGCGGATGCCTCCTTCGTCCTCCTGCAGCGTCCCTTCAAACCCAGCTCCCTCCTGCCTCTGCGAAGCTGCAAGTCCAATCTTCCCTTAAGACAAGCCAACAGAGTGATCCTGTTTTAAAACCTTCTGGTTCAATTGCACTTTTTCAAGTTTCTTTTAGAAAGCCAATCTTCCCATCTGCAATGTGTAAATGTTGAAATAGTTACACAAGAGGCAAGATATGGAAGCGTTCAAACCCGGGCATTTTCAGACTTGTACTTTTCTAATTTGGGTGAACGGGCCCTGAATTAGTTTATTAATCAGGAAATATTATTCCAAAAAGCTAAATATTAATTCAAGCCCAAACATGATTAGGTATCTCATTTATATCTTGTCATGGTAATCCTTCAAGTGCCCTTAATGGGTCATTAATCACACCCTGTTATTATCATTTGTAAGCTTCATAAGAATATATATCTCATAATAAAATGTGAGTTCCTTGGGGGAAGAGCCACATTTGTGTTTTAACACAGTGCTGGGCACAATAAACCTTCAAGAACAGACGTACAGACATTTCTTCAGGAGATTATAGTAGAAAAAGACTATATTCTCTACATTTTCTACCTTGACTATATAACCACAAAGGTATTCAAGAACATATATATATATATATATATATGTACATAAGTGTACATATATATAAAGTAACTTTGCTTTTTGATAGAAGAAAATGGTTAAATATGCCACTGCCCTTCATCAGTTCAGTGCATCCTTTGATAATGCCAATATTAAATTATAGTATTAAAGAATGCATGAGCATAAAGTTGGTCTTCAAAATATTCAAGGTAACCCCTCTGTATGGTATTTTTCACAATAAAAAAGAAAAAAAATTCAAAGTAAATGGTGGAAGCTTATTTCCCAACAATGGATAGCAGACTCTAAATGCAACTAGCACACATTGTGTCTTAGGATTTCTTTCAGCAACTCTAAACATTCAAGAGTGTATATGTATGAAAGTGTTAAATCTGTATGAATATGTATGTATTTGTGCATCTATATTTATAATGGAATAAAGATGTATATGAAACATATGTATATATCTGTAAACATGTAATAAAAATAACATATATACATATATATCATGTCATACTTGCTTTCCTTTAGCATATTTTATAAATTTATTCAGTAGAGTTAACCATAATTCCCTAATTTAAATTTACTCATTTAAAGATACTTTGCCTCCAAGATATTTTTTAAAGATTCCTAATACAAAATATGTATTCTAACACACACATATAAATTACACGTGGGAGATGTAGTGTGTGTGTATGTGTGTATAATTTGTATAAGAACATTTTGAACATAGAATGTATTGGAACATTGCTCTCCAGAACCCTCAGACATAGGTGGTACTCTGTCTCCTGCTCTGGTTCTGGGGAAAGATCTTAGTATTTATTTAGCCAAAAAGATAAAATACAGTAACCTGTTGCAGTAATTTTGTTGGTTGGTTAGTTGGCTGGTTTGTGTTTTTGTTTATTTTGGTGCTGGTCTGGGGGCTTGAACTCAGGGTGTGGGCACTGTCTCTGAGCTTCTTTTGCTCAAGGCTAGTGCTCTACCACTTGAGCTACATACAGCTGTATTTCTAGATTTGGGGTAATTTATTAAAGAGTCTCATGGACTTTCCTGCTGGGCTTTGAACTTTGATCCTCAGATCTCAGACTCCCGAGTACCTAGAATTACAGGTGTGAGCCACTAGTACCAATACATTTGTACTTTAAATTGTGACTAAAACTGATAAATTAATTATATTTATTGATCATCTTATTTATATGCTTGTGAGCTATTAGTGTCCTGGGTTTTTTTCCCCTTGGTTTGTCACAGATTCCATTAATTGAAATGATAGATTTTTGTCAAATAATGAACTGATTTTTCCTAGCTTATTTTTTCCTGAGGATGAACTTTTTCCTACACTTTAAAATTTTAAAAACCTAAACATTTTTAATCACCTAAAAATCTAAATTTAAATTCTTAGATTTTTAGAAATTTTTAGTTGTTTTTTAGGCAGTACTTATTACTTAGTCCAGTAATGGGTGTTTACCAGAATGGGTTTTTACCAAGTACCTTTAGCATGTTTTTACGTAGGTTTACAGTCTGTCAGGAGATCTGTCCTTTCCGGCATGCTAAACAGAAGTACCAAGTGTATCTAGCTGTTTCCATTGTAGATTAATGCACCTGGAATCTTTTTTGTTTGGTTTTGTTTTTCTGTCTAATGTGTGAGTCTTTTTTTTTCTGAGTACCCCACACCTAGTCCCTAGGACCTCCCCCAAAAGTATAACCTGTTTTCTGAATCTTGAGAAATTTGTATACAACTTCAATTGGTACACCCAGTGTCTTGCTTACACAGGTCCCTGTCAGGATTGGCTTCTTGTGAATGGATCCTTCATTACTATAGTGAGAGATCTAGCCTGGGTTCCCATGATGGTTTGCATCTGGGAGAAAAGAAATGATTCACTTGTTTCGTCACTTCCTTCACTCAAGAGGCGAAGGACTCTGGGCTTTAGTTATGCTACAAAGAGTTGAAAGAATTGGCACTTGGGTCTCCCAGCCTACCTCTTCCCCCCCCCTCCCTCCACCCTCTGCAGGCCACCTCTGGGCTCTGGCAAAGGCTGTGTAGTTAAGAAATCTCCTGCTGCTTTGACTGAATGCGGAGGACGATGGGAAGTTTCTGACCACCAGCCCTTTCCCCAGTTTGAGTCCTGTGGATGTAATTTAGTCCTTGCTTGTTTGTTTTCATTATTCTCATGTAGTGAGTGGGAAGCATTTGAGATCTGGCTCTTTACTCCTCTATCTTAAATAACAGGAAGTTCAAACTATTGTAATCATTTTTAAATCATCCACCGCCATGGGAAACTGGCTAAAATAAATAGCCCACAGCAATCACTTCTGTAAAGAAAATTGTCTCTCTGGTGAAAAGATATATTAAAATCCAAGGAAACTTTCAAAAGAAGATTTCTAGGCCCGTTATTAATTGATTCATTCCCTCTTACGAGAGTCATTTCTTATTTAAATCTTCTTTGGAAGAAACAATTCCTATCAAATTCTTCAAAAGGCACTTAATGTTGAAAGGATATAATATTAATCCTTCGGGCTTCTGCTTGCTAAAACCATCGACTCTAGCAGAAATAGCTTTAAAATGGACGGATCTATGATGCTAACTTAACAAAGAAATACAAGGACTTTTACTCCCTTGTCTATCCAACAGCTGCTCAATGGGAAGCAAACACATTTTGACACCACTAAAACAATACAGGAAATTAATCATTCTAAGCATAATCTCCATTATTCCTTTATTTATGAGTTCTCAGCCCCAACCTGAATTTAAGCATATGTGAACAGACTTTAGAGACATAGCCAGACAACTGAAATTGCTCTAAGAATGATCTGACCACAGCGCAGAAACAAACTGCTAACGATTTTCCATAAGAAAATCAGCTTCCAACAGTTGGCATTAGAATTCTGCTCTTTCTCCAGTTGTTAAGGTCCCAGATTTCTCTTCTCATTTAGAACAGTCTTCTTTTTGGTCATTGCTGCTGCTGTTGTTGTTGTTGCTCTTGTGGTTGTCTTGTAAGGCTGGTGTGATATAGCTCTTTCTTTTCTGTTTTTTCTCTTTTGAAACAGATATATGATCTGATTTGTTGTTTGGCAATGACACTATATAAGCTCTGTGTGTGTGTCTCTCTGTTACAAGGCCACTGGAAGAAAACCCTCCAGGACAAATTCTCTTCTGCACCTCCAAAGATGAAAGACTCCCACCGTAGGGATGAAATTTGCCTTGAGCTTTCAAAATGTGATATCCCACATTCATTGCTTGTGCTCCATTTCAGTTAACGGGAGTCAGACCCACCGAGCAGAGCCACCACCGAGACCCCAACTGCCATTTAGAAAATGACTTCCCAAACCACAGAGGGTTAATTTGGCATACCTCTCCATCCACGGGATTTTGTGGGTGGTTTTTTTGTTGTTTTTTTTTCCCCTCTCCAAGGAGTCCACATGAGCCATAAGCTAGGTATTACCTTGAGCTTTCTACTGTCAAAAGAAAAACCCACATTTCTTTCTGTATTTCTTCCTTTTTTTTTTCCTTTTTCTTTTTTTCTTAAGCTTCCCATATAAAGATCTTCAACTACAGCCTAGGGCCTGTGGGGTTCCTCGCGAGCTACCAGATTGTGCAATGTACTATTCCGGAATGTCATATTACAGTCTTGCTACAGTCACATCCAATAAGTAATCTGGCATGAAGAAAAGTTAACTGAATTAGTGGCCAATTGGGACATTTTGTGACCTACTCTTTAGGAACCAGCTCTCCTGAACTTTTCCATTCGGCGCTGCCTTCATACTTTAAAAGGGACCCAGTCCCCATTAACAATTGAGCAGCCGACAATAAGTGCCATCAGGAAAAGGAAATTCAATTTTCGTGGGGGGATGACAGCCTTACCTTTTCGCGCTTAATTGGCCGTATTGTCTCCAAAAGTTAATTGGTTACTTAGTCCAGGTAGTTAGTAAAATGTTTAGCTGCGTCAAAAAGCTCAGGCTCCCACTGTTAATGGGGCATGAAATGGAATGTTTGATACTGCAAATAAAATCAGTGATATTCAAGGATGTTATGGTAGGTAATGCGTTGAAACTGCCATCTAATGGGTCCTGGAAGATTAGGGTAGTGTCAGCCGGAACCGCCTGGTCTCTTTTCTGACATTGTTAGTTGCCTCTTCATTTACTTAACGGCTGTCTGCACTGATTACATAGGCATAAAACTCCCTACAAAAAAACAACAGAGACACGCTCTATTAGCAGTCCAATTAGAACTATTTGCATATTACAGTTCATTTCTGCTTAAGTGAATCCCTAATACAACTTTAGGGGGAAAAAATTCTATTGTGTCACTCGAAAGAAAGAGAAAAGAAAAGCTTTAAAGGTGATCTCTTTGCCTTTCCCTCTTATCTCCACATTCTTTTCCTGCTCACTCTCCCCCCTCTCTCTCTCCATCTCTCTCCCTCTCTTTCCCTCTCTCTCTCCTCCACCTTAAATGTCTATGACTGAAGGCAGAAGAGGAGAAAATTAAAACTTCCAACTCGATCTGTTCACCAAGATTTGCGAAGATAAAGACATCTTTAGCATAACTCATCCCCTTCTTCAGAACTCCAGTGGAGTGTCCATGTGTCCATCCGTTGCTGTTATTATCTACCTAGCTGCTTGAGACCAGCTCTGCTTTGAATTTTTGAGCAAAGCTGTTTGTGTCTGTACCAATGCCAGGGTAAAGCGGAGAACCCCCGAAGTGAGGTTGCTTACGTCCAGTGCTGTGGAGGTCTGGAACTGGGTACGCTCATCTGCCTTGGTCTTCTAATGGTGCTAACTAGGATGACCTGGGGAATATTCAGCTGTACGTATTTACCCACGTGAACTCAATTCCTTTTCCTTTTTTTCTTTTTTTTCCAGTTGTGGGTTTTGAACTCAGGACCAGGGTGCTGTCCATGAGCCAATTTGTACTCAAGGCTAGCACTCTACCACTTTGAGCCTCAGCTCCACTTCCGGTTTTGGAGTGGTTACTCAGAGATAAGAGTCTCACAGAGACTGGGCTGGGCTGGCTTTAAATGGTGATCCTCAGATCTCAACCTCCTGAGGTTACAGGCTCAAGCCTGTAACACATTCCAAACCTTTGTCTTTAGAAATAGCATAACTTCCATGGCTGCTTGTGACATAGCATTAGGACTATATCAGATAGATAAAAGAAATCTTTGATATTCACAGCGATGATCTATACTGAAGTCAGGGAGTTCCTACACTGGTCCCGATGTGCAAGAAGCAGCGTGTTCTCCTAGGTGTGCGCTTTAAGAATGTTGGAGTGCTTTGTGATCTCAAGCATGATCTACGAGGCCTATTTTCAAGGTGCTGTAGAGACTGTCTCCACGTCATCCGGTCTCATTTCATCCTGGGCGTGAATGGGAAATGGGGAGGCTGCAGCCAAGTGTCTTCACTGGCCAAGGAGAGGTCTCTGCCGTAAATGTCTTCCCTTGGAGGTCTGTTGACTGGCCTGTGAGTTTCTTAGGACCATATCTGGTTGGTGTAGGTATGAGGAAGGAATCCAGTGGCTGGACCGGAAGTTGGTTGGAAGGATGGGAGAAGAAGACCAGCTATGGACATTTCAGGTCTCTTCAACTCTCACATCTATCACACCCACTGGGCACATTGATTTACTTTCAAATGGATGCGAATCATTTTATTGTGAAGGAGGAAATTCTGGATAGATCACTGTGGGTAACACAGGGCTGAAAACCACCACCGAGTCTCCGGAAGTGGACAGTGGAGAAGACCGAGAGAGAAGGGATGTTGATTTGGTTGTTGGTGTTGTTCTTGTTTTGTGTCCGTCCTGAGGCTTGAACTCAAGGCCTTAGGCCTTGTCCCTGAGCTTTTTTTGTTGTTGCTAACCTAAAGCTACCATTCTACCATTTGAGCCACAGATAGAATCTCACAGACCAGCCGCTGGCTGGTTTCACACTGTGAGCCTCAGATCTCAGCCTCCTGAGTAACTAGGAGTGCAGACGTGAGCCACCAGTGCCCAGCTCAAAGGATGTTTTTTTTTTTTTAATTGAGGGGAATAGGATGGGACCTGGGACCCACTGACTCTCCACCCTTCCCTTCGACAAAGCCTTTGCGCTTCCCACTGGGGTTAAACATCCACATCTCTTGCATTTTCTCAGGCCCGGGACCAATGTAAAAGCTCCAGGTCACCCAGTTGATTGGTCCGGGGGGGATGCAGCCATTTGATTGGCACTCACAGTCGTTTCCCTAGAAGAGGCCAGGGCTACCCTAGATGAGCGGGTGACTTTACCTGCACCAGCCTGAGGGTGGCCACAGCGGATGCTGTCCATCGGGCCTGTCCCTGCAGGTAAGCCCCCTCCCACCTGTACCATGATATAAAGCCACCAACCCAAAGTCAAGAGTTCAGAGGTCAACACAGAGAAGAGAAAGGGATTTTTATTTTTTCTTTTAAGGTGAGGAAACAACTATTTCACACAACATCATTCCTCACTGGCCCTCTTTTTTTGTTTTCCTTTTTCTTTTTCACACCTAACTCAGTGGTTTTTCAAGATAACACATACAGGACGTAAGGACAACCGAGAGGCGAGCCAGCGACCCGGAGGCCGCTCACAGGCCACGCGACCCCCAGAGCAGCGAGTGGAAACAAACCCAACAACAAAAGCCCATGGGAGGGAAAGGTAAAACCCTCGATCTGTCATTTTCAATTTTTTTCACCCCATGAGCAGAGGCGCAGTGTGAAATGTGTTGGCTCCGGCCCACCATAGGTATTGTGTGGATGCCCCATTGGGTCCTTTGTGCTGGGGCCTCCTGCTTTTCATCCAGCTCTCATTAACATCGCCGCCAGATGAGCACTGTTGGAAGCAGAGGCGGACACGCCGGGCCTCTGCCTGGGTATGGCTGTTCCGCCAAGAGTATCCAGACAATGCCAGAAACGGGGAGCGAGCCACACAGCTTTGCCCCTAGATGCAGACTTTGCACCCTGCCAGGAAAATAGCATCCTGGTAAAGCATCGCCCGCTAGTAAGATTGTCTAAATCAGTAAACAATGATTAAGACTCTGGTTCTTGTCTCCTGTTGTTGTCACGACAGACACATGGCTGTGACCACACACACACACACACACACACATGCAAGAAAAACACCAGGTAACGTCAATATCGATGTGGAAAAGGAGTTGAGTGAGAATTTAGGGGGAACAAAAAAAAGGGGAGGGGGAGATTTCATTTTTCCTTGTCACAGAGTTGCTCTCTATTCTCCTGAGAAAGAAATACAGTGACTATTTCAGAGTATTCATTTCCCCTTCAACTTTGCTCTTTCTTTTTTTTGGGGGGGGTTAATGAGGTGAGAATTGTTGTTGTTGTTTCCTTTTCTAAATAAAACATCAGGCAATAAATGTAAGCAGTGGTTTCTTCTCCCTGAGCCCTGATTTGTCAGATGCAGTAGCGAGCATGGCATAATCTAAGTTCCTGGACCAGGTGGGGGGAGAAATCGGAAGAGCTCAGCAAGCCCTCAGGTGTGCTGATTTGTAAGAACGCTGTCACTTCATCAGATCCATTTCTTATATCTGGAGAAATGATCTCCTCCACCAGTATCCATCCTTCTCCATCCTCCATCCATCTCCCTACTTACATACACCAAAAATTACTACATGCATTGGAGCACCACTGATTTGCTCTTTAAATGTTTTCTATAGCAGCATAATAAGATACGCTAAAATAGGCGGTGGGCTTCACTGTAGAAGTGTTTATAGAACCACACAGAGAAGACTGAAGGGAAGGCTGGAGCACAGGAGGATCACTCCACTCAGCTCTGAAGCAAGCAGAATGATATCTTCTGAGTGCAGAGTCACACCGCAGAGCAGATATAACATGCAATGGATTCCAGAAACACAGAGCCCAGGGCTCATGGACACTGACCACAAATCAGAAAGTGTAGACCAGTTCTAAATAAATTCTTGTGACATCACAGAGGCCCTCAGGTCCTGGCATGGGTCTGTGTCCCACTTGATCCTCACTCGAAGTGGGATGACTAAAAATTACTTATGGAGATGGAAGAGAATACAACTGTCCATTTAACTAAAATGAGAAAAGATATCCAGGAAGATAGGATGTCCCATGGAGACAGAGGGCCAGATCTCAAGGAAATCACCCAATGTTTGTATCATTCTTTTCCCAAATGTCTCCAGCAGTAGCATTGGAGCCACAACTAAGTTACTGTTGAAGGATTGTGAACCAATAGTGCACCTGTGGTTTCCACGGCAGAGCAGAGCATTGAGGAATGGTTGCTTTTCTCCATACAAACAGACAGGCCATGCAGACGTTAAGGGAGTGTGTTTGACAAATGCTAATAATATCAAAAGGATCACAGAGTGATAACTCGGTGGGATAGAACAACCACAAACAACTCTTTCTTCCTACTTTATTTCACCTTAAATCATGTATCATCATGGAGCTATAAGATTCATTATTTATAAGGTTTTTTTTTTTTTTTTTTCCCCCTTTGGATCTAAGGAATCTTAGGTCTTGGTGACTCTCATTGAGAGTTCTAGAATTCTGTGATGGACTGGGAAGAGAGTTCTTTTACAGAAAAAGTGTCCACTGATTCTGTGCCCAGCCAGGCAAGATCATGCCAGTCCTACACACGTGGCTCATGGGATTGGATTGTCAACCTTCCTCTTCTCTCCAAGAGTGGGAATGGACAGGTGTGGATGGGGTTGGGGATGTGGGGGGGGGTTCCATAAAATCTGCTACATAATCTCCCTGGCTCTGTCTCTCCCTGGTCCAAGTAAACATTGGCTGCTTGCTTCATTATAAGATTCCTTCCAGTGACTGCCCGTTCCCCTCCCCCCATCCTTTCATGGTCATCAGTTTCCCCATTACTTCAAGACTCCGAGTGATGTATAAAACCAATCATACCAAATCCTCTCCCTTTATCCCCATCTGATAAAGTTCTGCTTGTAAATTCAGGATGGTAACTACTAAGAAATCAGAGCACCGGGCGACAATGGACCGATATCACAACACAGATGGTTTATTTCTGGAATTTTCCATGTTATTATCTTCAGGTGACCATGAAACATGGAAGGCGTGACCACAGGTGAAGGGTTTCAACTGACACTGGCAGAGGCCACTGCTCCCTGGGCCCCTGCAGCTGCTTCTGGTCTTAAGGAGGCTGGTGTTGCCAATACAGAAACAAAAGGAGAGAGGGACCCACACCGTACTGTCATATTCCCTTCCTCTGTGCCCCAAGGTACCAAGCAAAGCCTGGAGAACTGAGATTATCCCTTCTCTGAAGTTCCTTCCACTCGAAAGTCCATCTCCTACACCGTTTTTGATGTATGTGGTAGTTTTCTGTTGTTTTGTTGGTCCTGGGGCTTGAACTCAGGACCTGGGTGTTGTCCCTGAGCTCTTCTGCTGTACCACTTTGAGCCACAGCTCCTCTTCTGGTTTTCTGGTGGTTCTTTGGAGATAAGAGTCTCACGGACTTTCCTGTCCAGGCTGGCTACAAACCGTGATCCTCAGATCTCAGCCTAGGCCTGGGTAGCCAAGATGACAGGCATGAGCCACCAGCACCTGATTCACACACTAAGGTAATGACTCAGCTTCTCTGATCACCAAAGGCCACCTGATCAGAATTCCTCCCACCAAGGAACCACTTCCCAAAAGCACCCGACAATATTCAAATGGCATCCAGGGATCAGAAGATTTGAGTGGAAACAACATGTACACCCCGGTCAGCTAGGTGAACTTCTAGAAGGAGTTAGGTGTCCATGAACCTCAAATTCTTCAGCCCCAGTTAGAAGTAAGAGTGCAACAACTGACAAGCCACGGGTCTGACACTGCTTCTGTATGACAGAGCGATGTACAAGTCTGATGATCAGCTTTTCATATATCTGTCATATAACCTGATACAATTTTGCATAGTTTGGTGTGACCCAAATCCTAAAGAATTAGAGAAGCAGAACTGTATTCATTTTACATGTTTTAAGGACAGAAAGTGGGAACAAGGAAAAATGGGCTGGACCAGCAAGACCTCCCAGGGTAAGATCCAGAAATCTGGAGCTGCACTTTAAGCATGGTTGGAGAAAAGAGAACTAACAATGGAAATGAAAGTCTGCTGGTGGCTCACACCTGTAACCCAAGATACTCAGAAGGTAGATCTGAGAGTGGAGGTTCAGAGTCACCCCAGGCAGAAAAGTCCGGGAGACGCTTATCTCTCACTGAACCAGCAACAATGTGGGGGTAGAGTGACAGCCTTAAGCAAAAACGTCAAGCAAGAGTAAAGGGGATCCTAAGTTTCAACTACAGTAGCAGAATAAATAAATAAGAATGGAAATGAGAAGAATTCATTTCTTGGTTTTCCTGGCTCCAAGTTCATTCATGCTCCTAAATTAATCCACCCTACACATTGGCCTGTAAAAAGAAGTGTTCCTTAAAAACAAGCAAAAAAAAAAAAACCTAACAGTTCTTTGCACATAAAATCTGTTATTTTCCAGAGGGGGGGGGAATGACCAGAAATGATTTCATTTCTAATTCCAATCCCTTTTCTTATTATAGCTTGTTTGGGGAGTACCAGAGTTAGAATTCATGGTTTTGCTAGACAAAGACCCTACCACTTGAACCATGCCCTCAGCTTCTTGTTTTTTTCAGAATTTATTTCACTTTTTTTTTTCTGAGGCTGATCTTAGACCATGATCTTCTTATTTATCCCTTCCTCACAGCAGAGACAACCAGTTATGTACCAGCTTGTTATTGAAGATGGGATCGACCCGGTTAACTTTTTCACCAGGCTAGTATCAAACTGTGATCCTCCTGATTTCTTTTCACCTGAGGATCACACCCTTGTTAAATAAGAAGGCACAATTCAAGTTCTTGTATGGCTGGTAGAGGCGGGGGGGGGGGGTGCTAAGCAGAAGAGCAGCTGGAATGGGAAGTCAGTAGTCTTAGACTGGACATGCAAATGAAACCCAGGGACATAACCACATATACACTTGTACTCTTTTCATCATTGATTAACCAGCATCATAACCTTTTCAGGAAGAGATGTAATTGGCAGTTTTAACAAATGAAAAATGGATCCCATTACTCAGGATAGAATTTTCCACCTTTTTTCAAAAGAGATGCTTATTAAAGAGGTCAGTTCCTTTTCCCTTTTCCTGCCCCCGCCCCTTCCTCACGTTCCTCTTTGGGGTCATGCATATGCAGTATGCTTGGCTATTATGTGTCATCCAGGAGAATGGACTGGCGAGCCCTAAACACAAACATTCACACACAGCCGGGTCTCCCACGTTGCTGCTCGCCAATTACAGTAATGCTGATGACATTTCTCGTTTAATGCACATGGTATTAAAGTAGTTCCCCCCTTTTTCTAGGAGAATCTAATTACACCAAACCCAAGCACTCAATCAAACCTGTTATTCTGTGGCTAAACAGCCTGGCATTAATGCAATTTGAGGAGATCGAGGCCGTGACTGGAACGTCATGTATTAACAATATCTAATGCGAGCTCCCGTAGGTAAATGAAAATGCTAACAAGCAAGATCACTGCTAAATCTAATATCTTTAAGCTGTTTAATTCCAAACAGTCCCTTAATAAATCAATTGACCGGGAGAGCTGATGCTCCTATCAATTATTCAAGAGGGCAAATAAATATTTCAGATGATTTGATAGGAAAGGCTAGGGCTGGTCTTAGAGAAAGCTTTGCATTTCATTAGCTTCTCGCTAAAAGTTTTATAATGAGCGGAACACAGGTGGCATCCCCAGTGCAGAAATGGGAAAGGGAAAAGAAGAGATTGGAGACGGAGCCTGCCTTCCTCTCTGCATTATTCCATTATCCATACTTTGCTTTTGTGATGGGAAAATTGGAGTCACGTCCCCCAAAGAATTATCATTCTCTGCAATCACAAAGGAAATTAAAATGATCAAAAGTATGTCATATTGCAAGAGTCTTAATTGTAATTCCTATTGGAAAGGCAATTATCAGACACCGGTATCACCAAGGTAATTTATGCAGTTCCACATCCAAATAACCCTTCGCCAAATATTTAATATTATCAATTCCATTTTCCAGAGTAAGAAACTGAGTTTCCCTAATCATTTACAAAGTGCTGAGTAGGCCATCCGGCTCGGAAAGCAGGCACTTTTTTTTTCTTTTTTAGAGACTACTGTTCATATTGGAAATACATATGCCTGCCTAACATGTCTGTCTCAGGAGTAATCTATATTCAGGATTGAAACCTTTGTATCAGAGAGAAAAGAAAAATAGAAAGAGAGGAAGGAAAGGAAACAGGAAGAGAAAGGAAGGAGAAAATAGGAAGGATGGAGAGAGGGGAAGGGAAAAGAAGAAGAAAGGAAGAGAGAGGGGAAAGAAGGAAGGAGGGAAAAAAGGAGAGGAAAGGAGAGAGAAAAGAAGGGATACAATCAGGAGGGAGGGTGGAAGGGAAGAAAAGAGGGAGGGAGGAGAGAGAAAAGAGGAAGGAAAGATAAAACAGAAGATCTGAGGAAGGAAGGTGAGAGGGGTAAAGAGGAAGGAAGTCTCAATGGACAGAGAAAGGAAAAGCAGAGGGAGAGATGGAGGAAGGAAGAGAGGGAGAGAAGAGTCAGGTGATAATGAGATCAGTTTTCATTTTACCTTAGGTGCACATGAACACCTGTGTACCCAATATACAAATTGTATATCACATGATATCTATTGCATAAGTTATATATTATATATGTGATATATGTAGCTATACTGTAGACTGGGAGAAAGTAAAGAAAAGGAATGAGTGAAACTCACACTATTGCTTCTAGAATGTTTGAAAACTGCTCGTGTTCTAAATGAGCATCTTTCTATTCTCTGCGAAAGGCAAGTAGTTTGTTCGTTTTATTGCTTATTCTGTTTTTTGTTGTTGTTTCTTAAGCTGTACAATTGATCAAGCCTCAACTTTATCAAATTTTGAGATTGCTGGCTGTGAAACTGAAATGCCATGCCATTCCTTAGGAACGGTTTACAATCTACAAACGTAAAACCCCAGTTAAATCACGTCAGCTTTACTGTTAGGAGACTTACTGTAAGAGAGAAAGGGGATTTAGATGATCTGAAAAATAAAACTTAATTGTCAGAGGTTTGCATGTAAAAAATAAAAACATCCAATGCCTATTTTTCTAAATAAGAAGATCTACATAAGACTCAGGGAAGGCCCCCATGCTGTAAGTTATACACCACAAAATACCCAATGAACTATGAAAGAGGCAGCTCAGCTACAGAAAAAAGCATAATTCCAGCGTGTGGTTTGTTCATTTTCAGCTTCATGAATCCATAGAGCCAATCTGTAGGTAAAATCCAGTCATGTTTAAAATCAGATCTGAAGAATGCTCATGAGGATTTATCTTTGCATGGAGCCATTTAATTAAGTACTTATTTGGTTTTTTTTTAATCTAAACATAACAAAAATCATAAAGGATTTGAACAAAATGGCAAACGTAGCCACACAGCTGAGACTCACACTGTCCTACCTTAAATACCTACTAATTATATGAAAGAAATTATTTCAGTGTACAAACGGTCACCCCTTTTTGCGATCTCTCCGGACAGGAGACCCATGAAAGATACAAGCCTTTCGGGGCTTCACATTCCTCCACTGAGATTCTTTAGATTCCTTCACTGGTAGTCTGGAAATTATAAGAAGATTGAGGCAGTTTAGCACAAGAGTCTAAAATCAAAGTAGAGAGGATATCTACGTTCGTCTAGAAGCACCTTACCTACAGCATGTATTAAAGGCCGTCTCTACCAGGTGGTAGAACCAAGGCTATAATTGGCATTTCAAGGGGAGAAAGGTCTTAGTTCATGTCCCCTGGAAGAGACAGCTGAGCTGCCACCCCTTTCTCATTCATTATGAACCTTCCTACCCATCAGGCCATTGATTCCACCCTGTCTGCCACAAGCCAATGCCTAGGTGTGGACGCCACACCTAAAAGCCAAAGCAACGAGGCCCAACCTCTGAGGACTGAGAGCTCCCAAACTATGAATTACAAGAAACCTTTTTCCTTCATCAGATGACCTATCCAGGGGTTCTTTGTTATAGTGACAGGAAGATGACTAACACACACCTATCATTCAATTTTCCTAGAACTGCTAGAATGATTTTTTTTTTTCTTTCTGCAGTTGGGGAATTTCTCCACGGGTTTTGGAAACACGACAGACATCATGCGGCGTCTTCCACGACCCGTCACAGCAGACTGTACTCAATTTAAAATCGGGTGACAATTTTCTTCCTAACAGTCTTAAAGGTTCTCCTAAGGCCTGCATAGAACATGAGAACATGGGCTCTTAAGCTGAATGTTTGAGCGAGCAGTGCTATTTGAGAGGTGGTAGAAACTTTAGCAAGTTCTCAACTGGAGCAAGGTCACGGGGGAGGGGTTGGGAGGGAGGATGGGGGGGTGCCTTTGAAATTATACCTAGTTCCTTTATCTATCTCTGTCCCTGTCTTTCTTCTCTGTCTGTCTGCCTATCTATCTCTGTCTGTCTCTATCTCTGTCTCTTTCTATCTCTCTCTGTCTCTCTCTGTCTCTTTCTCTCTCTCTGTCTCTCTGTCTCTGTCTCTGTCTCTCTCCCTCCTCCTGTTTCCTGGCCATGCTGGACTAAAATCTCCGAGGCTGTGTATTCAAATCAACACCTTCTTCCTTAAATTTATCTTTCCTAGTTATTTTGTTCAACCTAACAAAGGTGTCATCTGGGGATTGTTTGGGCTGGGTTTTTTTTTTTTTTTGTACAATTTTTAGTACCTTAGAAATAATTTTCAAATGTTATCCAAGGAAGCACAGGAAGAGGATGTGAGAAGGTTAATATATTTTAGCTTGTATCTTATTTCAGGCATTGATTGAGCCTCTTAGGGGATGAGTTAGTTGTCTGTCTACACATGTTCTCTTTCTCTTTTCATTAATTTAATTTAATTCCATTTATATGTAACCTGAGAGTAGCATTCCCATGCAGCACGTCACTCCATTTCTAAACTGAATTGAAGTCATCATGCCTGCTTTAATGGCTGTGAAGGACTGAGAAATTAATAGCTCTCTCTTGAATTAGTAAATTATATTTATCCAAAGAGAGAAAAGTGGCTCATAAAAATAAGTGACTAGAGTCACTTTTATTTTATTTTTATAACAAGTCTTTTTATGCTAGAGTTTTAAACCCCCTTTTACAATAACATCTCACATTTATAAAGTGCTTTACACTTTTTGAAGTGCCAGTACGCACATGAGCTGGGTTGTTTTTTTTTTTTTTTTTAATCTTCGCAGCAAAAATTCAGATGTAAGTAGGAAGGCAAAGAGGAGGCCTGTTCTCCATACTGAAGGGTTAAGATGTACAGTGACTTTAGAATGGGCCTGTGGTCAAGGCCAGGCTGTACGAGATGTGGGTCTCAAAATATTATATACTCTACTGCAGCAGGAGTGGGCACTAGAGAAAGCCCTCAAGGAGAGTTTCTCCTTTTGACCTTTATTTCATTTCATTTACTGCTTCTGTGCCAGTGGTAGAGTTTGGACTCAGGCAGGACTTCTCAATCTCGCCTGTTGTTTCTGTTTTTTGGCTTTTGGTTTTTGATTTTTTTTTCTGCTGTTCTACCCCTTGAGCCACGCTGCCACTTCCAGCTTTTTGCTGGTTAATTGGAGATCAAGAGTCTCAAGAAATTTCACTCTGGGCTGGTAATTTTCCCTGAAATATGTGGAATTTTTGTGTCCTGTTTACAAGAAGCAAAAAGCAATGTATCAGGACATGTGGTCAGCATGTTCCGATAAAAATGAATGGCTCTGCCGTCCAGTGAGGACTTGGGTTCGCTCTGCAGGCTTGCACGGGTATTGGACTGTGCAGAATTCCAAGTAAGAGAGCAGAGACCCAGGAACGTGGAGCAGACACCGTCTGTCAGGGCCAAAGAGACGGGAGGGTGTGGAAAGAGAAAACAGACGTGTTACCCTCTTATCCATCGAACTAGCTTCCATGATTCTTTGACCAGCATCCCTTCAATGGGAAAGAGTTTCTAGTGTGGAGGTTTATCGAATCATGACTGAATAATCACAATATGTTGTTGAGTGCACTAGGTTCATACTAGTAAAATCAGAAGTGAAATCACACCCTTAAGCTTTAAAGAAATAATCTACGCAGTATTTTTTTTTAACCTCAGGTATAGGCGAAGCTGTACACACACCACAAGTAACACACACTTCATAGTCTCAAGAATGAACCCATCCTCCAACATTACTAAGTAAGCCCACCAAAAAAGTGTATCATTTTAGTCTTGTTACAAAATGGAGAGAAACACCCCTCTCATCCTTTTGGTTGCTAAAAGCATTATTTTTACTTAACCATTACGAAGCTTTTGCTTTTGTGGAACTATTATAGTACTCCATTTCCATTTGGGCATTGTAGTTGATGATTATCCTAAGATCAAGATCATCTGATAGACATATCTACGTTTATCTGTATATAGCTTTATGATGACATATTATGTTTCTAGAGATCAGAAAATCTCAAATGTCCAGAAGGAAACTTCACAGGATATATGGAGAACTCAGTGATACAGAAATAATACATTTTTGTTTTCTGAGAACCTATGATGTTCTAGTGCATAGTTTGTCCAGTCTCTGATCTTGGAGATAATCCTTTTAATAACCACTGATAGCTAATACATTGACAGGCAAATACAAAAAGCTGCCTGTTGACAAAGAAGAATAATGCTACTTCTTCCTTGATTACTTAGGAAAATATAACAGAGGAGGGAACACTTGGTGGGAGTTCAAGGGGATTAAGAGACAATCTAGGAACCCTGGAAATGGGGACTATAAGATTGAGAAATAACGAGGCCAAAACAAAATGCCAGAGCCCCCCAAAATGGAAGTAGGAAAAGAATGGAGAGAGAAAGCAGGATGGTTGTTCTTGGGCTCTTCAGAGTAAATCTAATTTTTTAAAAGCCAGGCATTAGTGATTCACCCCTGTAACCCTAGCTACTCAGGAGGCTGAGATCTGAGGATCATGGTTGAAAGCCAGCCCAGGCGAGATAGACTGTGATTAACCACCAAAAACAAAAAAGCTGGTAGCTCAAGAACTAGAGAGAGCACTAGCCTTGAACAAAAACGGTTCAGGGACAGCACCCAGGCCCTTAGGATGGGCACAAAAAAAAAAAAACCCTCAAAAATAAAAAAAAAAGAGTGAATCGAAAGAAAGTACTAATGTCATCATGAAAGGATTACAAAACATCAACAAAATTTAAGATTAAAAGGTGTTAGCAAGTTATTTTGGTGGCTGGTTGTTTTTGCTGGTCTGGCTCTGCCGGTACTCTCCCACTGGTGACATGCCACCAGCCTGGGCTTTTATTGTTTGTTTTGGAGTAGAGTCTCATGGACTTTTCTGTCTAGGCGGAACCAGAACCATGGTTATACAGAGTTCAGCCCCCTGAGTAGCTAGGAATTCAAGTGTGAGTTCACCAGCACTTGGCTGTTACCAAGGTTTTAAGGTATTCGACTGGTATAAAGAATAGAAAGTTACTCAAATTGCCTTATGTCTGATGACTGTTCTCTCTCTCTCTCTCTCTCTCTTCTCTCTTACTCACACACACACACAAACATACCATGCACACTTACTTGCTAAGGTCACAAGACAGAAAAACACAGACAGGAAGCGAGAACTGAATTCCTGAGGAACCCCACACACACTCCCCCCACCCCAGTACCAGTCTTTTCTTGGATGCCATGCACATCTTTTCTTGCATTCTCTTCTGGATCTTACATCGATTTCTCCATCTGTTCTGTTCTCTTCCTCTGCACATTGTCTCCTTGACCCAGGGGGATGATGATGAGCATACTGTGTTCCTGGGTCTGTGTGTCCTCGCTCGGGTTGTGTTCTGTGGCTGTGCAATTTTGTAATGAGACATAACCACTCCACTGAGCCAAAACCAGCTAAGGGAGAGAGCATTGGGATGGCAGGCCCCAGGCCCCGTGTGCTTTCTGCTTCTTCCCTCAGCTAGAGGGAAGGCTTGGTTAGGAGAGCAGGTGTTGAATCCAAATTGCCTATGTGCGAATCCCAGCTTCCATTTGCTTGTTATTCAATCTTGAGCAATTTACTTAAAACCAGCTATTACATCTCTAATATTTAGTTGTCATAAACTCACTGGGTTGAGGAAAGATTCGGTGGCCAGTTTGGTGCAGGCCTTGTTTGGAACATAGATTTGAGGTCTGAACACACAAGCTCTTAGCCACCAAGTTAATCAAATCGCAAGGAAATACATGCACATGCTTTATTTTCTTTGATAAGACACTTGAAGATATTTCTTTTCTGTCTAACAAGCACTTCTAATCAGGGCAGGAATTATTCATGACAGAACAGTGAAAGAGGAAAAGAGTTGGAAAATAAAGTACTTAGTGTCGCCCTATAAAATATGTCTCCAAATAGAAATGGTATAATAAAATTTTATTGGATCACTTTCTATTTATTTAAAGAATTTGTTTCTAATATGTGTATTTGTGGTTCCAGATGGATCCTTCTGTGAGAAATAACCCTTAATATATTTCTGCAAACAACATGAGAGCAAATTCTTCCTAATTCATTTATTCCCTTCCATTCCAGAAGGCTAGCTCACTGTCAGATTCTGGATCATTCTGAAAATATCTAGGCTGCTTTAATAATATTATTTATCTTTATTGCTGAAAACCCAGCAGGTGAAGAAAAATGAAGACAATTTCGTAAATAATGGATGCAGAGATGACTTATTGTTTTTCTCCAATGAGAAATAAGCACAGTTTATTATGTGACCTTTTTTCAAGTGCCTGTCAAGAACTCAGAAGTAATAAAGCTTTACTTGAAAGGAGTGACTGATTTAAAATATATATATATACACACATACTTAAAATGTTGTATCTCTTTATTAAGAGCTAATCTTCTATTTGTGGTTCTAAGAAATAATAACAGATACACCACATCAAAAATTCATGGCTGCTTCTGCCCAGGAGATACATGCCAACTCACCTGCCTGTGCCAATTGCATTCTTGAATATATTTCTATTTAATAGGCATTTAAAAAATTAAGAAGTTTTATGACATATATATGATTTTTCTAAATAAGCTGTCATCTTGGACTTTGATCTTTTTTTTTTTAACTTAAAGAAGATAAAGGTAGAATGACCTTCTGACTTCATAACAGTCTTTAGTGACTAGCACCAGGCTTTTTATTTCTGTTAATAGGTAAGGCCTAAACAATTCCTTCCACATCAGTTCTGGAGTTTCACCTAATTAGGATATATTGGGATTCATTGTCTATAACACAGCACATTAGAGTGAGATTGAATATCATATGATATGACTGTAGCATAGCTTGGGAAAAAATAAGGCATTAAAAAATTTGGCATACTCACTTGGCTTTCTAAGTGTTTAAGATTATCAGCAAAGAAGGCAAGACGATTTTTGTTTTAGAAGTATAAACATTTTAACTCATGTTCTCTTTGTCAGGCCAAGTTTTTACTAAGAACTTAAATGGAACTTCTTACTTTGTAGCAGAAATACTCTGTGAAATATATTTTTAAAAAATTACAAAATTAATGGAAATGCAAGAATTGTAATCCAAGCCACAAGAGCAGAGTGTACTTATTAGAACTCATGGAGTAAACTAGATGAGGAAAGTAATAATTCTGTTTTATAGACTTTGCTTTTTTTTTTGTCGGTCGTGGGGCCTGAACTTTGGGCCTGGGAGCTGTCCCTGAGCTCTTCAGCTCAAGGCGAGCACTCTACCACTTGAGCCACAGCACCACTTCTGGCTTTTTTCTGCTTATGTGGTGCTGAGGAATCGAACCCAGGGCCTCATACATGCAAGGCAAGTACTCTACCACGGAGCCACCTTCCCAGCCCTAGACTATGCTTTTAAAAATGTGTAATTTTCTGATTAAGAGAACATTAAGTTATCGTCCTGCTCAGGAACAAATGGACACTAGTTGAGTGGATCAAAATAATTGGTTGATCAAATACTCACACATATGATGCACACACAGTCAATATACACAAATACCCGCAGAGATATGACATACAAATACACATCAACACCAATAACATCTTTCAGTTCCAATGCCAGAAGTTTTCCAGAAAAGAAAATAAGGTTGACTTTGGATTTCACAAACAATGCTCCCATTAACCTCATTTTACTTGTAAAGCTCCCAGTCTAAAAGAAGAATCTGTACAATTTGAGTAAGACTTTGATAAAACATTCTATTACAGGTGCAGTTTTGATTTGTTTGCCTCTTTCTATGTGATTATTTAGCTTTGAATTTTCAAAGGCTTTCTGAGAAATTGCACTTTATTTAATTTGGCAAGTATGAACTCTACAGATTTTAGTGATCAAGACACTAGGAGCCAAGTAAAGAAAAAGGGGGGAAAAAGTCCCAAATAATGAACTATTCGGGGGATGAATTGTGGAACTTCGCTTTTATACAATGTATATTCCATAGTGGTTTCTTTTACCCTTAAAAAGGAGCATAACTATTCCCTTGAGAGCAAAATGTCTTTGTATACACTTAGAAGAAAGCATGTTTTATTGATTCCTCTGTCTATTGTGTGTTGTGCTACTGCAGTTTGAACACAAGGTTTGGAGGTTAAGTGTTCTACCACATAAACCATATCCAAGGACACTTTTTCTTTTAGTGATTTTTCAGATGAGGTCTCGCGTGTTTGCCACGCTGTCAGCCATGGCTTCTCCTGGTGACTGAGACCATCCTTCCATGTTAGCTTGTTTCCCAGGTGGTAACCTTCATGTGTGAGTGACGTGTGAGAAGAAAGAATCTCAGGAACTTTTCCATCCAGATTGCTCCTGAACCACTACCTCCCAAATCTCCACTCCCCAAATAGCTCAGACCACAAACATGAGTCTTGATCTTTGTTTCATTTTACTTGTAGAATGACTTCAAATATCTGTAATATATCATTCTTCTGGGATATCCTAACAGCAATTAAACATTGTGTGCTCTTCTACTGGAGCTGATATATTTCAGTGCTTCTAGAAGAAGTAACTAGAAATAATAGCGTATGTATATCACTGTGTGTATGTGTATGAGAAGGGAGGGGAAGGGATAGGAAAGAAGAAAGTGTAGAGAAGAAGGATGGAGAAAAGAGGAGAGGCACATGTGGTCAATCACTTAACCTGATTGCTTCGATGACTGATATGGTAAGACATTCATATCAGACTTAAATGGAGAACAAAAGAATCTACCAAAATGGCTGGCTGGCTATCACAGATAGAAAGGCTTATCCATCCTCCAGTATTCTAATCAGCATGGAATAGATTGCATGCTGCTACATTTTTGGATTTGAATACTTTAGGATATTAGCAGTTCAAAGATGGCAAACGAAATGTTGTTGAAAAGTCCATTAAAGTCCACTATTGGCAGACGGGTGGTATGTACTAAACCAGAATTAATGTGAAAGGGTAACAAACATGCTGTCAATCTCTGCTGTGTGTCTCTTCTCTCCCCTGTTGGTTTATTCTTCTACATTAGTTTTGCAAGACATATATGAACTTGCAAAAGTTACACATGGACACATTTTGACACCATATAAATTCTGATAGCTCAGAGTCCCCTAAATCAGCCTTAAGTGTCTGCTTACTTAATTCATTCTTTTGAACTAAACGTTGATGGGTAGAATAAGCGAATAATTGGAATGGAATCCGTATTCATTTGTCTATTCGGTCCACAGTAAGAACCAATTTTTAAAATGGGGAACTTCGAAGTCCACAGATATGAGAGCAAATGAAATATGTCCTATCCCTCTCTTATGTAAATCTATTGAAATCCAGCCCTCGGCAATGCCAGGGTCCCCTGCTTATTGCGGTATGACATTTCCACACTGCAGGAGCAGGAGGGGTTCACATTAATTTGCTTTATGTTTGACTAGTGAGGTTTGCCATGATGATTAGAGCCTACTTTGGGCTCACTTCATTTCAGAGTTGTTGTCAGTCATTTGAGCGCACGATGCCCCGGTGCTTGGGAAGAATAAACACATCATATATTAGGGAACGAGTCGAGGTACAGGGCTTGCCTAATGCCAACACTTCTTTCTGAAGCTAGAGAGAGAAGTGGGAATGAGATCAAGTGGGGAGGGAGGGGGGCTACGACAGAAAACTCTCAACAAGTCTTGTTGGACCTCTCCAGCTCGGAATGACGGGGCAGACACAGCCCTTGTTTAGTTGGGTTTTGTTGGGTTTCTAAGACAGGCACAAAGTCAGACCACATTGTTTCCTCTTCTCCTTATAGAACAATATTGTGAACATCCCAGATCACAAGTTGGTCTGGAACATTCCAATCCCAACCGCTTTTCACCATGGGCCAGAGGCTAGCTGACTGATGATGAGACAGTCTTCACATCCATATATTTTATATTGTGTCTCCCCCGATGGTCTGTTTGACACATATTTGTAACGAGCTTGGAAAACTAAATCAAGCTTTGGCTTCAGAAAGTGGTAAAAAGTGATGTTTTGTTGCAGATCTTACAAATACCTTCCCTCCCCCACACTCCATGATAACAGAATACATTCTATTCTATTTTCAATTTGGGAAGTCAATGCATTATAGCGTTATTCACAGAAGAGTTATAAACCTGCAGGGAGAGGAAGTTTATGCCACAGGAATGTGTTTTCTTTCTATTTATTATCACTATTATTGTTATTAATTTTGTTGCAGGCACTGATGTTTGAACTCAGGATCTCAGAGTGTTGCTTAGCTTTTTTTTGCTCAAGGTTGGGCACTCTACCACTTGAGCCACAGCTCCACTCCCAGCTTTTTTGGTGGTTTACTGGAGATAAGCATCTCATGGACTTTTTGGCCTGGGCTGGATTCAAATCTTAATCCTCAGATCTCAGCCTCTGGAGTCACCAGGATTATAGTGTGAGGCATCAGCACCTGACTTGCTTATGTCTTCCTTTTCTGTATTTGCATGAATGTGGGTCTGCTTATCTGAACATCCATCCTAAAGTCACTAGGTGCCAGTTTGGTTTGGATGTGGTCTTGGGTCTCACATGCTAGTTGGTTTTCATGCTACATGATTGCTCTGGATTCCTCTAAAACACTAATAATCTCATACAGTTTAATAGCACTCTGCATCTATAGGAATTTCATAAATGATGACAGGCACATACTATAATATAATTATATAATACAATAACATTATTATTATTACATATTGACCTCATAGATGAATCTCAACCACCACATGCCACATTCTCAACTTTTGGTCACTCAGCCATTCATTGGGTCCAATAACACCAAGAAGAGACTTCATTCCCTGCCATTTTGGTAGTAAGAAGAGCTAGTTGTATGATTTTTCTTTCTTGTAAACAAATCAAGGAGCTCCACTTTTTTTTTAAAGGAGGAACAGTGTAAAAAATTGAAACTCTATTGTTAAAATTGTGTGTTTTACCTCCCCGAGGCCCTCCATTTGAGGCTTGGGGAAGAAATCGGACTTATTAGACCAAGAGGAGGGTCATCTCTCTCCTCATTTGTTTGCTTGGCACAATCCAATAGCACATTTTTGTTTATCTAAAAGAAGTCAGGAAGTCAGAGCTGGTTAAATTTAATGGGAAAAAATGGTGTTATGATATACATATGTATGAGATAAAGATGTGTATACATGTTTGAAGTGAAGAGCTATGAATCCCTATCCATTTTAGATAACCTCTAAAACCACAGGGAGCTACAATAAAAAAAATTCTTCTAGCAGTTACAATAAATATGGTGCAGCCAAATATTTTCTGCCTGAAAGGGTGGGAAAATATGTTATCTTATATAAGATAACTCATGATGGCATTTCAGCTTCAAGTTCTTTGCTGATAGTCTAACACTAAGAATTTCTAGACCGCTAGATTCTCGGTTCTATAATGAATTAATATTAAACAAATAAATACCATTCTTAATTCCTTCCTAGGAGCCTCTCCATATTGATTAGTTAGGGTTGCACTGAAACACTGAAAGAGATAAAATGTAAAAGAATGGGCCTTAAAGACATATGTCATGCATTTTCTTTTTTTTTTTTAGGTTTTAAGTGTGGTTTTCTTAGCCAAGCTTGTAGAAGTGACTAAATCATTTTCATGAAATTTACTTGATAATTAATTTACTTGATTGTTATTACAGAGGTGGTATACACAGGGATTACAATGACAGGAGTCAGGTCATGAACACATTTCCTGTCCTGCAGTGTCTTCTGTTCCCTCACTCTATCCCAGTCTCTTCCTCCCAGTCTCATTTTATGGATTTATCGCATTTCTAGTAACCTCATTTACTAATTGCTGGTTACGGTCAGTACTCTGTGAAGAACTTTTGACTGTGCTCTCAGCCTGAAATAACTACATCTCCTGACTTTTTAGCAGTATCAATTTAGACATTTCGTTTGGAGGGGGGGAGAAATTCCGAAAATAAAATAAAGATGTCCAAAGACTTCTCACCATCCTGATGTATTCTTATCAACATTGCCAATAAGGTTTTATCAGCCCCGGGCAAGAGGCAAATCTATCTTATTAGTGTGAAAACTAATGAAAGATCATCCTGACAATGATAATTAATTGCAGTTGTTGACAAAGACTCCTTCTGTGCACTGGCTTTCTGAAGCTCTTTCTGGGTCTTTCCATTCTCTTCTCTCAATTAGACATATGAAAAGAGAGTGGCCCTCCCCTTGGAGAAAGAAGCTTTTAGATTAATCATATTATCTTAAGGTTCCAAATCTCCATGCCTGCGTGACCTTTCTTCCTTTAGAATCCATTATCTTAAACTATCAGAATAATCCTGGCTTTAGGGAGGGAGCCAAGGAAGAGGAATCAAACCTAATAGATGGCAAATAAGATTAATCTATGATCTAAGTGCCGATTACACTTGGCCCTGCCCTTGAACATCCAGGTGTAACCTTGAAATTCACATCTGCTAAGACTCCACAATTGGATTGAATGTCCCAACAGGCCTTAAGAGGGCAGCTGGCCAAACTTTACCCCAAAGTCCCCAGTGAGATATCCTGAGCCATCTCAAAATCCCAACTTTTTGTCTTTTTTTTTTTTTTATAAGCTTTGGAATTCAGCAGCTGGGACTTCTCATGTTTGTTTTGGGATAGTTCACATTCTTGAGATAAAATTCTTATTTTTAGGTCCTTCCTTTTTGTTTATCAGAAGCACCCAGCCATGAAAGGGAATGAACTCCTACCTGGACCGCACAGGAGGAAAACAAACCATCCAGCCCCCTCCGAATCTGATCACAGCACCAGCATAAATCTTCACTTTGAAAACATTGACTTATGGGTCCCAAAAGATACACACATTTAAGAACAACCAGGAGGAGGAATAAATAAATAAATAAATATATGTATGTATAAGGAAACATTTATTATTTTTTCTTCTGCATGGTCCCTGGTCTTAGAAAGGAAGATGACAAAGAAAATGGAGAAGTGTCAGCTACTGGTGACAGGAGAGGAGATAGAAATCGGGCTTAGGGAAAACAGTTTCAGCCAAAGAGACCTCTGTCCCCATGACAGAGAGACCAAGAGAGAGAGAGAGAGAGAGAGAGAGAAGAAGGCAGCACCACCATGCATTCTCATGAAAAGTTGGCCCTGGTTCTTAAAATTCCAAATAAACAAGATTAGAACAGTTTTCTCATCAGGAATCTGTGCAATCTCCAGCCACCTCTGACATGGAGTGTGGAACTGAGGAATCAAATCAACGAGAAAAGAGAGTGAGAACACAGGTTAGGTTTGCACAAGAAAAAGTGGGTCCTAGAAATATAGGAGGTGAAAACTGCGTGGCCAGAAAATCTGAATTTTTCTTCTAAAATTGATAACTGAAAGACTTTAGGGACACAAATCAGAGTGTCCACTCTCCAAGACCTTTTCATTCATGGGTAAGTAGCCTATCATAAGTCCTTTTTCAAGACAGAATAACCTTAAGGATGGATGGTAGAGCCTAGGTGTAATCCACAGCATCAAAAAATAAAAAGTAAAAACCCAAAAAAACAAAGAAAGAAAAAACCAGAACAACTTCAACAGTGTTCAATAGTGTTCACTGCTCTTGTAAGAAAAATAAACACAAATTTACTTTATTTATCTAATTATTGCTTTATTAATATAATTATAGTGTATATGATTATTAATTTATCTACATAACTTGTTGTTGTTTGTCTCATATTGGGGTTTGAATTCAGGGCCTTTCCTATTTGCTAGGCTGACTATGATTACTTGATACACCCTTCCAGCCCTTTCTGATTTCGGTTGTTATTTATTTTCAGGTACCACTTAAAAAATTATCTTGAAGTAGTGGTATGAAGGAGTTGCCATTTACCAAAGCAGTTTATGAATACAATATATCTTGATCAGTATCACCCTTCTTGACCTCCATTAACTTTTCTGCCCAGGCTGGTCTTGAACTGTGATTCTTCTGTTCTCAACCTCTCTAGTAGCTAAGATGATTACTGCTATGAACTACTTAATGAGGCCTAGCAACAGAAATATGTTCTTTAGTTCACAATAAAGAGTTAAAAAAGAAGGACCCCCCCGTGGGTTCTACAAAGTTAATCTATGATCATAACCAATTTCCTAAATCAAACTAATTTCCTAACAATAGCTTCAATATTATAGCTATCATCATTTCCTTTTTTTTTTTTGGTCTTTCAAAATCAGTTAATACACTAATGTTGTTGGGTTTTTTTTCTTTTCTTTAGTATGTTAAATAAAGTAGATAGAAACAATAAGTATATATAAATAAATATATTTTCCCTAAAGGAATGGAATATTTGGTATCAGGGTTTGAGATTAGGTCCTTGAACCTGTGTGGCTATGTTTCTTTTTCTTTTTCTTTTCTTTTTTTTTTTTTTTTACTGTGAACTTAAAAGCATTGGAAAGCAATGATGCTATTGCTTTCTTCAACTTTCACAAGGCTCCCAGCTGAAACAACATTAAGGGAAGGAAGGATATCAGAAATCCTGGTAGGACACAAAAATTCTTCCCTTCTCTGGCCATTAGGACAATGGCAATTTTTTTTTTTTTTGACAGTGTTGGAGCTTACGTCCGCTGTCCGGGGAGCATTAACTCACACCTCTGAGGGAGCCTCACACCATTAAGTCAAGGAGAGTAATGAAATTTCATTTAATTTGTCAGGAAGAAAGTGCTAATGTTAAAAGGCATTTAATAAAAAAAAAAAAAAGGGAGACTCTTTGAGCAGGAACCCTTAAGTGACTCCTTCAAGTATCTACTAGGCTCGCCAGAATATTTACATTAGTGTCTTCTAGTGCCAGAGCGTAATTAAATTAGCGCTGCATTTACAGTCCCTACCTAGTTTTTTTTTCTTTTAAGGAAGTGTGATTTTATTAATAATCCTCCTTTAAAAAGAGAGAGAGAAAATGACTTGATCTAATCAAATCAGATGCTAATGATTATTTGAAATGTTCTCACAGAGAAGATTGCTGAGTTGAAGCTGTGTGTGTGTGTCTGTGTGTACGTGAATGTGTGTGCACGTGGGTGTGTGTGCATGCATCCACGTATGTGCCGGTACTGGTGTTGAACTCAGAGCCTGGACACTGTGCCTGAGCTTTGTTAGTTGTTGTTCCAGGCTGGTATTCTACCGATTGAGCTATGTTCCTCAGAGTGCTTCCACTTCCAACTCTTTAGTGATTAATTGGAGATCAGAGTGTCTTGGACTTTTCTTTCCTGGGCTGGCTTTGAACCTGGATCCTCAGATCACAGTCTCTTGCAGAGCTAGGATTTACTGGAGTGAGTCACCAACACCAGGCATATCGCTGAGTTGTAAAATTACACTCATTTCCCCATCAGCCTAATTCTATAACTACATTGTTTTCTCTTAATAAGTGTTTTATGCTCTTCTCCCTTCAGCTCTCAGCTGTACCATGAATGAAGGAGGCATATGATAGTCACTCTGCAATTAAGGAGCCCAGAGTCTGGAGGTGGTAAGGGAAATGAAAGGAAGGCTGGCAGGCGAACACCATCAAGTCAAAACAAGAAAGCTCTGGGAACCCAAGTGACATGAAGCACATGGAATGGCATCCGCCAGCCTCCGCTTTGAATTTCCTTGGCTTTAGATGCCCGAGTTTTCTCCCTGCCCAAGTCATATTAATTAGCTGTATCATTTTTCCCCCCTCATGGCTGCCTGTGTTACTGATGTGATTTCTTAGAAAGAAATAGCTAGATTGTTCTCAACAAATTAAGATGTCTATAAATTGGTCCCTAATCAGATATTAAGCCTCCTGAACTACCAAATCACAATAACCATTCATAAATCAATCCTGGGGTTATGTGGGCACAAAGAGGAAGGTGATGATGATTGCTGTTATTATTATTATTAATTATTATCATTGCCATTTTTTTCTGATCAAATGAGGAGCCTATGAAAAAGATGTTTTTCAGGAGCAAATTTATTTGATATCAAATTGGGGTTAAGGAAGATTCTCATGATAACTATAATACAAGGCTGGAACTTCCTTCACTAACTAAACACACTGACAGCAGAAAGTTGGTGGAATTCTCTAGCACTAGTTCATTTGTGGCTAGAAATCCAAAGCAATTTTAAGTGTCAATTTTATATACCCCAAGCTAATATTGCCAGCTAACATTAAACTGATTAAATTATACAAGTGATATCCCATGAACTTTACCTATATTTATCTCTTTAATTCCTGGCAATATTATTGATATGATTATAATCCTTTTAATACAGAGAAAGCTGTAATAATTTGTTCAAGTCATATACCAGTCAGTGACAGAGTTGGGATTTGAACCAACACAATCCAGGTCCAGGGCCAATTTGTTTTGTTTTGTTTTGTTTTTACCATGACCTATTACTATTTTCTGATCAGTAGATCTAGTCACACATGAATAAATAAATACAGGGTTTTAGAATTTTCTCATGTAGCAGAAGCATTAGAACAACATGCCCATGTTTCTATCTGGGTATAGCATGTAAATAGAAAGTGCAATTTGGATTATCAGCACAGACATGAAAAAAAAAAGGAATCCATATCCAAATAGGCAAATATACCAAAGACCTGGGGTAAAACTGAGATAAAGAAGAGTATCAGGAAACAAACAGTCTAGGACCTTTGGTCTTTCTTTGCATTTTGTTCAATCTAGAAAAGCTTCATTTGATGTTTACTGAATTTTTCTAAGTGTCTATCACTCAGTCACTTCCAGTGAATTTTTTTTTCCAGTCCTGGGGCTTGAACTCAAGGCCTGGGTGCTGTCCCAAGATTCTTTGTGCTCAAGGCTAGCTCTCTACCACTTGAGCCACAGCACCAATTTTGGCTTTTTTCTTTTATTTTCTGAGTAGTTTATTGGAGATAAGAGTCTTACGGACTTTTCTGCCTGGGCTGGCTTCACACCACCATCCTCAGATCTGTTTCCCAAGTAGCCAGGACTAGAAGTGTGAGCTACTGGTGCCCAGCTACTAACAGTGAATTCTGAGTTTTCAAGGACCATGTGTCTCTGTCTACTATCCATTATTGATTCAGGTAAAACCAATTGTCTTTTCTCTTTTCAAAAACACACTGAAAACCAATAAAAGTAAGGTAGCTAAAAAAAATGTGATCGTCAAATCCTATTTTCAAGAGTTGAAATCAAAACCCATATATAATTTGTCTCCTAATCAAAAAGTGTCACTAATGACATTTTTTCCCCAAATATATGGATTGTACTCGGTTTCTTGAGAGTTAGGGATAAAAGCTCCTAGCATGACAATGGTTCCTTTCGGCACCTGGCCATCGTAGTTACTTGGCAAGATCAACTCAAGATCAGACCTGCTCAGGTCTGCTTGTAACCTGCCCTTCAGATGAGACATAATCAGAAAACTGCAAGGTAAGAACAAGTCAATTGGACTGAAAACAAAAGGTGTCTTGCTTTTGAAGACCCTGAAGTAGTTTCAAAAAAAAGAAAAAAAAAGGCAGTGGTTCTTTTTGTTGTTGTTGTTTACTCTAAAGCTCATTTAAAAAAAAAATTATTGCAAAGGTGACATTCAGAGGGGTTACAGTTACATAAGTCAGATATTGAGTATATTTCCCTTTGAACAGTGCCACCCCGCCCTCATTCTTTCCTAGTTTTTCCTCTCCTGAATCTGCGCCCCCCCCCCAAACATAGTATCTAGTGAGTTTCACTGCTGAATTGGTTTTAAAGCTTATTTTATGGCAAGGAAAGAACAAAAGACCACTTTACTTTCCCAAAGAATACTTTTTGAATGGCACAGAAGACGGAAAACATTATTTAGAATCAAACTCCCAGCAAAAGAAAACACAGAATGATCCAAGATCAAATTTATAGTATTTTAAACAAAATAGATATTTTTTTTAAAAAAAGGAGGTGGGGGTGGGTGGGGTGGAAACAAATTCAGGAGAAATGATTTGTATGGATGTACCTGAAACTATTTATACACCGGGTTCTATTTGTTTTACAGTGCACGGTCCATGGACAGAAAGAAAGGTTATCTTTGACAAGGTTTCGGCTATTATTTTCTTCCCCTGAAATGGTATTTCTTGAGAAAAAAAGGTCTTTGGAACAAAATAACAATAAATCCTGATTTAGATACATAAACCTGCCATTGATATCACATAATATCAGTGTTCTTTCTCACTCGATACAGGCGTTTTAAAGATAAATGGTAAAACTGAACTGGGAATCCGTCTGGCCGGCTGCCTGTTCTAATGAATAACACCACTTTGCTTGCTGCAATGTAAGCACAAAGTTCTCTCCCGGCCTCTTTCGTCCGTCATGAATCTACAAGACAGCCGACATAATATCTGGGCGACAACGGGTACGCTAACAGTGCAGCGACTTCCATTTTCTTTGCTTTCTATTGATTTTCACTTAATAACTGGCGAAATACTAAACGTCCACCCTGAGTACCTAATAAATCCTGGCTGAGCTTTTTATTGAGGAGAATTTAATAAAAACAACCATTGTGGCTGAGGGATTTTTCTTCTGGACAGAACATAGGGGTAGGGGACAGAGAGGTTGGGGCAAGAGAAAGCCATCTGGGTCTTTCCTCTTTCTTTCTTTCTTTCTTTCTTTCTTTCTTTCTTTCTTTCTTTCTTTCTTTCTTTCTTTCTTTCCTTTCCTTCCTTCCTTCTTCCCTTCCTTCCTTCCTTCCTTCCTTCCTCCCTTCCTTTTCTTCTTTCTTTTTTTCTTTCTTGTACAGAATGTCTTCCCTTTGGGGGGAAAATAGTGCTGTCTGTCTGTCTATATCAAGGATGACTAGGTATTTGATCAGGGCTCCTCTCAGCTGGTATGAGGAAGAATTGGTAAGAACTTGGCCAAAGCCAACTTTCAAGACCTCTAGGTGAATCCTGGCTCCTGATTTCAAGTTCTGGCCAATGGCTTCTTCCTTGTTAGCCTTGGTGGTCAAAGGGCTAAAACACCGCATTTTGTGGCAGCATTGGATTGGTCGTTTAGATTGGATGAGAGAAGAGCAAATACAGCTTGTCTCTTCTGTCCCAATGATGCCTCTCACATAGTTCTAAATCAGAAAGGAGGTGGTCAGTGTAGGTGGGGAAAAGACAAATGCAAATAGTCCCATTTATTATCCATGTGAGCCTGACAAATGAACCTGTGGGTGCTCAGAGAGACAAAGCTCTACTGACAGCGTTTCAAAACCTGAAGGTAATTGAGGGATGGGCTTCGGGCCTTATACCTTTTTCTTCCACATAAAGGCCTACCTAAGACCACTCTTTAATTCATTCATTTATTTTTGTCGTTCACAGAGCTTGAACTCGAGGCCTGGGCGCTGCCCCTGAGCTCTTCTTTCTTTTTTTGTTCAAGGCTAACGTTCCACACTTTGAGTCACAGCGCCACTTCCAGTGTTCTGGTAATAAATTGGAGATCAGAATCTCCAAGACTTTCTTATCTGAGCTGGCTTTGAACCACGATCCACAGACCTCAGCCTCCTGAGTAGCTAGGATTACAGGCGTGAGCCACCGGTGCCTGGCTCCAGGAATCATTTTGAATGCCGAAGAACACCTCATGCTCTTCCCATTCAGGGAAGCCCCCATTTCTTGTATTTTAATTGATCCTGGGACTATTTTCCATTTTGGGGCTTCATGAATAAGCGTTATGAAATTTCCTCTTGTGCATGGACTATTCCATTCTCAAAAAAGGAAAAAGAAAGAAGAAAAACAGAAGCATATACCTCTAAGGCAAAAATAAAATAAAATAAACACAACAACAACAATAACAAAAGCACCAAGAACTTCAACAAAGCTATGCAAGACTCAATAATTCATACTTTGCCTTCCTAGAACTCAGGAGACAATGTGGGGGATAGAAGGTGGGGGCAGAATCTGTGACCAAGCACCAGCTTTTCTTCTTCGGAAGTCTGGAAGAAATACCTTTGTCAAACCAGAATGGTCAACACTATCTTCCCAAATCCTAATAAACATATGGTGTTCAACAAATGGTGCCTCATTTCCTTCCCTGAGCATAGCAGGAGACAGCGGTTCATCAGCACAGTCATGGTCTGAAGTGAAGAAAACCCCTGCAGTCATTCCATTTTGCTGCACGTTTCAGAGTCTCTGATTTCAGTCTTCCTTGCTGATAGCAAAGTTTTCCAAACTACAACTGGAGTGTTCACATATCAAATGCTTCAGGGAGTTCTGGTTAGGAGTTGGGGACCTTGGATAGAAATGGCATGCGAGGATGGGCATCGGGCATCACAGACACACAGCGGTCTGCGGAAGACACTACGGGAGCCATCAGCACATGCTTGGAATCAGAACTGTGAAAAACACTCTGTTCTTCCTACTCAGTTCTGCCATGAATCTAAAAACTGCTATCTCTTCTTTGCAAATGTCACCGCATAGAGAAACAGTCAATATTCACTTTTGTGAATCATTAGCATCAAATCAGCAGTGTGTCTGAAGACAAAGCTATTATTCCGATCATAGGAGTGGCCCTTAATTTAGATTTCGAGGCTTTTTGTTCCATCCAGCTTTTCCTTTGAGTAGCCCAGTCTTTCTTCACCCAGTACTTATCTGAGGAGACATGGCAGTAGCACCTTCGACATTGACTTTTTCTGATCGTTTTGTTGCATCTTTGATATTTTCCTCGTTTTGATTATTTCTGTTTCTCTTCCTCTACAGAGGTCTGTCTGTCCTTCCTTCCTTCCTTCCCTCCTTCCTTCCTTCCTTCCTTCCTTCCTCCCTCCCTCCCTCCCTCCCTCCCTCTTTCTCTTTCTCTTTCCTTCCTTCCTTCTTCCCTCTCTCTTTCTTTCTCTTTCTCTCTTTCCTTCCTTCCTTCCTTCCTCCCTCCCTCCTTCTCTCTTTCTTTCTCTCTCTTTCCTTCCTTCCTT
>NW_012267231.1:5746536-5753555 GCF_000151885.1 Dipodomys ordii | reverse complement strand
TCTTTCCTTCCTTCCTTCCTTCTTTCCTCCCTCCCTCCCTTCCTCCCTCCCTCCCTCCCTTCTCTCTTTCTTTCTTTCCTTCTTGCTTTCTTTCTTTCTTTCTTTCTTTCTTTCTTTCTTTCTTTCTTTCTTTCTTTCTTTCTTTCTTTCTTTCTTGTATGTATGTCAGTCCAGAGACTTGAACTCAGAGCCTAGGCCTTCCTTATTCCTGAACTTTTCTGCTCAAGGCTTACATTCTACCACTTGAGCTCTACCTCCACTTAGAATTTTTGAGAAAATGAATTGGAGATAAGAGCCTCACAGAACTTTACCATCCAGGTTGGCTTCAAACTAAGATCCTCAGATCTCAGCCTCCTGAGTAGTAAGGATTACAGGTGTGAGCCACCAGTGCCCAGTTTAGGACTTTGTTGTTTTTATTTTTTAATTTTTTTTGGTTACCTTTAAGCCTAGGATGTTGTTTCCTGAGCTGAAGTTTTTAGCTTTGCTCTGTCAGTTGATCTATGGTGGACGAAAACTCAGCAGGCCTCAGTTCTCTCTGGGATGAAGTTTAGGGAAGGATGTTTTCGACTTGATGTCTGGGTTTTGGCCGGGTGCCCTCTAATCGGTTTGTATAAAGGTGTATTGCTATTCAGATAATGTCTTCCCCCGTTCAACAAAAGGTTGTTGTACCAAGAGGTGATTGTGACAAATGATTTACTATTAGGAACATTCTGTAATTATTGTTCGGTGGGACCGCAGACCGATACATCATTAACATGATAGACGGCCTTTTATATCAGCAAAAATAACTAAATTAATAAAAATGGCTTCATTCCAAACCCTGTCAGAAAGCCAATACTCAGAACAATCAAGTAGCCGTGATACTTGAGAAAGCCATAGTTTATATCCCTCAACAAATCATGTTTTATGCATAAGTAATAAAATATTTGTATATATAATCTCTAGAATATGGATCTGTGTAATATAGCAGATTTTTTATAGATTTCAGCATTAAATAGAAGTATAGGACATTTAAATATCCCCCCAAATGATAGAGTTAAATGTATGCTTTTATATGACTGGATTACATTATTAGAATATTGAAATTTGTAGAGGACATCTTTCGAGAGTTATTAAGCATTGAGAAATATATTTATAACATAGAAACATTTAAAATATTAGCATTAAACATTAATATTAAAAATATTTTACGTAGATCTGATAGATAATCCATTTCCTTCCTTCCTTCTCCTGTTCATTTTTCTTTCTTTCCTTCCTTCCTCTTCCCTTTTCTTTTTTCTTTACCTGTCCTTTCCACAAACCCTTTAATTTATACATTAAATGTTTATCTTCACAATTCTCATATTTTTACCCAAAATAAGAAGAGAAGAAAATCTTTTTCTTGGTATTTTGTAAGTCTACTTACAGAAAAAGAAGCACAAGCTACAGGAATTCCTATTTAAAAACTTTAAATACAAACTTAAAAAAATGAAACAATCCTTTTGTTAAGGACGAAAAGAAAATCCTTTACACCCAAGTAGAAACCACAATGATATGATTATATTTTTCACACTTCATGCTGACAATAAATTTCAACACAACACGACCATTGTAATAGTGGGATTTGCCTGAATATCACTCAAGAATTCAAGGAATGGGTAAATACAAGCTCAATTGTTTTCTATCCTCTTTTCCCCCCCTCCCTTACTTTCTCGCTTCTCTATTTCAGTGTATTTGGTGTGTCATCTCTTGTTCTGAAATTCTTGAGGTGAGAAGTGTTTTGTAATAAGAACTGTGAGACAGTCACCATGACAAGTAGATCACTGGAAGATACGTAGGTAAGGTTTGTAGGAATGTAACAGGGTCACATATCCACCAGTAAGTAACACTGGACCTACTGAGATCACCCCCATTAATATGTTTGCAAGGGTGGCCTTGAACAAACCTACTAAAGAAAAGCGAGGAGGAGGTGGTGGAGGAGGAGGAGGAGGAGGAGGAGATAAGTACTCTGAGGATCAGTTGGGGTCAGTTTTGCTATGAATGAGTTCAAATGAGGTTAGATTGCTCAACAGGGCCTCCTCTACCAATACAGATTAAAAAAATGTGGACACGGTACTGATTTTGAGATGTCAGTACCTACAAATGAGATTGGTAGACGGCCTCCAACCAACCCAGGGTGTCCTAGGGATTTAAATCCAGCTTAAATTTACTTGGTAGGATTTCATTTTGAATCTTTCTCTGAAATACTACCTTTTTTATTTTCTTTTCCAAGAGTCATGTTAGGTTTATAGTAAAACTGAGAAGAGCAGAGAGCTCTCTTATATCCTAGGTTCTTTCACGTGTTAATGGGATTTGTATGAATGTGTGCAAGGGTACATTTCTTACCACAGAGAAACCTCAGTAACTTGGTTCTGTCCTAGAGTGCATGTTCATATCAGTGTTTGATCACTGTGTCCAATTTGTGGTTTTCCCTTGTCTTACAAACTTGTCTTTTGGCACGTTTTGTCAGGAGCTTTGTCACTTTGGACAGCCGCTTAAGGAAATTAGAAATCACCGTTTAGTAGATATTCAGTGAGGGTTTTTTTTTGGTCTGTTTGTTTTTGATTGAGCCATGGACATCACCATACAGAAAAAAGCTTTTCATATCTACGCTCTGCAATAGAAGTCTGAAGGGTCTCATGCTTTGACCCCACCCATAAACTCTGCTCAGAGCAGGAATTATTTTGAGAAGTGTTCATTCTTTGATGGTGGGTGGGGGGAAGGCATTCAAATTAACCTATAATTGTCTACATACATGCCAGGTATTTTGTTTAAACATGTGATTTCAAAAGCATTATTTCCTTCTCAAATGATTTTTGAAGAATGCTGTTGTAATTACTAAGTTCCATCTGGTGCACACTGTACCAAGGAAACCAGTCTCTGGAGCGGGCTGTAATGGGGCAAAAATAATACTCAATTGTGTCAACTGAACCTAAAAGGCATCCACAAGTGACCCGCTTGAACAGTGCACATGGGGATATAAGGTGTGCAGATAAAGACTGGGAAGTCAGCTTTCTGGGCTACCCCACGAGCTTGCACACCATTGTTTTTTTGATGGTTTAAGCTTGATTGAAACCTATTTTAAACCCCGTTCTTTTTCAGCTTTGGACTTCTCTTAAAGGAAGACAAAATGCCCTTGGAAAAAAAAAGAGTCTTAAAAGTATGATTCACTGACTTGGGAAGAATTACAGGATGCAGACGGCCTAGCGAAGTGTCTTTCCCTAAGGAGTTCACATTTCCTTCCTCTTAATCTGAGTGAAGCATTAAAAAGTTAGTCCATTCCCCAGAGACTCTTCCTAAGGAATCTTCTAAAAGGAAATATCCTACACTGGAAAGGTAATTTACCTAGACAAGATTTAAAAAGCAAGGTTCCAGTTCACAGACAGCCAATAAACTTCACATGAGCTAAAGTCTCCTGCGTTTCTGGAATTAGCTCTTCTAGATAGTTAGTAAATTAAAGAGGTAGAATAAACAGCAATCACCATGCACGCACGCATGCACGTGTGCACACACACACATATATACACACACACAGCATTCAACTGATCTCACACATTTAATTTCTTTACATATACAATTAAATCTCAAATGTGATAGGCTCCCATCTCCCGTGCTCAAAGCTGTAATCTCGCAATAGATTTCTTTTTCTGCTGCCAACAGGCTCTCATTGAAGTCCTCTGAGTGGTGTATTCTATTTTGAGAATGTTTTTAATTATTTGAGCTAGTGGGAAAACTCTTTTCTTCAGGGCAGAGATGGTGGGAGGGGAACCAGAGTCTATGCTTGGGGCCTCGGGGAATCCTGTGGTCTTTCAGCTTCTGAAGTCTTAGGGAAGCTGGACTTAAGAGCTGGATTCCCTTTTATGGCAAAATAACTAGTATGAATTTGTCTTTTTCGAATCTACTGGAGGGGTAAAAGAATGAGAGAGAGAGAGAGAGATTCCTAAAATCCCACAGCTGTTAATATTTATAAAGCAATCCGGGTTTCCTATCTCCATCACTTCTTCTATGCCAATCCCCATTCGAACTGACTGAGCAGATTATAGATGAATCTGACAGAACAAAGAAACACGAGTGAGGACTATGAACAGTATCAGTTCCCACCACAAACTGACTCCTAATGTCTTGTGGGCTACTGAGGGTATGCCATGGAGAATCGCATTCAGTTACTGTACGTCCAATGGAATGGAGTCTATGGAGGGTCGTGAAATCACGGTCACCATTTGGTGGCTCTAACAGTATCAGGACGTGCGTTCCACATGCATGCTTTCTTTCCACTGGTTCCTTTCAAGGTTTGTTCTGCTAAGATATTGGAGAAATGTGAAAATACTTTTAAAAAATTGGGTTAGAGAGTAAGGATGGTGCTGCATATCAAAACATGCGAGGGAGACTGGGTTGTGGCAAAAAGGATAGCACATTCTCATTTTTTGCTCACATTTACAGAGAGGCAAAGTATTCAATTGTGAAGCAGACCCACTTGCATGGAAAACTTTAACAATAGCAAACATCATGTCTGAGACAACTTAATGTTCCATATGGGGTAGAGTTGTGGTACTCCACTGTATTATAAAGTCAAGCAAGAAAGAAGTGTTGTTTTTTTTTAATGAATAATTTGACTTGCATATTCTTCTTAGGCAACTCTTTTAGTCTGGGCATGCATATCAAGTCCTGGGGAAAGGTATGTTTTTGCTTACCTCAAATTTGAATTATCTGATTATAGAGTGAATTTAGAAGAAAGATCAAAAAAGGCCGCCCTTTCGGTGTCTAATTAAGCAACTCCACAAATGAAAACTTGCCTCCTCTGATAAGCAATCCCTCCATGATTTCTTGTCCTATGGACAATGAAGAAGCACTAAGAAAAATTCACCTCCTTTTTTTTGTTGTTGTGGTTGAACTTGCTTCTCCTCAAACTCGATCCACGGGCCTGCATATTATATTCGCCTTTTTTCCCTGTGTGCTTCCTTCTGTATGTTTTGGCCACATGGGAGGAATTTCGTGTGATAAGAGGACCACCAATCCAGCTGCGCTGTGTGGGGTTGGCCTGGTGGAGGGGGCCCCAATGGCCCTCCAGGGAAGAGGCCCAGGAATTTGAAAGGCCTTGATTACTGCCAGGGCTTTATTTTTTTCTTTATTTTTTCTGCTTCTCAGCTAACTATGTTCTTCCTGGTAAATCAACGCCTGCACTTTGGAAACTTCACATCAACTGTGCTGGAGTAGAAATTCCAGTAAGAAGCAAGCACTAGCAAACGCTATCCTGACATTTTTCCAAGCTTGCTGAAAAGTGGACTGAGAAAGAGGCATGAGAGGTGTGTGTGTGTGTGTGTGTGTGTGTGTGTGTGTGTGTCTGTGTGTGTGTCTGTGTGTGTGTCTGTGTGCGCGCGCATGTTCATAATAAGGGCCTGAAAACTTTTACAACCAACTTCAATGATGAAAATTAAAGTTGTTATATTAACCAAAGCTAAACGCATAACCATGTAGCTTTTCCTTTTGTGTTCTCCTCTGCCCACCATGAATATTTCCTTTAAGAAAAAAATAAAGGCATCAGAATCATCCCAATTGTGATTTTCTTTTTCTTTTTCTTGCCTGTGACGTAACTCAAGCTGCTGAGCTAAACTTTGGGGAAATGAAGATAAGATAAACTAATGTTAAAATTGGTCAAAAGCTTATGGTTTGTAACCAAATTTTCTTTTTCTTTTTCTTTTTATATGCATTTTTAAATTTTTTGTCAGTCATGGGGCTTGAACCTGGGGTCCAGGCATTATCCCTGAGCTGTTTTGCTCAAGGTAAGCTCTCTACCACATTGAGCCACAGCTCCACTTCTAGTTTTCTGATGGTTAATTGGAGATAAGAGTCTCGTGGACTTTCCTGCCCAGGGTGGCTTTAAACTACAATCCTCAGATCTCAGTTCTCAGCCTCCTGAGTAGCTAACATTACAGAAAAGATCTACCAGTGCCTGGCTTTGTAACCAAGTTTCCTGTGATTACCAGAATGATTTTCTCCATACATTGGGCAGCATTACTATTCCCCCTTTTCATACCTTCTTGTATAACCACTCATTTTATTTTATTTTATTTTTCTCTTCTTTCCTCTTTTTTTATTTTCTATTTTTGGAGGGAAGGGATCTAGTACTGGGTCTTAAACCCAGGACCTAGGCACTGTCCCTTAATTTTTTCACTCAAAGCTGGTACTCTACCACTTGAGCCACAGCTCTACTTCTGAAGTTTTTGCTGTTCAATTGGAGATAAGAGTCAAACAGACTTCTTTGTGTGGGCTGGCTTTGAGCCCAGATCTTCAAATCTCAGCCTCCTGAGTAGTTCAGATTATAAGCATGAGCCACCTGTGCCCAGCCTAAATAATTTTTAATAATAGACATAATTATAATAGATCATTTTTAACAATGTGGCTCTAGAGCAAGTGCATATTAACCTGTCTCTTCACGTAGGGTTTTCCATTGGACTTTCTGTGACAAATGGACCTGCCAACATGCTTTAAGTGGCTTTGTAAGTTTCTGCATCCCCTTTTGTGCTTCTTTGGTGTCCACATACATGTAACCTGAACAGTATTATCTCTCTCAAAGTGAAGATGAAGGACTGGAAGAGCAGAGTTACGCCAACCGAGCCATTTCAGCCAAGCTCAGCACCCGTCAGTAAGTCCCACCTGACTTACAGACAGACAGACCATGGCTGTCCAGAACTGGCATGGGATAGGTTACACAGTAGGAGTTCACAGGTGCAATAAGTGTATTCCTTCATTTGTTCACTCATTCATTCATTCTCAAACGTAGGCTGGACATCTATTAAACCTAAGTTGTGTGACACCTGAGCTACGCTAAGCAAACTTCCAGGGGAAAAGAGACATTGCCAGAGAAGGTGGAACAGTACATAAAATAGGCGTGCAAACGTGTAGAGATAAAATGCGTGCACTGAAGGCTGTGGTAAGTCTTCCATAGGGAATTGTCTACAACATCCTGGAAAAGGAAGAATATTTTTTTTGTTGGGGGGGGG
>NW_012267231.1:5733498-5743727 GCF_000151885.1 Dipodomys ordii | reverse complement strand
CTTTCTTTCTTTCTTTCTTTCTTTCTTTCTTTCTTTCTTTCTTTCTTTCTTTCTTTCTTTCTCTTTCTTCCATCCACTTCCACCCCTACCACCCCAGCCTCCTACTATCCTACCACTCTACTTCTTTTTCATTGTGGTTTTCAGCCGCAATGAAGATTATGCTAAAAGAAAAAAAAAGTCCTGAGATAAAATAGAAGGTTCTAAAAGTGTGACTCACTTTAGGACTTAAGAAGATGCGGGGGTGTGAAGCTAGTTTTAATTTTACTATCCAAACATTGTGACAGCCTACCTTTCTATCAGTAAAACCTTTGTATTCCAAATAATTATAAATGTCTTATCTTGAAATTGGGTTGGACAGTGACGTAAAAAATCATGAGGTTCCAATTGAACCTTAAATAGGGGAAAAAGAAAAATCACAGCAAAAAGACTGCAAGGGTGCTGGGCACCAGTGGCTCACGCCTATAATCCTAGGGTACTGAGGAGGCTGAGATTGGAGGATCACAGTTTGAAGCCAGATCTAGCAGAAAACTCTGTGGAGACTCTCATCTCTAATTAACCACTGAAAAGCTAGATGTGAAGCTGTGTCTCCAGTGGTATTTCGCTAACCATGAGTACAAAAGCTCAGGGACAGTGCTCAGGACTTGAGTTCAAGCCCTAAAACTTGAATAAAAACAAAACAAAACAAAAAACCCAAAGAAACAAACAAAAAAACTCACTAAATATTATATAGGACTATGGAAACTATTTTTGTCTCATTCAATTTCTATGTTTTCAAAATGTTCTATAGCAAACATCCTCATTGTATAATTTGAAAGCTGAAGCATGACTTAAACTGAATGCAGTAACACAAACACATGTTTTTCTATGGATTGCAGTGAAGCACAGTTCTACTTTTTACTGAACACCTTATATGACTGGGAAAACAATTAAATCTTTACAGTAATTTTAGGGCTTGAATTAAATTGAGTCCTGGGAGCCTATTAAAATTGTACAAGCAACTCCAGGCAAGCCTCTGACTTGAGAGCCATGCAGTAGCACAGAGCAGCTCAAAAGACACTGGAATTTCTGGAACAAGGAAATCCTATTTATTAGATGAGAATTTCTAGTCAAATACTTGGGTGGAGGGGGGAAATCATCTCACCCTTCTGCATGTGTTATCTATTCCTCTAAAGCAGGATGATTAGGACTTCCCTTCCACACACCTTTCTTAATTCTGTTTCTATAACCCACATCCGAAGTTTGCATTCATTTACAACATGGCTTCCTCTCCTGAGAAGGGGTTCCAGGTCACCCACAGGCTGTGGCCAGTAATTATTTTCCAGACTTTCCAACACTTGAAGCACCGCCCCCCCCCCCACCCGAGTGAGCCGTTTCCTGCACCTTAGTTGACTTCACATGAAAATGCTCTCACAAAAGGAGGAGGCTGCAATGCTTGGTAAGAAATGTACGCATTATCCTGCCCATGCAATTGTAACCCCTCTGTACAGTATGTTCACAAATAAAATTAAAAAAAAAAAAAAGAAAATGCTCTCACAGACTTGAGCAATAGCCAAGAGTTCAGACGATCCTAACCTGCCCAATGGCTTTTCACCAACGGTGGTCATTAGTCCTTGGTTAGGCTGTCTTTGGGGTGGGTCTGGCTTCCATGGAGTTTTTGGGCACGCTGTGATTTGTAGCTCAAACCCCAGTTAGAAAGATGGACTGCCACCTCCCACGGGCTCTGCTTCATGTCAACGGGGTACCGTTCGTCAGACCTCATAGGCACCGGCTCCGGCTGCCATCCAGGCAGAATCATGTCATTGCCACGGCAGAAACACTCAGGGCCCCGTCTTTCATCCTCCTCCTTTGTAACTAAACAAATGGGGTAAAAGTCTTGCCCTGTTTCCAGATAACAAGAAGTTTAAAGAGCTTACCAATGTTTCCTGCTCTAGACATGAAGTTGAAGGGGGTCGGGGGAGGGGGGGACCCTAACGAGATGGCGGCTTCCCCTGAAGGTCCAAGGCCACTCTGCTAGCAAACCCAAGGGGGACCAGTGTTTCTTGCTTAATTGACATGCACAAAGAACTCCACTGAAAACGGAAAGGTGATTTGGCTCAAAGAGTAGAGGGTAGAGTTTCCTAATTCTTCCCAACATGGAGTGTGTTTATGTGAAGAGGGGAGCATCCTATTTTCTATAAAGGACTCAGAGAGTTCAGTACTTGCTCCTGGTGAGCAGCTATACACAATCCTGCTGCCCTGTTGAGACAGAAGCCACTAACAGCAGAGACGCAAGTCAGCGGGGGCCAGTCTCACCCCAAGAAGACTTTATCATGGATCCTGAGATAGGAATGTCTTATCATTGTCGTGTGACACAAAATAATCTTCTTTGTGGTTTATTTTTTTCCCAACCCTTTACAAATTTGAAATTCATTCTTAACTCACAGGCTGAGAGGACTCATCCATGGGTTAGAATGGATGCTAGGATCACAGTTGACTACCTGGAATACAGAAGATAAACATTCAGGTTTGTTTCTTAGAGCTTACCAAATGGCAGACACTGCTTGGCTGTTTCTCCATTCTGGGACAGCTTTAGTACCATTTAACTATGATCTCCTGAATAAAGGCGTTTTTCTTTAGCTGGACACTTCGATTTTGTTATGTCATAAAAGCACATTCAATTTTGTAAACTCAAGCCAGGCACCTGTGGCTCATGCCAGTCATCCCTAGCTACTGGGAGGCTGACATCTGAGGATCACGGTTCGAAGCCAGCCCGGGAAGAAAAGTCCATGAGACTCTTATCTCCAATAAACTACTCAGAAAAAGCCAGAAGTAGCATTCTGCCTCAAGTGGTAGATCGCTAGCCTTGAGCACAAAGAAGCCCAGAGACAGCACCCAGGCCCAGAGTTAAAGCCCTAGGACCAGAAAAAAAAAAAGAAAAAAGTAAGCTTATTGAATTTAAAAGCATCATAATTGTGTGTGGAATCTGGACCAACTAAACTAGACTAACCAGACCAAACTAACTGCAGAGAACCATATCTTTCATGAATGTTAAAAGGTTGATTTAAAAAACTCTCTAATCATTAAAAAAATGTTTTTAAAGAATTTAAATGATTTACCCAGGTAATGAATACATGAATGCTAATTGAATCACTTTGAAAACCTTTTGGTATTGATGAAATAGGGCCTTTCTCTCTAATGTAAGTTGAAATCAATCAGAGAACATACAGAATTCTACGTGTGCTAGTGTGTTGCATATACAAGACTATAAATTAACATGGCAACAGCTTTTATAGAGATAGTGGTCTGAAAGCCTTTTTCAACATCTTGAATGCTTTGTAGAGAATGTACTGTTTTTCTAATTAGGGAACAGGAAAAAAATAAACTGATGTTGCAAGATTATCCTTTGCTCCCAACTTTTAACAGTGTGTCATGCAGGGAGACCCCCGTATCTCAGCATCCTGGACCAGAAATCATAAAATAATATGTGTTGATTCATTGACTGCCAGACAGTTTTGTGATAGCCTGAGAGATAACCTCCAGTGAGCTCATAAAAATAATTACCTGAAAGTTGTACAAATTCAGCAACTTTATGACATGCAAATAAAGAAAAGGAAGAGAGAAACAAGGAGATAACACAGGATCTCATAAAAGGGACAACAGTAACTATAGGTACCAGGAAATAATGGATGTTACTAACTTCTGTAAAATTTTGGCAGGTCAATAGAATTGAATGAGAAAGAGCCAATAACCCTCCCTCCCGCACTATTCAAAAGACAAACAAAGGACTAATTACTATCCAGCGTCAACAATCTTATTTATATTTATGACCAAAGATTGCTTAAATGCTTCTATTTCTCTTCACTTATAAGTTTTCTTTTAATAATCTGGGTGCAGCCAAGTAATTAAATTTTCATTCACAAAGACAATGTAATAGAAAAAGAGTTCCCCCCCCCATACATTGTTCAATAGGTTGTTTTATTTTCAGAAAGCAGATTTTAACCTGTAGACCACTGCATTTTTTTTAAACCATTTACCTATGTATTCCTAATACATTCTGGACACTATCAAGAAGAGAGAAATGTAGTAGTCTAATTTTTACTTAATGAAAAACAAAAGAAAGCTCTCTGAAGGAGCTCCAAGAAGACTGTTACATTAGAGTTATAGTGCTAAGTATTTGGGTTTAAATTGATGGGAAAAGAAAGGAAGACAAGCATAGGAGAATAAAATAATTTCTGATTTTTCTGAAGTAAAATAAAAACATCCTAGACAATTCCTCCATTTTTTTTGGCTGAAAAACTTGTTACTGTAGTTTAGATTTTAAATGGAAAATGTTAATAGGAATGTACCCAAGAAGGAAATTCTTAGATGCACCTTTCCTTTTCTATCTTTCTCTACTTCTACTTCTCTACTTCTAACCCAAAGAAACCTGATTCCCACATAAGTGACCTGACCAATAGATATGTGAGCAAGAAGACATTTCTTCAGTGTGGAACCCATTTCCATTTCCTCTTATCAAATACATTCACCAATTTATGTTCTTGGCTCTTTTCCACTGTCTGACAAGAATCAAGAGTATTCTGGGACTTTCTGAGCTCTCCCATCTCTTGGGATGGTAACATCCTTTCTTGACAGCTCAAATTGAGTCACCAGATGCCACCCACGTGGACTGCTGATTCTTTTTATCCAGTATGTTCTGGGTTAACCCCGAAGGGACTATGACCATAGACTTCACTTTTTACCCTAGCTTATGATCAAAAGATTGCTTCAGCACCCAAAACTCATGCCTGGGAAACTCAGCAAAGCTGATAATAAACGAGAGATGCGGATGTGGAGGTGAATGGTACACTCCTTGTGGTGTGGAGGAGTTATTTGTCACTTCCTATGGCTTCAGCAAAACCAGTCAATCATAATCTGAAAATTGTAAAGAGTAAATTCCAGATGGAGAGAAAGCTCACACTCAGATAAACTTTGATTTCTCTGTCTTATTCTGATTCATAAGGTGGGTTTTTTTTTTAGATTCATATTGTTTTTAGTTTTCGAAACACTACGTTTGTATACATAATTTACTTTGGTTACAGAGGAATTGAGATTTATTTTAGCATAGTAATTTTTTCAGTGCTTTAAGCTTAAAATCACACACACACATGTGCGTGCACACAAACACACACACACACACACACGAAAGCAAGCCAATATATTTCATTTCACATTCAGCTTCTTCTCCAGTGTGCGGTGTTCCCCTCCCCACCCCCACGTTTGTTTTTGTGTTTTTTGGTTTTTTCTTTAAATCCTTCTGCTCATGGACTCATATTGGAGAAGAGGCTTATCTTTGTGTTTTACAGCTCATTGCACACCAGGCACAGATACGCAAGCAACACCTCCCACTTTACCCATGAAAACCAGCTGAGCTGCTTTTGATCCTACTATTAAAGAAATGGATTTCTCCTAAGACTATTGATTCTTCCAGGATAGAGAAACAGAGCTCGCTTGTCTCTGCCACCCACTCAACTCAGACCTCCACCCGACGAGGCTGGGACCTGATAGAGAAACACAGACTACTGTAATTTGCTAAATTTCCAGCCAAGATAGAGTGTAGCTGAGTTCCTGCATGGCTGTGTCACCAGTTCAGGTACAAGGACAATTGTCCCTTGATATTTTGAACTTAGGCCTCCTCCCAGTGGCCTAAGATTCGTTCCACATCAAACCTGACAAAATGACTATGAATATCTTGCACCCTTATTTTGTTGACTAGATGAACAGCAGTAGAAGCAATGCTATCCTGCAACAATATGATCGGCCATAGCTTAAATCTAATGAGCACTACCATGGCCCGGCACCTGCTAAACACTTTGTTAATACTAGCTAGATGAAATATTCAAAGCTATTCAATGTCTTGGTTACCATAAGCCTCCTCATTTTAGTAGATGATAAAACTGAGGTATGGAAAGCTAAAGTTATTGTAGCTTCTTCCAGGATCACATGTGTTCAGCAGGATTCAAACCCAGAACAACCATGCTGTCAAACCCAGGCTTTTGGCTCTGATAACATCTCAGGCTATCTTTAAAGTGACCGAGAAAAGGAAGAGACTCTTGTCTCCATTTTTCACATTGAGGGTAAAGAGTTTGAGTTCAAAACTAGTCAAGCCCACCAAGTGTGGAACTTGAGACTTTGCCAAGATTTTTTTTGAACAGTCTATGTGGAATGTTGTACATTTTTGTAAACTCTGGGAGGTGTTGGTTTCCTGGGTCAGAAAGAAGGAAGTAAGCTGATTCCAAAATTCTAGCCCACTAATCACTGAGTCTAACTTGAGTGAGATCTGAGGAATCCACAAGTGAATTAAATTTAAGGACATATGGATCATAACATCTACATCATAACAAAATACAGTAGAAACTACAGTCCCTTTGCCATATTGGCTTATGGTTTATTCCTGAGGCTATGGTTCAGTACAAAAGGAGACAGGTACCCAGGTCAAAGATTAAGAAGAATGAACTCCAAGCCGGGCACTGGTGGCTCATGCCTGACATCCTAGCTACTCATGAGGCTGAGATCTGAGGATCATGATTCAAAGCCAGCCTGGGCAGGAAAGTCTGTGAGACTCTTATCTCCAATAAACCACTCAGAAAAAAATAAAAGGAAGTGACGCAATGGCTCAAATGGTAGAGCCCTAGCCTTGAGCTAGAGAGCTGAGGGACAACGTGCAGACCCAGAGTTCAAGCCCCGTGACCGACAAAAAAAAAGCATGCACTCCAGAGGAGCAGAGAGAATCACACACCAAGCTCAGGCTCATCCTGGAAACAATAAATTGACGTCATAGACTACAGAAGCCAGCTATGTCTTTACTCCTAGAATCAAAGATGGCTTAGGAGATCAGGCCCACAGAACCAGGCAAGAGACTTCTCTCCTGCGGTTGGCAGGATATGAGGTTGTTCTTGAGCTCCAAACTTGTGTGCTCAATAGGAGATAAGAATTTAGTGCCAATTGAGTTGAACTGCTGTATTTATCGCTCATGGGTTTCGAGGATCTGAGCCATTCTTTGTTTGGTCTTCATGGTGCAGTTGGATATATACCACCTAATGCTATAGTCTTAAAAATGGCCCAGTGAGTTCAACTACAAAATCACACTTCTACTAATATATATATACACACACACACATACACACACACATGTGCACACGTGCATGTGCACACACACACTCACACACATATATGAATCTCTTTTCCTTTGCTCAAATAGTTGGTAAAATTGTCATGGTACCATTGCACTCCTCCAGATATCAAAGAAGACTCAGGATAAATAGGAAATGTGAGTTAATGTTTCAGATCTATTTTTGAGGGGAGACCAGTGATAAGCACCCTAGAATTGTCCTTCCCAATGGAACCCTATAATGAAAGATCCATAAGAAGCAGTGCCAATAAATGCCTCTAAGCAAATATGGTCCTGTGGAAGCAAGTAACCTTCTCCCCACTGATGTAACTAAATTTGATAGAGCAGCCACACTCTGCTTTGCACCCAGCAACAACTAGTTACATGATAAATGATCCCTTAACAACCTAATTAAGTCTTCCTGTTGCTTATAATAAATTATTAAACAGGTCAGAAGGCAGGTAGGATTGTTAAATTCTTAGACATATAACTCATTTATTGGGGAAGCTTAAGTTGGTATAAAGCAAACACAGTTTCCCTTTGGGCTGTAGTTTATGGTTTTACTTTGTATTCCAATCCCGACCTTCCGCCATTCTATGTGAAAATCCCTCTTTCCGTGTTCTTTAAAATATATTAGACAAGGTCGTATAAGTTTCAAGTCTCTCTCAGATATTAAAACTCAGTACTACCGTCTGACTGTGTCCCTCAAAGTTTATGTGTGGGAAGCTAAATTCTCACCATTGCTACCTTTAGTTATGTTCTAGGTTAATGGCTATAGCTTGGTACAGAATTGGATAGTAATCTAGGATGAGGAGTGTAAAGGAAAGATTGTGATGCGGGAGAGGACGGCTGTATTGCGCTCACTTTTCATCAATAGAGGGCAGGGAGTTCAAGCGACTTGTCCAAGTGCACACGTTGAAAAATAGTCAAGCTGGGATTGGGAGGCAGATCTTTCTTTCCAACCCTACAGCTCTCTGCTCTATCATGACAACTCCGAGATAAATGTTCTCACTTAACTGTTCCAGTAAACACCCAGCCGGAGAACAAGAGGTCAGCTTCCTTCTCTCAAAAATACCCCCAAGGTCTAAAATTTATGTCTTCGAAGTCCTCATGCTGCACCTTCGTTAACACTGGAGTGGGGGAAAAAAAATCCCAGTGGGCGTGTGTCAAGGCCACGGGTCCTCCACAGACCAAACAGGCCCTTCCCCTCCAAATTCAAGTAGGCATGCATGCATCAGCACCCTTCACAGCCTCCCCTTTGAAGTTCCTCTTGCCTGTCATGGCAGGACTGGAGTATGCTTACTTCTACCCAGCGCCTCATTAGGTCCCAAGGGCTCCGATTTCATCCATGGAGTTGTTTTAGTGAGCACTGGAATGACTTTCTAATGAGTCAACAAGTTTGAGGCTCTTTCTCCAGCACTCAGTCGCACGGTCCGTTGCCCTTTTGTCTTCCTTCATGGAATTGTGTCACAAGGAGTCTCTGGTCGGATATAGATACCTCAGCTTTTGAGTTGCCGGCCTCTAGCACTATGAGAAATAAATCCCTTTGCTCTATCCATTACCCCAGGCCTGGCATTCGTCAATAGCCCCTCAACCAAGCGGAGCTATTTTAGAACAGCCCGACTTTAAAAATGTACAATTGTATAACCAGTTGCAAACGGTTGCCTCCTCCCTTCTCCCAACTTCTGCAAACTAAGCCCCGTCAAGCTGGCTTGGAAAAGGGAGGCAAAGGTTTTCTTTATACTTGCATTCTTCTCCCTTTTGGTGGTCAAGCTCAGCTTACCTTCCTGGCCATGACTGGGAAGAACCAAAGTCACCTTGGGCTTCTGTGGTCTTCCATTGACCCTTCAGGTGTTGGAGAGGGAGTATCAGATAAGAAGGTAAAAGAGAAAAAGGCGTTGTCCAAATCGCTAGAGCATCCAGGCTGGTACCATTTTTAGTGTCATCTGTTTAGTTTGTTTTTGTATAGACAGTGCTCATACATACTCATTCTCCCTGAGACAATAGAGCTGAACCCCCAAGAAGTGTCCAGATGTGTCCAGATGTTATTCAGTCTCTCTGCACTTGAGCCCTCTCGCATCTCAGAGCTTCTTCACAGATTGTTGCAGGCAACTCTAAGTCCCCTGACTCCAGGGAGACGACACTTGGAGGAAGTGGCGCCATGTTTGTTTGTTTTTTCCTAGAGTCTACATCATAGCCCCAGCTGGCCGTGCCTTCTGGATTCCTCTGGCCAATTTCCTGGTAGATATCTTACCCCTTGAGGAGCATTCCACCATTCCAATGGGCACTTCCTCTCCAAACTCACTAAGGTCACACAAAGCCTCTCTTTTATGCTCTCCTTCTCCTCTCATGATAACAGCACAGCATGCTATGGCTTCTCAGTCCCAACTGGAGAACAAGAAGTCAGCTCTTCCTCTTTCTCAGAACTTCCTCCAAGGGTTAACCTCATTTTCCCAAAGCCCCACTCTCCTCTTAAGTTAACGTGGGAGAAGAGGGGTGGAACTGTGGAGTGACTTGTCTTGAACTTACATTCCTCAGGGCTGTGGGACTGTTCTTGCCATCTCTCTTCTATAGACAGAGAGTGAGGTATGACATGGCCAGAGATGGGGAGGGGTGGCAGGCCTCCATTCACGTCACCTGGAGGAAGTATCTGCCCCCACCTGTCAGTGTTTCATTGTGCCCCGGAGTACATGGGACCTACATAATTCTTGCCTTCAGTTGCCTTGAGTTGTTTGTCTTTTTCTTCCAGGGATACATAAAATGTGAAGACCCAACTGTATATGCATGAGTCAAAATCATGATGAGTTTTGTTTGCAAAGGTCAAAGGGACACCGTGTCATTTCCTCCTCCCCACCCCAGGTATTATATCATGCGTTATCTGAAAAAATACAATAAAACACCGATGAATTTAGAAATCAAAATCCATAACCAGAATGTTACAGTGGGTAAAAACACTTACCAATTAGCAATGAGACTTTAACACTCGCCCTCCTTGTCTGTGTGTGTGTATGTGTGTGTGTGAGTGTGTGTGTTTGTGTGGTGTGTGTGTGTGTGGTGTGTGTGTGAGTGTGTGTGTGTGGTGTGTGTGTGTGGTGTGTGTGTG
>NW_012267231.1:5616215-5733188 GCF_000151885.1 Dipodomys ordii | reverse complement strand
GTGTGTGTGTGTGTGTGGTGTGTGTGTGTGTGTGTGTGTGTGTGGTGTGTGTGTGTGTATTCCAGTTCCACATACCCCTTACCACCACATCCACATGTAACCTTTGATCTGTCCTTGTTTCTAATGGCTGAGATTGCCAAGCCCTAGAGAGAACAAATCCAATTAACAGGGTTGGATTTGCATCTTCTACCTCATCCTCAGGTACCTTCTGCCTTTTGCGCCTTACTGGAACTAGGCTCGGTGCTGACAGGCTCTGACCTAGTGGTGGGTGGATGGAATAGTGGGTCAGCGCTCTATCTGACCTTTTGTTCCATAGTCTTGCTTCATAGCTGAGCAGCTAAATTTTGATTTAAACTTTTTTCTCTCTCTCTCCCTCTCTCTCTCAGACAAAAATCAGTTCCTTACCTTGGAGCACGTCCCCCCTTGCTAATCTCATACATTTTAATTTCATTTGATAGTTGATGTTATACTCGGACTATAGAAGCTCCATTCGGTAGAGGTTCTGTCACAAATTGTTCTTTTGTACAACTGCCAAATATCCCAAGACTAAAAACATATTGAGGAGAGGGGGGGGGGGGGGAAAGAAGCAGCCAGATTTAAAAAGAAAAAACATTAAATGAAGGCAAATTTAGGGACGTGCTCGTAAAATCAGATTTGCTTGACACTTTTAGTCAATGCAAAAATAATTGTGGGAATATAAAAGGTTTTTTATGGTCAATTATTCGTGTCTTAGTAAGTATCTATAATCATAACCCCCTCAGAAGAGGTAATAATCCTCTACCAAGAGAAGTGAGACTTCCCCACAGAACTATAAGGAAGACAAAATGTTATCACACGAATACATAAAATATATTAATATTGAAATGCGCTGGCTGTAAGAGCAGGTGGGTAGATATCTTTTTTTTCTCTTCCCACTCTGGAAAAAAAATGTATATATTCGAGCCGACTTTATTGGGCAGCTAACATCCAATTGATCTGCATTATTCTTAGCTGGCCAGAGCCTGTGTACCTAAATGCCTTCGATAATAGCTATTACAGTATTTGGTAAAAAGCTTCCTCACCATCGGTAGCAATATGAAAAAAGTAGGAGGTGAAAAATAAAGGAGATTAAGATGACACCAGGAAGCTTTGAATGAGCTGTCATTTTGCATTTAGAGAGACAACCAGGCAAGTTAAAACAGAAGAAAAGGGAAAAAAAATAAATGTCCTTCCAATAGCTGCCCTTAAAGGTTTACAAACGAGCTGTTAACAGAAATGAGTTTCTCTTGGGCCTCAGACGGCATTTATTACGCTGGGGGAGAGAGAGGGGAGAGAGAAATAACAATAACAACGAAGAAGAAGAAGAAGAAGAAGAAGAAGATGGAAAAGGAGGACAAATAATGCTTATTGGAAGGCAAAATGCTTCTCATCAGAAACATGATGAAACTGTACCAGAGGTGTCAGCCTTAGGTTGACATGTTAATAATTTTCATGAGGTCTTTCACTGAGGAATGAACTTTTTGGGTGTTCTTTAGAATATGAATGGAGACGTATTGTTAGGCTACAAGCTCTGGTCTGGGAAATCACCGTTCAGAGTGGGTGATGAAGGGGAAGGGATAGTGTGTCCTAAATAGGGGGCTTGAACCTAGGGTCTCTGGCTGCTTCCCAGACGTCCTGCACTAAGGATGGGCTCATCTGATCTCTCCTAGTCAATTTCATTCTGGAAAGGAGCCAGTGGGCCTAGTTCATGACCCAGTGATGTCATTATAATTCATTCTCCCTCACCACAAAGACTTCTTCGGAACTTTCCAATTTACAATGGGTCTTTTTAATAAAGGAAAGTGTCATGTACAGAATTTTAACGGGTTTCTCAGGATTTATCTTCCCCCCCCCCTTCTGTTACAGAATCAAAAAAAGGCCTATCTTATTTGTAAGAAAACTGGACTGTCCAAACCATTCAAAGAATTTATAATCTTTGTTAAAGTACATGATAGGTTTTATAGAGAGGGGAAAAAAGGGTAATTTAAAGGGTATGAGAACACCATGTCCAAAACAACAAAAAAGGAAATCTTTGTATCTTATGCATGATAATTCAGAATAGGTTGTTTGAAATGTAACCATCTTAGCCAGATGTTGCATTTTGAAATTCACGTGGTAATTCTAAGTAAGAAAACATGACATTTTTAGCAGTGACTTCTGTGATTTTGTTTGTTTTGTTTTGGGCAGGTACTGGGACTTGAACTCAGGGCCTCATACTCTCATTTGGCTTTTTTGCTCAAGCCTGGCACCCTCCCACTTGAGTCACAGCTCCACTTGCAGCTTTTTGTTGGTTAGTTTGAGGTAAGAGTCTCATGGATTTTTCTTGCTGGGCTGGCTTCGAACCTCGATCCTCAGATCTCAGCTTCCTGAGTAGCTAGGATTATAGATGTGAATCATAAGTGCCTGGCTCTATAGTGTTTTGAGCCTGGAATTTACAGGAAGGAGGGGAGCCAGGGGCTGCTAGAGACATATGCAGGACATTTCAGAGTGCAGGCCGTGTAATCTATGTCTTCTCTTAACACATCTCAAGGGCTGTAAAGAAATACTCCTTGATGAAGATCATGAATAAATCGAGCACAGTGCTAGCGGGTAAGGGCCAGGCCCCAGAAACTCACCTCCTTGAACTTGAGGGAGTCCTCCTTGCCCCAATAACCTTGGCGGAGATGATTTCATTTATCCTGGGTGTGGATCTCTGTGACCCAGGTTAGTACAAGCCCAGTGGATGATCAATGCATTGGTGGCCGGCACTGTAATTTAACTTGCTCTGTCTGACAGGAGATGTGGAATAGCTAAAGAGAAGCTTTACTTGTAATCTTCTTATCACCTTACCCTGGAGTGTCTGTGAAGAGCCAGGCTTTCCTGCTCTAACTCCCAGCGGAGGGTTAATGCTAAGAAAGAGAAATTGCCCTGAGTGGTGTCTGGTTGGGTGACCTGTAAACGTCATTTAAGCCCTTCCATTCTCACCTCCAAGCACCCACTGGTTTGAAATAGTGTTCCTTGTTTTATTTTGTTTCCTATAAGCTTATTTACAGAAATAATGTGCTGTAATTATGATATGCAAGGGGAGTGTGGGGGAACAAGGCTTGCTCTTTCTTTCCCTACCTGATTCCCAGAGCACAGAATTCCAAGCGAGATCATTCACTGCAATGAAGAGATCACAATCTCTTGTTATAAGACATAGTAACTAGTGTAGACTAGGAAACAGCACTCTTCAAAGAGGAAGGGTACAAGCTGGACACTGGTGCTCATGCCTATAATCCTAGCTACTTGGGAGGTTGAGAGCTGAGGATCACTGCTCAAAGACAGGCTAGACAGGTCCAGGAAATCCTTATTTCCAATTACATATCAAAAGGCTACAAGTAGAGGTGTGGCCCAAGTGGTAGAGTGCTAGCCTTTTGCAAAATACCTCAGGGACAGCTCTCAGGCCCTAAGTTCAAGCCCCACAACTGACCGCAGGGGTGGGGGTAGGGGAGAATAAAAGCAGTTGTTTCTACAACAAGATTAGGAGCAGCTGCTACTAATATTTCCTGCAATGGGTAAATATCTTCTTAAGATATGTCCACATATGTGTAGATGATCTATAAATATATATGTAATGTGTTGGTGTGTAAATATACATATAAATGTAGATCTATAAATATGTATGGTTCTGTTGGTATCTAATGCTCACAGAATACTAATGACTATTAGTAGCAATCCAGTTGCATAACTGAGGAGATTTCTAAAGCTCAGAGCGCATTATAAAACCCCTCCAAGGATGTATATTCACATAATGTCCTCCTGTCTGGGAAAAGGTATGTTCAAGTCTTTTACGTAAGAAGCTTATTACTCAACTGAACACCTGTAATCCTAGCTACTCAGGAGGCTGAGATCTGAGGATCATCGAGGTTCGAAGCCAGCCCTGGAAGAAAAGTCTGTGAGATTCTTCTCTCCAACTAAATCACAGAAAAAGCCTGAAGTGATGCTGTGGTTAAAATGGAAGAGCACTAGCCTTTAGCTGTCAGTGATAGCAACCAGGTCCAGAGTTCAAGTCTCAGGACAGGCAACAAGAATAAAAATGCTTATTATTCACATATAGTATATGTATATTCTTTTATAAATATTATTATGTCTGTATCACTTGTAATAGCTCATACAAGACAGAGAACAGTTAGACTATACTTTATGGGAAGTAATAAGGGAGAGGGTGAATATATGTTCCATGTAGATGCAGGTTTTTTTTTTTTTCTCCAAGTGTTTTGATCCCTGATTGTTTGGACCCCTGGATAAAGAACCTCTGGAGATTGAAGGCCTCTATTTACCAAACTTGATCATGATACTCCAGATGGTGGAAACAGATACAGCTAGCTCTATGAGAATCCACAATACACACCACCAGAGGGAGGGGAAAAATGCAAAGGGAAAAGTGTTATATGAAGGAGGTGCATTGTTAAGATACGGTCAGGGAATGTTTAGGTACATAGGCAGCAGGAAAGCAGGAGAAGTAGCAGTTTGATCTGCATTTGTGAAAAGTAGCTGAAAGATGACAAACGAGTTCAGGGCTGAGAATTCAGATAAGGTGCTGATGGTGACAGGCAGAAGAGAATGGACTGAAAATCCCTCAGAAACAAACACACTGCCTCTTAGATCAACCCAAGGTGGGCATAATACATTGTTTATAAATATATTAACCACAGCTCTGTCTTGTCTGTGGAAAGACATTTGTATTTTTCTTTCCTCTTCTAATGGTTTGGCTTATTTTCTAGGGAAAAAAGAAAAGGTGGAGTTGGATAGCTTTGATGATGTTTATTCTTTCTCTTTTTTCCAAGATTCAAGCTTGGGAAATCTTTCTCACATTGTTCGTGTTCAGCACCTGTGCAACAGAGAAGATCTGAACATGGAGCTCTGTTTTGTGTTCACACAATGATGCCTACATCATTGACTTGAGGATTGCTTCACTCCACCAAACAGCGATCTCAGAAAGAATATATTCTTTTACCTCTGCCATTATGAGATCTCACCAGGCATCAAGGATAGATGATTTCAGCTGGCAGGAGGATTAATGGCAACATGTTAAAAAAAATACATTTAAGGGCTGGGAAGGTGGCTCAGTGGTAGAGCACTTGCCTTGCATGCATGAGGCCCTGGGTTCGATTCCTCAGCACCACATGAGTAGAAAAAGCCAGAAGTGGCGCTGTGGCTCAAGTGGTAGAGTGCTAGCCTTGAGCTGAAGAGCTGAGGGACAGCGCCCAGGCCCAGAGTTCAGGCCCCATGACTGGCAAAAAAAAAAAAAAAAGAAAGAAAGACAGAAAAAGAAAAAAATAATGAAAAAAATACATTTAAGAAAAATACGTTTGGCAAATAGCAATAGTCAAATAGTTCAGCAAGTATTGGGGTGAAGCCTGATTTTTGCTAATAAGGTACTGCATAACTCTGGGTGGTTTACTTGTCTTTCTGGATCTTGAGGCTCTTTATTTCAAGAATGAGGATAAATACGGTGTCTACAGTATAAAGTGGTGGTGACAGTTAAATTAGATATCGGTAAGCCTCTTACTGGAGGATTGAGCACAGTTGTAAGTGGTCAATATGTTCACCCAACCATGCACCACATTGAACACTGAACACAAAACCCATCACAAGGCGACTAGAAGGTAAGAAAGTTGAGATGGCAGAAATGACAAGTTCTTTCAAGATGGTTCACGAAGAGGAATAGAGAGGGAAGTACTACGGGAAAAGCATTTGTCGATGTCCTGGATTTCTTTCTTTCTTCTTTTCTTTTTTTAAATTCCCGGCAAACATACAGCAATGCTATGGGCCAACACCTTGCTCTAGTTCCCTCTTTCAGAACTCTGAGTTCATCAGAACTGCAATTTATAGGACAAAAGAGGGAAGAATAGAGGAAGAGGAGGCGAGGGGACAAATCAGAGAAGGAATGAAGAGAGGCCTACTAGGGGCGAGCAGAAAGAACGAACTGAACACAAGGCACGGCAGGAAAGGCTGGAGGGAAAGGAGAGATTCTGATTATTCATTGGCCCAATGGGAAGAAATAAATAAACTCAAGCTGTTCCTTGAAACATAGCGTCGTATGCATATGATCAAAGGATATTACAGTTTTGCATGTAGTATGTGAATAATTAGTTGTTCTAAAGAGGTAGAGGGAATTGATTAAAATCCTTTTATAACGAGCTATTAGAAATCGTTCCATGGATTTTAGCGTTGGATGCCAACTCACATAGTTGTTCCTGATTGCATCTGAGGAATTAATTATATTGCAAGAAGAAGGAAATCATAATATCTTGGAAATCATCATTGTAGGTACTTGAGTTTGCTAGCCAAATATAAAGTACACGTTTGGATCCAAATCCTCCTGCCTACCAGGATGGCATGCTTTGACTCAATGACGCTTATGTGAACAAGCGATGTGAACTTGAACTTGGCTATATAATAGTTGACTCAGAGCATAGAGGAGTATAATTGTGTTTACTCATGGGACATCACAAACATACCTCTGGGAAAGGATTATCTTTAGAAGATTAGCAGGGCCCTTGATGAACCTCATACAAGATCACCATGTGAATTCTATGTGTGGCTGGGTGATAACTTTCCAAAAATCTATTGTCTGATTATGTCATCCTATAAAGTATTGTTTTAAAAAAATTGTGAGGACAACTTCCCAGCATCTGTTAGTGAATGACCTAATAATCAAAAATGTCCAGTGACAAAATAGATCTCTATCAAAAGTAATGAGTTAGGCTGGGAAGGTGGCTCAGTGGTAGAGTGCTTGCCTTGCATGCATGAGGCCCTGGGTTCAATTCCTCAGCAGCACGTAAGCAGAAAAAGCCAGAAGTGGTGTTGTGGCTCAAGTGGTAGAGCTGAGGGACAGCGGCTAGGCCAGAGTTCAGGTCCCATGACCAACCAAAAAAAAAAAAAAAGTAATGAGCTATCTTTAAATAGAAGACATTGGTCTCAACTCTAGGTAATGGTATATGGCATCCACAGATAGATTTGAATAATCTGGTAGAGAGGAAAATTATTATTATTAATCATAACGTTAATAATAATAAACAGCTGATACTTACTGTGAACTTAATACATACCAGGCACCAATTTATATCATGGATCATCTCAAATATTCTAAGTACCATCCTTTGAAGTTGACAATATTTTTTTCTGTCTCACAGATTTGAAAAAAATGTGGCTGAGAAAATTTCTAGTAAATGGCCTCATCAGGATTCACTTTTAAAACCTCCTCTAGCGCCTGTTAAGGTAGTTGTGATAATAAGCGTCGATGGAGGTCAGTGGAAATTCTAATGATCATTGATTTTAGAAGTTCTACATCAGGGGGTTAGAGTAGTGGTTTAGAGTCAGACCAGGGTTCAAATCTGAGTTCTTCCTGAGTTATTAATGCATCACCTTGGGTGAGGTAGTTATACTCCCTGAAGTTCATTTCCTTCATCTGGAAAATTGACGTCACAATATTTAATTCATGGGATTCTGAGAATAAAGTAAGATAATGCATCCAGCATTTGAGCAGAGCATCAGTCATGGCCTTCACTAGGATTTGTAATTATTTTCAGGGTTCCAAGATATTGTTAGGGGAGTCATGCATCTTGTACTTCTAAGTTTTAGATTTGGAATATTTTTTAAAAGATGCTTGAGTTGTAGAGCAATTTTGAATTCTCTCTTGAGAATGTCTATTTTCTTTCCTCCTTCACACTTTTCTCCAAGAAGACACCGCTTAGCGAACAATGACAAGTTGAGGGAAATACTTAGAACTTACATAGAAAAAGGCGTAATACCGGAACAAACATAGGCAAAAGAATCTATCATTGTTATTATTTTTGCTATTATTATTATTGTATTGATTTGCAGTGGTGGCAATCTTCTCCCTAAACCATGTCTTTAGCCCAAATCTGCAGTGAAGATCAAAACACAGGTAGTTCAAAGAGAAGAAAAGGAAAAGACACATTTTTGAATAAATAACAGAAAGTATTCTTAAGCAGGTTATTTTTTTGGCCCAACCCACGGGAAAAGTAACCAGCCTAGGATTGTTGCTAAGTTTAATTCACTCTCTTATTCCTTCATTTTGGCCTGTTACCTTCCCTCTGATTCTCACAATTTCTCTACTCCCTTCCTAGCAAACTGTCCAAAAGATGTGTTCACATTCTCTCTTTCTACTCCCTAAGCTGTCTCTTTCTTTTGATTCAACTCAAATCCAGTCCTCCTTTCAATATCTGTGTCTCTACCAATCTCACACATGCTTTCTGCACAAACCTGGTCTTACTCTATTGTCTCCCACACAGCTGGGATTAGAGGCCTCCACGACCACACCTGGCTTTATGGTTATCATTCCTCAGCTGCTACGTGTCTAGTAGAACTATGTTTAAAAATCCCTCTAAGAAAGTTTCATCACAGAAATTTTCTTTTGAGGCCTTAAAAATGACAAATTCTTTGGTGCAATTCAGTCCTTTGGCCATAGCCAATACGTCTTTGTTTAATATAATCTACAAATTCCTTGAGCCTACATTAAACTCTGAACCCAACACAAATAAAACGAATGATCGCAGCGCGTAAGGTTATCAATACATTTGGGTATATTTATATTTGGCAGAGTCAGACATCCTGACTTTGTGTTTATAGATACTCATGTTTATGTTGAAATAATGTATACATAGTAAGTGTGTGTGTATTTGGAGAGTGATTCGTTATGTCTTTTATTATACCAAAGAAGATTTATTATGTGGAAAAGATGACTTCTTATCTTTCACTTCTTACCATTTTTAAACAAGAAAATGATTGTCATCGTTAGAGTCAACGTCTTTCCTGGTCACTCTGCTGGCTCTTGAGTTGTGACTTTTTTTTTAAATTAAAACAACAATGAACCTAATATGATCCTGGCATTGGATGAAGCATTTCCTTAGGCAAACTCTGTCAGGGCACATGTACTGTGTGTGTCAAGGAAAGACTAAGTATACAATGCCATCTACGTAAATACCAAAGGAATGATGGAGTTGGTACAAGAAGAATCACCCAGAAAGCAAGGAACCATGTCTGAGCTGGGAGTGTATGAAACAGCTTAGCCTGGTCCTCTCTAAGAACATGATTTAATTTTTCTACCCTAGTGCAAATGCTTATTCTTCACTTTTGAAAAGGGAAGCTACATTCACGACATTTTCATTGTTTAAGTAGTGATACAAAGGACTTGCTCTTTAACAGCATCTCTTGACGGAGACCCATCCCTCCCTCCGTATCCCTTCCCTCACTCTTCTATATTTTTTCCATTGCAATTCCCCCTCTTGTCCTCCTCATTTGTCTACCTCTTTTCCCTGGATCCCACCACACCCTTTTTGAATACCTGCTTCCTGGTGTATTATTTGGCTGAACTTTGGCTTCATATTGCTGAGGAACTACACTCTTTGAGCTCTCCCTTGCTTCTATCTGTTGGTTAATACATTTGCATACACTTGCTACCCCCCAACATATTTACTTGCAAGTTTATAAGCTAAATGTAGCTTGCACATGGGAGGTTAAAAAAAAGCCCACTCTCTTCAACAAACTTAGGATGAGAACCTGTCAGGACTGAGGGTATTGATAGTTTCCTTCTCTGTAGACTTGGCTGAATGTACAGATGTGTAGGTTATTTTCCTCTCCGGAATATAATTTGTCATCCTATTATCAATAATTTCAGCTATCATGTAAAAAAAATGCCACTCGATAGCTATTTGGAGACAAGTAAAGCCCCGCATTTTTAACCCATTTACAGTGCAGACGACTTTATACAGTTTACAAAATGGCCAAACCATATCCTTCTCATCGAGGCTGACAGAGTTAGATTGGAGAGGGTCTTCTCTCTCCCCTGGGAAGATTGAGGGGGGAAAATGACAATGCTTTTTCTCCACAAGATGAATTTAATTCCTATCATTGCTTTGTTTTAAGTGCAACAAACTATGTGTCTTTGTCATTTTCACGGCTCCAATTCCTTATTTCTCATGCAAGAGTCCTATCACTTTCATTTCTAGTGGATTATGGATTATTTCTTTTCTTTACTTTTTTTTTGGTGGTTTGAATTCAGGATTTCACACCTGTTCTACCACAGAAGCCACAGATCCTGCCTCTTCTTTCCATTTGAATACCTTCTTTTCTTTCCTTATCTTGGCAAAGTTCTTAAGATCTATCCTGTGCTTCTTGGCCTCTAAAAATGTCGCCTGCAAATGCATTCTAAATGCATAGAAGTCATTTTGCAGAGGGTGGAGAGCAGTGCAGAAGCTGAGCTCTCTTGCCTTTGGGGAGGTTTTTTTTTTTATTTCTCCCTTTTTCCATCTACAGCACCTCACCTCCACCCCCACCCCTTTCCTCTCCAAGGGATCCTGTGTGGAGAGCTGTTAGGGAACACACACCATCAGCTTTAGAAGGGTCCCCAAATTAATCTCTCCTGGTATATTAGAAAATACTTTGCTGACATTCGCGGTCCCTGTCAGCCCTAATAAAGAGATTTTTACCTGTATTTGCCTATTCAACACTTCAGCCCCTGAGCCAATTTTGGAAATTATTTCTGATTTATGGCTTTCTCTCAGGCGGGTGTCACCCTGCCTGTCAATTATGCCTTAAAGCAAATGCTAAGTGAATGCTGGTTGGTAAAATTAATAAGGGAAACCTTTACTCAAAAATCCTAGGAAGTGGTTTCTAAAGAGGATTATTCACCAGGCAGTAACTTGGTGACTGCCTATGATATTTATAAGCGAGACAGACCCTATGTGGAGAGTCACATCGCAAGGGAGAAGCAGTGCTCTCCTCTCAATCTTTGAGACTTAACCAACCTGCAGAACTCAAAGGCCATCCTGGGGGAAATAAATTGGCTCCCATCTCCTGAAGGAGACCGCTTTTCTCCCGTTCATAAACACTGACGGCTCAGTTTCATGACAAACCTCCCTCGCCAAAATGGAAAAGTATCACTTCGCTCCTCTGACTTTAACAAAGATCAAGTTTATCCACATAAGCATGTACCCCCGGTGTCTCTGAGGGGGGACCAGGTGACAGAACTCTTTCTATCAGCTGTGTTCCCTCCTTCCGTCTTGACAATAAAGAACACCAAGGCCCACAGAGATGACCCGACACAGTCCGCTCTTCTAGGACAGAGAAAACTTGCTGACGACTCGGATGCAAACCCAGCGTTGGAACGCTGCTCGTGCTTCTTTGCACACTGCCGCCCAAGTTCAAACCTAGGACTGTCACTTCCTGCCCTCCTCGTCTCAGTACTTACTGAGAGGCTAAGTAGACGCCTTCCACGGAAAGCAACTTAAATGAGAACCTGATCACCGTTCTCACTAGAGCAAGATCTTCACCCCAAACGGATCTGGATGTGTAGAATTATGCTCATGTACAGTGTGTTACTATTGGCAGACCCGGGGCACGGGGACCTAGAATGAGATAGCAATACAGCACTGTCTCATTGTGCCCATGGTAATGGAAAGCTGGTGGGAGTAACAGAAAAGGGCTGGGTTACCATCATTCCCTCCGAGTCTCCCTTCTGGCCCCAGCTTCACCATCTTCTCATTCTATGTCACTGTGGGTCTAGTGGTGGGACATTTGGAGCAAGTTTCTTTGCCTGAGTCCAAGTGTGAATCTCTCCTCTCCTACAAGGGAAATTTTATATTGGGTCCCTTGTGGGTCAGTGAATAATGATCTAGGGCCCCTGGCTGTCACAATTGCTTTTTCTTATTTTAGAGGAAATGATGACTGGGCATGAACATGGCACACCTAAAAAGAACAACTTTCCTTTTTTTTTTTTTTTGGTTGGTCATGAGGCTTGAACTCTGGGCCTGGGCGCTTGCTCTCAGTTCTTCAGCTCAAGGTGAGTATTCTACCACTTAAGCCATAGTGCCACTTCCACTTTTCTGAGTGGTTTATTGGAGATAAGAGTCTCATGGACTTTCCTGCCCAAGTTGGCTTTGAACCGTGATCCTCAGATCTCAGCCCCAGAATACCTAGAATTATAGGCGTGAGCCACTGGTACCCAGCTAAAGAACAACTTTTCTAGTGACCCAAAATATAACATTCTGTTTTGTGTATATTCCCAGAGTTAACAGAGTTCATTTTAGTTGGGTAAAGCTGTATCTGTCTAAACAAAGGGCAAAGTTTGGGGGAAATTTGGATTACAGGAGGATGATTTGCCACTTCTTGCCCTCAGATTTATATTATGATAGACCTGCAGACAAATCAGCGCAAAGAGGATGAATCCAAAGTTTTTGGAAGTTTGACATTAAGCTGCTATACAGTTGTCTAAGAAGCAAGATGCCCACTGCCTCTGAATAATCTTGCCTGGTTGTTGAGTTTGGTCTTTGTTAATGTCTTAAGATGGTTCCTAGCTGGGCATTGGGGGCTCACCCCTGTAATCCTAGCTACTCTAGAGACTGAGAATTGAGGATGACGATTCAAAACCAGCCTAGGCAGAAAAGTGAGACTCTTATCTCCAACTAATTAACAAAAAAACAGAAGTAGAGCTATGGCTCAAGTGGTAGAGTGCCAGCCTTGAAGAGAAAACCCTAAGGAATGATGCCTATCTCCTGAATGGAAATCCTAGTATAGCCACACATCACACACACACACATACACACACACACAGAATTCCTGGGTGGAGCTCTGGGTGGACAGTTTCATCCATATTTGAGAGAAAATTGCAAATCAGAAATGTTCACTCTCCACTCCATTTCTAATAAATATCTTGTAGTGGAATCTGGGTTTGAACCCGTGTCTCTCTAACTCTCAAGGTCTATGGATGTATTACACAGGTGCACATATTAGAACAAAATGAGTCATGGAGTAAGTAACGAGGGACATGGGATAAGGGAAAGAGAGAGATCTGGTGCTAGCGGCCAATTCATAAGAATTCAGTGGCAGAAAAGGAATTCGGGGGAGACAAGAGTCCATTGAGTTGCATAGTGACACACAGTCCTCTGGGATTCGGTGTTCTCAATGTGAACATTTTAAACTATTTCTTCATGCCCCACACTGCTTGTCAGCCAAGATATGAAAGGGATAAATATAACCCTCGGGGTTTCACAGCACCGCACCTGGAAGGCGTCAGCAATTCTTCTCCAGTTATCAAAGCCCCGCATTTCTCTCGGTGACGGATGCAGCATCCCTTAGAACGATTCAAGCGCAGACAGCGAATGCTGGGAAAGTCGGGGATTTTCACTATTGTAAATCTGAGCCAGGCACTGGGTGGCTCCCACCTGTCATCCTAGCTATACAGGAGGCTGAGATCTGAGGATTGTGATTCAAAGCCAACCTGGGGAGGACAAGTCCATGAAACTTCCAATGAACCACCAAAGAGCCGGAAGTGTATCTGTGGCTCAGGTGGTAGAGCAGCAACCTTGAGTAAAAAAAGCTGAAGGACAATGTCTAGGGCCTGAACATACACACATGCATAAGCACACACACGTGCAAACACACACACACACACAATTGAAGGCCTGATTTTATATGGGATAAAATGTGTTCCTAGTCACTCTCCCTTATTTGTCATGCATCTTCATCAACATATCGACTGTCAGAAACATAGCTGCTGCTTCTCTGAGCTTGGCTTTACACACAAGTTGGCAGGCTGACTGTGAGAAGTTTCTAGACACTTCCTGCTTCATCTTTCTCCCCGATCCCTACCAGCGGTGAAGCTAAATAGCAGCAGCGTGGATGCAGCATCAATCTGCCCCTTCACCTCGTCGGTAAGCATAGGAAAGCAAAGAATAGTAACGGGAGGAGCAAACGGAACCCAGGAAGATTCCTATTCTTCAAGCCACAATTATTTCTGCCTTAGGGTGCTGTAGCAGCTCCTACTGGCTCCACTTGGAGCGTTTTTCCTTTCATAGTTTGTCTTCTCAGGCTCTCTGCTCTCTGATCTCCCGGGTCAGAGGTGACATCTGGGGAGAAGCGAGACCTGATCGCCTAATTCAAAGTAGGCTCCGGCCCTCCCAGTTCCCTTCACCAACCCCATTCTGCTTTAGGCTCTTTGAGGAACCTTATAATTTGGAGTCATGGTATTTGCTCCTTGTCTGTCTCACCAGAAGGCAAGCTCCCTGTGAAGAGGAAGCCCATCTTACATTTGGAATGCTGAGATAACACTTGATTTGTTGAGTAAATCGTCAATACTGAGTGAGTCCCTTAAGTGGTTTTATGTGCATGCGTGCATGTGTGTGTGTGTGTGTGTGAGAGAGAGAGAGAGAGAGAGAGAAATGGAGAGGGAGAGAGGAAAGAGACTTTCTGTTTAGGTCTATTTCCACACATACACACAGCAAATAAATACAATTATTATGTAATTATGAAACACACAGGACCAGGACCTAAGGTCACAGTTTTGTTTAGCCGGTGCCATGTTCTTTAGCAAATTCCATGACATTAAAACGACAGTGTGTGAAGAGGCACGCAGGGACCCTTTTCGCCATCGGCTTTCTGAAATGTCCTTTCAGAATTAAGTAACTCTGCTGAGTTTCTCAGCATAATGATTTTTATCGATTCCAGATTGTCCTGCAACCAGTGAAAAATCTGAACTAGGAAGGAGTCCATCAACTTCCGGGTCCCCACTCAGAGTCCCGCCTCCTGTGTGGACCACCGAGGGTCTCTGCATCAGAGAAGGCTAAGGGGAAGAATCATAATAGTTTTGCCTGTGTAACATTTCCACCCGGGCTTCCATTTGAGCTGGAGGAGCTGCTTGCATGTTCTAGATCCTTATAACTTCCAAGGTTGGCATTAATGTTTTACCCTGACCTTTGGAGACTTCTGTTGCATGGATGGAGTCACCCAGTGGCAGCTGAACAAAGATAAGCTCCGTGCAATCCTTTGGACACACACACACGCACACACACACACAGGTGTATGCATTATGCATCACTGAGACAGTGCCACTGCTCACCTCTCTGCTCTGTACCATGGGTTCTCTAGACCACGAGAAATGTATTCCTAAGGATAAAACACCGTGTATTCCCTGGTTTGCGCGAATCTTGCTGTCTCTGAGCGTGACATAGAGGTAGGAAAGTCTTATTCAAAAACATTCAACTACAAATGAAGAAAACAATGTTCCAAGAGCCGTTCCACCCATATGGATGGATCCAGGCTAAAATTCACTGTCAGTGTTACCTCATTTTCCTTAGGAAAGCATTTAAAGTCACCTAAAATGTGATTTTCAATTGTAGGTATGCATGTATGCTGTACACTATCCCTGACTATATACACATTCTTAAATGATGAGCTCAAAATCAACAGAAGAAAGAATTCTATCCAGGAACGAATCACCTTACACACATCTCTGAATCCTTAGAAACATGCCAGCCATCTTCCATGAGCCTACCTTTAGAGGGGCAATCACATAGGAAAGTTCTAGATGCCCATGCCATGTTGCCCATTGAGGCCCCTGATCACCCTTTCTTCCTTTACCCTACAGGTTCTGGTCTAGCAGCCAGGTGATGACGTCAACCACACTGTGGTATAAGAGGCTGGCTGGGAAGATGGCTCAGTGGTACAGTGCTTGCCTCACATGCATGAGGCCCCGGGTTCAATTCCTCAGCAGCATATAAGCAGAAAAAGCTGGAAGTGGCGCTGTGGCTCAAGTGGTAGAGCTCTAGCCTTGAGCTGAAGAGCTGAGGGACAGTGCCCAGGCCCAGAGTTCAGGCCCACGACTGAAAAAAAAAGAAGATTGCAGAGGCATTTAGAGAAATGGACAGACTCTGCAAATGTATGCATTCCACACCTTTCTCAGTATTCGTTAGATGTCCAAAGGGGATTTATCCTGACAGGTCCGGACCTGCGTGCCAGGTACCTTGGTCACACCTACTCCTCCCCTCGCTGTCCCTCCTCCCCTTCCTTTCCTTCCCAAAGGAATCTCAAGGAGCTTCACCGCTCCAGGACATTCCATACATAAAGTCTTCCCTCCATAATCACCCTCCTTCACCCTCTTCTCTCCTCCTCTCAGATCCCACCCACCTCTCTCCCAGTCCGGATGGGACCTGTTTCACATCCGGGTCATGCTGGCTTGTTTTAAGTGTGTGCTAAATGTTTGTAGGTGTTTCACACAGACAGGTGCAGTATTTCATACCTACATGTACAAACTGACCCATCCATGTTTGCGCTCGCTCCTTACTTCCCCAACAGCCTTTATTATTTACAGGATTCAAGTGGGTTTAATTTTGTTAAGTTTCGTGATTGGCCTTTTTCTTTTTTTAAAACATAAAGATACACAAAAGCTTGCATTAAAACTGAGAGATTGCAGACAGGTGCTGGTGGCTCATGCCTGTAATCCTGGCTACTCAGGAGGCTGAGATCTGAGGATCACAGTTTGATGCTCGCTCGGGACAGGAAAGTCTGTGGACTCTTATCACCACTAAACTAAAAACAAAAACAAAAAAGCTAGAAATAGAGGTATGGATCAGGTGCCAAAGCACTAGCCTCAAACCAAAGAAATTCAGGGATACAGCCCAGGACCTGAGTCCACAAACAAACAAACAAACAAACAAAAAATTAGAGATTGCTTTCATGACTTATGAAACTATTTTGAGAAAGATTGCAGGAAATCAAGGAAGCGATGTAAACTATATCTGTCTATGTATCATCTATCCATCACCTATCTATCACATCTATCACCTATCTTATCATCTATCTACATCTTTACCATTTCTCCATCTCTATTTTTATCTATCATCGATCTCTATTTATCTATCCTCTATTTGTACAGCTATCATTTATCTATCATCTATTTATTATCTACCTATCATCTGCCAACTTTATATGTATGTGTCTATCATCTATTATTTATCATCTCCATTATCTAACCATACATCTATCATCTATATCTATGTATCTACACACACACACACACACACACACACACACACTTGTATACATACCTACACAGCACAGGGCCTGCTCATGAGCAAGCAGGGCACATTTCATTGGCAGCGTGAGTTCAATAAAACTTTTGTACAGATGCCAAATGCCAGCCTACCAATGCTTTGCAGGAGCTGTGTCAGCCAATGTCATTAGCAAATTGTGTAGTTAACCTGCAGCAAGAAGTTTATTGCCATGGTATATTTGATACTTACTTATAAGAAAGTTGGTGAATACTCAGCCCCCGGAAACCTTTTGGAAAGAGAAATTGGATTTTGTTTTTAAAGTGTGTTTACAGTCAAGTGGAATTATCACTACCTCATAAATTCCATGTTGGGGAGCAGGCCATCAGTTCCAGTTTTAATTAGTTGTGGCAATTATTTGGTTTTCCATGTTTTCCCCTTCCCAAGAAGGAAGATCCAATCTATCATTCTAGTTCAGGAATGTGTCATCTTTCTCCTAAGAATGTCTCCCAGCTGCCTGGTACTGTCTTGAGCTCAAGCAACTGTCTGATAGTTGGGCTCAGTAAAGGGAAGACATTCCTCCTCTGACATTTTGGTGCTGGTGTCAGGCTAAATGATCGGGACCGCATGAAATAACAAATGAGAAATAAAAATGCCCCAGTGACATAGTGACAACACAAGAGGGAATTACTTGGCCAAAAGTCTCAAGGAGAGGCTGGGAAGGTGGCTCAGTGGTAGAGCGCTCGCCTTTCATGTATGAGGCCCTGGGTTCAATTCCTCAGCCCCACATAAACAGAAAAAGCCGGAAGTGGCGCCATGGCTCAAGTGGTAGAGTGCTCGCCTTGAGCTGAAGAGCTGAGGGACAGCGCCCAGGCCCAGAGTTCAGGCTCCACGACTGACTAAAAACCAAAAAGTCTCTCTGTCTCTGTTTCTCTGTCTCCTTCTCTCTGTCTTTCTCTATCTGTCTCCGTTTCCCTCTCTGTCTCTGTCCCTCTTTCCATCTGTCTCTCTGGAACTACCAGGGATAAGCTCAGAGGCTCATGATTGGTAGGCAGGTACATTTCCCATTGTCGCTGAGATCGTAAGTACAGACCACCATGCCCACACTTCTATGTTGAGATGAGGTCGTCCAAGCTCCGTTTTTTTTTTTCTCCCCTGATCTGACCCAGAACCACATTCCTCCCAGTCTCAGCCCTCAGCGTGGCTAGAATTATGGGCATAAACTATGGCGCCCTGGCGTCCTCTTGGTTAATAATAATAAATTCCTTTGAATAACAAAGTGATTGCAGATGGAACTGGAATTATCGGAGGGGGAAAGACTACATATAAAATATTCCAAATACTTGAATTACCAACTTTAAAATGCTGCCCAAGGAGAGTGCATAAGGAGAACAGACAAAGGAAATCAACGAAGGCATGAGCCTGAAGTCTTAAATTCTGCACAGTTCACTTTTGTCAACTCATCTTATGATTTATCCTTCTGTTTAAGGTCTAGTGTCGTTGCTTCTCAGTCAAAGTCCCTGCGCCTCTTATCTCCAATCCATCACCAAAAAGCCAGAAGTCAGTCTGTGGTTCAAGTGGTAGGGTGCTTGCCTTGAGCAATAAAGCTCAGGGACAGTGCTGGAGCTCTGAGTTCAAATGTCAGGACTGACACCACACACACACACTCACACACACTCATGCACAAGTTACATCGCTACTCTTTTTTGTTGCTGTTGTTTTTGTCGGTCGTGGGGCCTGAACTCTGGGCCTGGGCACTGTCCCTCAGCTCTTCAGCTCAAGGCTAGCTAGCACTCTACCACTTGAGTCACAGCACCACTTCTGGGCTTTTTCTGCTTATGTGGTGCTGAGGAATCGAACCCAGGGCCTCATGCATGCAAGGCACGCACTCTACCACTGAGCCACCTTCCCAGCCCTGTTACATACGTACTCTTCTGTTTAGATACAAATACATAAATGGTTCTGTGTAGTCACCTCAGTGTGCAATGAGCTTTCCCTGATCCTGGAGCCCATTAACTTCCCTTCCCCACCCCACTGTCCAGCCTCTGAGAACTACCACGACACTACCAACAACAACCAGGGCACCTTTTGAACACTATTCTACCTATGCAAGAGAGCGAGGAGGCCTTCTGTCTTTCTGTATGACTTGTTTCACTTTACATAATAATCTCCAATTCCATCTCTATTGTCACCAATGACAGGAGTTTATTGGTGTACATGACAAGATGCGTACTCCATGGTGGGAGGGAATGCATTTGACGTAGCCATCCATCAGTTCTTGGAGTCCGAAGTCCAGGCCACAGCTCAGCAACTGTGAATAGTGTTTGTTGTGGTGAACAGTGTGATCGTTTTATTTTTTTTCACATGTTTCACATGTTTCTGTCAACTAACATTATTTTTGATGTAAGGACAGTCAAAGTTTTCATAGCAGGAGAGTTAAAAGAAATGTGACCATTCAAAAAGGGACCTCAGAGCCAGTAGCTTAGCATTTCTGATATCCTGGGCCAGTGCATCCAAATAAATAGAGAGATAAATACATAGATAGATGATAGACAGACCACTTTCATAGATCTAACAGAAGAGTACAAAGTGTGTGAAGAAAAACAATGGTAACACATCCTTATTTCAGTATCTAGCTATGGTTAAAAAATGCATTTTGGTTCAATAAGCTGTTACTTAGTTTCTCTGAGAAAAAAAAGATAAGCCAGTTGTTTTATATAGCAATTTCTGGAAAAATAGTCATTTATTTTACAACTAGCAGAGATAGTACATTGCATGTTTTAGGACGCATATTCTCTCGCAGAATCACAGCATAGAGTGCTTTGAGCTAGTGCTCAAACACAGTGATTCATTTGAGCTTGGTAACTTTCCATGCAATTATGCTTAATATACATTTTTTAGTTTGTTCAGATACTACTGTATGAACATGTGTATCTTTTCAAATGCTAATAAATGAAATCATAAAATATGATTCAAGCCATATGCGTTCTCTCTTTGCTTAAAATAAAATACATAAAATAAATTGAGGCAGGGATTTGTAGGAGCCTGTATATGTTTTATTTTAAAAAATAAAGTTAAAATAGCCAGGTGACACCTGAGACAGGGGCTTTGTAATACCCCCAAGAGATCCAGGTCACCTTTGTGTCTGCCCTCACCAGCCCTGAGGCTGGAAACCTGGGGTAATCCAGCTGGCTACAAAAATTATTTCAGAGCTGGTACTTCCAATTAGCGGAATTTCCTCATCTGTTGGGAAGGTCTGAGGTCTAGTCCCAAGGTCTGTGTGAAGTGAAAAACAGAAACAATGACCTGAGCAATTCCACCAAGTCTAGTGGAAACACTTACACTTCCAACACCCAGTTTTAATGGATTAATTCACTTGTGCAAAGCAATTCATAACTGCAGAAGTCACTTCTATGCAAACATATGCATTAGTCCAGCTCTCCAGAGACCTAGCGGGATGAATGGATGGATGGATAAAAGAGAGATAGAGAGATGATCAAGATAAGATAGGTAGTAGTTATAGAGAGATATACCTATAGATGGATAGGTATAGATGGATATATTCATAGATAGATATGGATAGATTGAGATAGATAAATGATAGATGGATGGATGGATGGATAGATAGATAGATACACAAACAGAGACAGATATATATATAAAAAAGATGTATAAAATAGAAAAAGAATTACAGCTTGAGAATTGCTTCACTTGATCGAAATAAGTATTCAGTAAACTAGTTTCATTACTCTTTGATTTTTCTTATGACTGAGAATCCAGCTATCATTTAAAAAGAACAATAATAACTGTTGACTGCTTAAAGAACTTTTGCAAGACATAGATAACCCTGATTCACTTGCTCAGAAACAACACGCAGATCCCTTACCATACCTTCAAATGATCTGTTCTCAGATTCAATCCACCCAGGGCCCTGATAAGGACCCCAGTTCAAAGGATGCCCAAAGTCCCCATGGGACTGACCCTGTCTGGATTCTGCTGTGGGTGTGTCCATGTCCAGCTCAGGGTCCGGGGCCTGGGGCCTGTCCATTCTGTTTGAATACCGACATAGGACTTTGGAACGTCCTCAGAATCAGCGTCCATGAAAATATGTTGGAACTCTTTTGAACAACACTTGAGGAATCTTCCCACATAATTGTTAAGTTTTGCATTCTTGGCTTTGGGCGCACAGGATTTTTTTTTCCTGTCTTTTTCCCACCAGCTTCGTGGTGCTGCCTCTGTATCTTCTTAGGTATCTCTGTACGCACTACAGTTTTGTTTACCAGAGAGGGGATAAGACACCAAGCAGGACCGGGAAGGAGAGGGTGGAATGGGACCGGTGTGGCACGGCCTTTTAGGAAATGTGCTGTCCCACGCAACATTTACATCTGGTATTTTCTAGCCTGTGGCCTCGTCATCTTATGCGGTGTGTGAATTCCAGCCGAGTGATTCATTCTGACATGGGAGTTCTTAGCAAAAAAAAAAAAAATGCAGAAAGATGAGGAGAGAAACATCTCCTTCCTTCTGATTTTTCTAAGCACTCTGTATTATTTTTCCCACAGTGAGGGAAGAGATTTTTCCGATGAGAAACTCTGCAGCTATGACCTCACAACACCGCCGTTCACAGCCCGAGCCGCACTTCTTGCTGCTCCTTTTGGTTTTCCTATTTCTCACCATTGAAAGTATAAACCTGGAGATTACTAGTACAATTAAGGCTTTGGAAAGAGGAAAACGACATATGACATTCTTGATAACCCTTCACAGAGAACAGGTTGCTCTTCTGCCACAAATTCCAATTTTAGATTCGGAGACAACAATAACATGGAACAGAAGAAACACAGGAAGGCAGATACGTGTTGTAAAATCATCCACAACCAGAAATGCTTATCTAGAAACATTCAGCACAAGCCAGATGTCTATCAGAGACTTCGTGCAGGGATGCCAGCATGGGCAGAATAGCCTTATGGAGTATCTGAAAACTTCTACAACATTATTTTGGAAAAGTCTCCCAAGTCCCACGTACCTTAGGCTAGAGAGGAAGGCAGCTGCTTGCTTGCTTTTTTTCTTTTTTAAAACGAAATAGGTTCTGGAGAACAATGCAAATCATATTGATACCATTGCTTTCAAAGATTAAAATAAATGGGGGCTGAACGTCTCTTTGTTTAGGGGGCAATGTACATGTTTGATCATTCATAGATAAACTAACCTAGGAAAGACCAAATGAAGACACCTACGTGAGCTGTCCACAGGTGGGATTGTCTGTACACAGTCTGATTTCAAGCAAGTTTATGAACGTCCTGGACAGGTGTGCTCTCCACCTGCAGAGTTGTCACCTATAATAGAATGTCACTGGGAAATTTTCACTTGCAACACGCGGTATCTCCTCCCAGTGTATCTTCCAAACCCCTTATTTCTACTTCCATTCTCTGCTGGTTTTGAAAGTCAACATTTTTATCCTTACTGACCCTTTATCTTCCTGCCTCCAGCTAACTGCTTTCGACTATTTTTACAGCGATCAAATAGCTCCCTGTTCTCGAGAAATTTGAAAATCTCAAATTCCTTTACATTGGCAGTGTCAATTCACAGTGCAAGGACATCTTCAACAACAACAACAACATTAACAGGAATCCCCTGAGCCACCTCTGAGGGATCGATGTAGAAATACGGGCCTGGCATATTGTCATTTAACAGGATATAATCAGGACTACCTAAATCTTTTCATTCCTTTACTTTCATTACTTAGATTTGTTTTATTTTTTCAGAATCTTTTGATGCAGTAGCTTCAAGAATCTTGACTGCGAACAGGTTGGGGCAGATCTTCTGTTCTAGTTACTGTGGAGATGGAGGATGGATAATCACAAGTCTGAGGATAACTGGGCCAGCCCAAGAAACTTACGGAGACACTTTCACAAATTAAAAAAAAAAAAGAAGGCTGGGGAATACTTCAAGGGAAAAAGTGTATGCTTAGAGAATGTAAAGCTACGGATTAGGAGAAAGGTGGGGGGGGAGAGAGAGAGGGAAAGGAGGAAAAAGAAAGAAAGAAAAAGAAGGAAGAAAGAAGGAAAGAAAGAAAGGAAGGAAGGAAGGAAGAACAGGGAAGGAAGGAAGGAAGGAAGGAAGGAAAAGAGATAGCAAAAAGGAAAAAGAGAAAGGAAGGGACAAAGAAGAAGAGAAGAAGGAAGTAAGAGAGGAAGAATGGAATGAAGGAGGAAATAAGAAGGAAAAAAGGTAGAAAAGAATCCTTAGACATATTTGGGGAAAAGAACACTTGGGAAAGATTATGTTACATCTTGAAAGAATTAAGTGTTAAAAAAAAAAAACAAGGACAGTGGATTCTTCAAACATATAAATTTGAGCCAAGAACTTAGAACTCTAGCAAATGGCTAGCAGACAAATATAAAGAAAAAACATAGGGTGAGAAAAAAACAGCAACCAGTTAATAAAAACATTCTTTCAGATATTCTAGGTATTAGCATAAAACTCTAAAATAATTATTCTAATGTATTTATAATACATTTAAGGAGAAAAGAAATAATGTGAAATTCAGATAAGCAGTTAAAAATCATAAAAGTATCATATGAAAATATGAATTGCATGGCCAAGCAGCATACTGATGGTAGTTAAGGAGAATTAGTCTAGCAGGAATATTAATTTAGGGTCTCAGGGCTGTCCCTGAGCCTCTTTGTGCTGAAGCCTAGCTCTCTACCACTTGAGCCACACTGCCATTTCTGGCTTGTTTGAGTAGTTTATTGGAGATAAGAATTCAACAGGGACTTTTCTACCCAGGCTAGCTTTGAACCATGATCCTCAGATCTCAGCCTCCTAAGTAGCTAGGATTACAGGTGTGAGCCACCGACACCTGGCAAAAAAACCCCACCCAAATCTTTGAAAAAATAAGAAAGAGTGAGACATTTATGGACTTCATTTTAGAAATTATAGTACATGTGAGATAAAAATCTCAGAAAGAGAAACAAAAAAGAATACGTCAGAAGAAAGAGTTGGAGGAACAATATATGAAAACAAATTCTATACTCCTGAGATACTAAGGCTAGGAATTGTGCAGAGATGACTTTTCAGGAATATATGAAGTTAATACTATTAATAGGCCACAGCAGGAGGAAGTCAATGAAAACTCACAGCCAATGGGGGAAAAACAAGACTATGATTGAGAACTGACTTGTCAACAGAAAACTATGAAAACTAGAAGACTAAAAATAATTATGTCACAGTGTTGACAGGCTGTCACAGCAGAACTGGAAACTTGTAACTAATGAGCATACTAAGATCAAAGGAAGATATTCCTTCACAAACCAGAGAGACAATGACACAGAGGATAAAAAATAAAATCATCACCAGCAGGCTATATAAGTATTTGAGGCTGGTGTTCAGTTTTGAACTCAGGGCCTTAGACTTTTACTCCACTTGCTTACTCAGAGCAAGCTCTCTACCACTTGAATCATGCTTTCAAGCCCCACTTTTTTCTAATGAATTAAAGATGTAATCTTGCTGACTTTCTGGGGAGATGAATTCAGCTTATGATCCTGTAGTGCCAGGTTCTTAAAAGTAGCTATGTTTATAGTAGTGAGCCACCACCACCAGGCTACCACCAGTCCATATTAATATATATATATATATATATTATATTGATCCATATAATGTATATATATATATATATACATGCCCAAAAAATGCATATAGAATTGGGGAAAGGCAGAAATGAAAAAATTACAACCAAAATAGTGAGAATGTGGACAATGATAAAAGACGGTAGCCCACATTAAACAATAATAAACCTCGCAGGTTTTAAAATATACAAAATAATAATAGCAACATCAGGAGGTAAGTAAAATGCAAATAGACCTAGTGTTTTGTATCACCCTACATAACAATCCATATTTGATTTTTAAAGTCCAAGCCAAAATGTGTTTGATTAAAGGCTGATAAGGTATTGTCCCAAGCTAATAAAAAGAAAAAAAACAAGATTCATAAAAACACAACAACAGCAGCAACAATAGGAAACTAACAAAAATGCAGACAAAGGGTGGAGCCGCTCAAGCGAGTGAGTGAGTGAGTGAGCCAACTGGTTACATACATTGTGGTTCTACTTTTGCTCACTCCGCCATTTAAATGATTACTATTGGTGTACCTATGTAGCATATTTTGATTTCGTTTGGTTTGCTCTTTGATGGGCCCTATGGTCTCAGGGTTAAAAATCATCTGTATCTGAACCAGTAATCTCCCACCGGCCTGAGAATGGAAGTCAATACACTGACAGCCTTTGAAGGATGCAGTCTCATCATTGGCTATTTAGCCAAAGTGAGATTTATCTCCCCAATCCATGTGTGTCTGCATCAAGCAATATGTCCATTCTTCTTCTCAGTGTCCTTCCACTCCCCAGAGCAGAAAAGACTGTCGATAGTAGGGCTAGACACATCCCTAATAAATGGCAGCCATTATGCCTAACACACACACACATACACACACACACACACACACACACACACACACACACACACACTCCACCAGGCACAGTCTGTAGTTACTGAGCAAATGCTCCTGAAGGCTTGACCATGGGAGTGTAGTTTGGGGGAGAAGAACAAACGACTCTGTACAATAGGATCAGCTCTTCAAAACTAATGGGTAGTGAATAGAAACAATTTACAAAAGTACAAAAACGTCCTGGCCTTAGCTCTGTAAGGAGAGAGAGAGAGAGAGGGAAGATACCTTTGTATTTGTCATCCCTTTCCATGGTGGGATTCCCAGCATAAATGCTAAAAAAAAAAATCTATGGATAAGAATAGGAGGCATTGGAAGTTATTCCTGAGCTTTATAATGAGCCTGAGTATCTTCAACCACTCATACTGATTCCTCCCTCATAGTAATTCCTCACTGATTAGATTTCATTTCTTTTAAAAGCCTAAGGAAGGAGAGTCCTGAGGTTAAGCCCTGGTACTCCTCAAACAGCAACAACAACAAAACTGTAGATAGATGATAGATAGATAGATAGATAGATAGATAGATAGATAGATAGATAGATAGATAGATAGATAGATAGATAGATAGATAGATAGATTAAAACTTAGAATATACATCAGAAACTATACGTAAATTGGAATATGTAATCATCTATCAGGCAGAAATGTCGAAAACATTCCAAACTTACTATCAACAATATAAAACAAACACATTTATCCCTGGCCTTGTAGCCTTTGGGGGAGGTAGTTTGACTTTCCGTGATGCTTTGTAAAAGATCTCTATTATGGCTGTTCTAGATTGAAAGCAAATTTCATTTGAATACAGAGAATTGAACCTGATACTCTGAGAAATGGGAACTGAGGCTAAAAGTTTCCATGTGAGGAGGTCTTCATTTTAGAAATGCATAAAATGCTATCCTATTGTATACTATTCTTCCAATCCTGTGTCCACTGATACAACAATGGAAAATGTAACATTAGCAATTCATGCACAACGGTCACACACATTAAGCTCAAGGAAAAGGGATAAAGAAGGGAAAAGAAACAAGATAAGTTCTATATCTGTATTCCTTCACAAATTGTTTTGCAAACTTTGAAAGAAGTGCCAGAAGACTTTTATGTGTGCTAAAGAAAATTATGTAACACACAGCAAAGAAGTTCATCTCCTATATATGTATATCTATGTGTTTATATGTCTTTCTAGATTATCTATCCATATCTATTCCTCTCGATATACGTATTCCCCTCTGATTTCATTTCCTCACTAAAATGTAACCAGGAGAGGAGAGACCCATTTATGCAAATGAGAATCAAAATATAAACAAGGAGTCAACTCCATGGCACAAGTTTCAAAGGAATGAAAAAAATAATAATAATGTCAGGAAGAAAGGAAGTTTATGAACTCTGTTCAGCGGAAGCAGGCTACAAAAAGAATTTAGCTGTCCTTCTAGAAAACAAAAATTAATTTGCTTTGGCCAAATTAAAATTAATTAAAATTATGCAATGTTGCCCTTGTGTTAATTTTAACGGTGAGGTTGTTGTGATTTAAGGCTACAATTAGTTCTAGTGTTTGAAAGAGAAGCTCTGTAATCGAGACAGGACATTTTAATAATCCTGGTTATAAACATTTAATACATCATCTTTAGGGACTCACAAACACATTGTAATTAACTTTTACAACTGAAATAAATCAGATTGCATTAGCATATTGTAAAGGAAAAAAATCATTTGCATGATTGAAAACAGCTTCAGAAAATTATGTATTGCAGGCTTCCTACAAACGCCAGGCCTACTTTTAACCAGGTTTCTTGTGCAAGGAATGTTTTGAAAATATCCAGTTTAGGACCATTACAACTTTTCCCATAGAAGGACACATCTTGATTCCAACAAAACAGCAAATAGTCATCCTGTGGTCAGTAGGATTGTGACTACCACCAGGCTATGAACAGGTGACACGGTAAGGAGAAATACATCTTTAGTTTCAACAAGGGATGTTATAGTACACTCACAATTGTCCTCATGACCAGCACCACATCTGTTCCATAGAATGTCATTCTATTCTTAAGTGGTCGAGCAAGAATGCAGTCATCTCCCTGTTCTCTTTGGAGCTAAACAAATGAAATAAGTTCTTATTAAACATTGTCTATTATTTTTACCAAACGGTTATCAGATGAAGTAAACCAGTTGGACATTCTCTTAATATTTTTGATCAGACATCAGGTCTACAGAATAGCCTCTGGTACTATATTGTTATAGCATAGGATTCTTCGAAGCATAGAACTGTGGTTCTGTTTCCCAAGATGAAGTGTTTTCTCTATCATTTCCTTACCATGTAACATTGGCTTCCCCCCCCCCCCACACACACCTCCTTTGTAAAATGAAGGCAACTTTTCTCTATCATTTCCTTACCATGTAACATCGGCTTCCCCCCCCCACACACACACCTCCTTTGTAAAATGAAGGCAACAAAATATGTATAGATGTATTGAGAAATGTTTTGTGAGGATTCGGTGTTGTAATTTTATCTTAGAGTGATTCTACAACTTAGTAACTGTTCAGCAAATATTACTGCTTACCACTTTAAGGTAAGTGGGCAATTCTCAACTCACTATTATTGCTTGGTAGCTGGTGCTTTCCTGAATAGAATTTACTCAGGACATCTTTCAAACATACATTTTAGCTCCACACCCTCTGTTCACCTAATTTAGTTAAGAGAGTATATTGATTCTACACAAAATGCTGATCCCTTTTGGAAAAGAGGACATACGTGAGACCTAGCCATTAACACTGGAGTTGACAAAGCAAAATCGAGAATAAACCAGTCATCAGATGACTCATTAAATTTCTCCATCAGTGTGAAGGTATATCTGCTCACAGTCTGGGTATCCAGGAACAGAAAACTTCCACAGCTTCTTACTCACATCCCATAAAAATTAAATAAATAAAAAGACAAGAAAGGAAAGGAAAAAGAGGGCTGATCAGGATGACTCACACCTGTCATCCATTTGCTTTGGGAAGGTAGGAGGCTTATTGTCTAAGGCTTCCCTGGATGAACTAGGTACTATTTGAAGAATAACTGAAGCAAATTAAATAAAACCCTTGGAGGTATGGTGTATATGGGAGAGCCCTCACCTAGCAAGCTCAAGACCATGAGTTCTCACCCCAGTAGCGCCCAAAACAAAACAGATAAATACCAAATGGCAATGGACAAAAGTCAACACTGATGGATCCCCAACTTTAGTCAAAAAGGAAGCAGGCAGGATGAAATTTCTTGAATATTCCCTAAATGGCTTTGAAGCTCTGTTGGAGGACAACTAAAACAGCTCCTCCTTTTGGCTGCCATCTCCAGTTTATGCCTAACACCTAAATCACAGGAACACCATTTGGAAGCCATGGCGTCCTTGGCGCGGAATGGTAAAAGTAGATACGAGTCGGCCATAGTGGAACCAAATGAAGCTTCAAATGACGGTGTTTTTCTTTGGTTATTCACAAGACAGAGGAGGGTATTGTGCTTTTTCAAGAAAATACTTCTTTTCTTGATTTAAAAATGGATAATGGATGAACAAGTTCTTCATTTGTGTGTGTGTGTGTGTGTGTGTGTGTGTGTGCGTGTGAATGTACACACACATATTCACGTGCCATGTACAGCAGTCCTGGGCCTTGAACTCAAGGCCTGGTCACTCTCTCTGATCTTTTATGCTCAAGGCTAGCACTCTATCACTCAAGCTACAGCTCCATTTCTGACTTTTTGGTAGTTAATGGAGATCAGAGGCTCATGGATTTTCCTTCTCCAGTGGCTGGATTGAATCACAATCTTCAGATCTCAGCCTCCTATGTACCTAGGATTGCAGGCAGGAGCCCCCAGTGCCCAGCTGGGTTCTTTATTTTGAATGAAACAGAGGAATCCCAAATTCTACCCCTTTTTGAGATCATATTTGGGCACCTCTAATGGGAACCTCATCTCATTTCTCTTGAGGCTCCTGTATATTGACTGAAAAGAACAGTGGCTTAATTAACAGAAGAAATAAGGCCTACTGCATAATTAACTAGACATTTACCTAAAATCAATAATCTAATTGCCACACCTAAGTAGAGGAGAGTCCTGATCCTATTGAAAACAATTCATCTATATCTCTGTGTTAACAAGGCCGATTGGTAGTTTGTTTAAGAGACTAACTAGATCTGTAAAGTGATAATTTATTGAACAATCAATTAATCTATTTGGTACTGCAAATAGAAATTAGCACTCAAGAGCCACAAGTGTGTTGGTTTGTGAAAGGTCAAGTTTGACAGGCTCCTACCCTGAGCTCTTTCTCAACTAGTGTAGAAATCTTACAAGACTTCTTTCAATATTAATACCTTCGGACATGTGCTTTTAAATGGGGGATGGACAACATGGTATCTTTAGGAAGGAAGTTAGGTCATTGGGGGGAATAATGTGATGCCAGCTCCTTTTTTGTCTTTTTTTGTTGTTGTCAGTTGTGGGGCTTGAACTCTGGGACTGGGCGCAGTTCCTGAGCCTCTTTGTGCTCAAGGCCAGTGCTCTACCACTTGAGCCACAGAGCCACTTCCCGTTTTCTGGTGGTTAATTGGAGATAAGAGTCTCACAGGGGACTTTTCTGCCCTGGCTGGCTTCCAACTGCAATCCTCAAATCTCAGCCTCCTGAGTTTCCAGCCACCAGGACCCAGCCTGTCTGTCTTCTTTTTTTTCCGGGGGGGGGCGGGGGGAATTTTCCTAGGATCTATGAAGGGATCGTGACTGAAATCATAAGTCCAAATATTATTGTTAAATATCTCTTCCCTTTAAAGTCGATTTACCTCAAGAATTTGTTACAGCCAGGCAAAGCTGACGAGCAAACCAACCGATGATTGTGGTAAAGTCCTCTCTGCTTGTCAGAGCTCCCGGGGTGAAATCCACTACGAATAATGATCACAACAAAAACTCCCATTGATCGAGTGCCAGCTCTGTTACATATGTTACCCACCCACCCACCTTCTCTGCCAGGCCACGAGCTGGAGTGTTAAATCCCTTATTCCACAGTGCAGAGCTGAGCTTAGGAGGAGGTAGAGCTCCATTTCCAAAATCTCTGCTTCTTCCCATGACATACCGTCAACAATTGCCTTTCCAACAAGAGAGAAGGAAGGATGGTCACATATGTTCGTGGACCCCCGTGGTAGCACCAGCATTAAGTAAACATTTCATCCTGATTGTGTTATGTGGCGCTCCGCACTCAAAACTCCATGTGGCTTTGTCTATCGTTGTTTGATGTTTGATGGCAGGCTGCTGTTGCGATGAAAACAAGCCAAGGCATCTTGGGGAGAGCGAGAGGAATGCTCTAGACAGTGCTGCTTCACATACTGTCTCTGCATTCAGAAATTTGTAGGCCTGCCTTGAATTCAAAGCACTTTCATTCCATGTACTGTGTACTAAAGTCAATGGTATGACTTCTTGGTTTTGGTCAGTTGTGGGGCTTGAATTCAGGGTCCTGGTGCTGTCCTTGAGCTTTACCACTTTGAGCCATAGCGCCACTTTGGGTTTCCTGGTGGTTCCTTGGAGATAAGAGTCTCACAGACTTTCCTGCCCCAGGCTGGCTTTGAACCATGATTTTCAGATCTCAACTAAATGCGTATCTACGATGACAGGCATGAGCCCCTGGTGCCAGGCTGTGACATTTTTTGTTTTTAATTGTTGGCGTTCACCATGGAGCAGAGGGCAGCGACAGCTGTGTAACAACTGCCAACCTGCGTACAAGGCACAATGAGAATGCCCTATGCCTTGCAAACTGATGTGCACGAATGTAGCTATTTCCTTCTCCAATGGAACCCCAGTATATACATGCAGTCGTGACTTTCTCCATTTCACAGAGAAGGCAAAGAGAGATTAAGGAAGTCACCCAAAGACACACAGCAGTTAGGGGCAGAGCTGGGATTCTAACCGGGGATGACAATGTGCGAACATTTGTCACTCACGATAAATGAAGTGAATGCTCTATCAGCCTTCTTTCCCAGGGGGCCGTGATGGCCTGATGAAAGCTCCCAGTTGGAAAGTCACAGGGTACATGGACCCCAATTTGTGTGAGGCGTGCTTTCCAAGTCTTATTTGACTCAACAAATACATCCTGAATTCTCAACAATGAGGCTATTAAGCCGTTCCTAAAACGAGGTGACCCCTTGGCTGGTACGGGTCCTTTTGAACCATTTCTCCTCTCGCCAAGCAAAACCAGAGAGCAGAGTGGGAGGATCCCAGTGAGCATTAATATTTTTACATCAATATTAAAATCTCCATGAATATTTTGCCACCAAATTTTTTGTTAAGCGAGCAGAGTGGCTAAAGCAATTTTCATTTAAATAAACAGAATGTCACCCAGGAGCCAAAACTCCCTCATAAGTTTGGGGACTGCTTCATTATATTCACGATGGTGCATGCTTCACCAATTTCACGTAGAGCTATTCATGGCTTCCACAGAGCACTTTTCCCCTTTCAGGTTTTCTGTATTTCTGTTGCCGTTTGTGGTGAGGAATTGTTTCTATCTAATGTTCTGTCTTTTCAGTGATTTCCAGGAAGATATCTTTGCTGTTTTTTAAGAGGCTCTCTTCATCTGCTTGTGCAGTGATGACAAAACATACTATCTACTTAGTGGTTTACACACAACAAAATGTGTTGCTGTGTTCTGAAGACTGGGGAGACCAAGATCAAGGGACCCTCAGATTCTGTCTCTCATGGGGGTTTGTGCCCTAGAGATGTCACACGGCAGTTCCTTCTCTATGTTTATCAGGTAGAAGAGGCCAAGAAGCATTCTCGGGTCTTTTTCTAAAGGGCACTAATCGTAGCCAGGCACGGGAGGCTCCCGCCTGTCATCCTAGCTACTCAGGTGGCTGAGATCTCAGGGTAGTGGTTCAAAGTCAGCCCAGGCAGGTTAATCCAGATACTTTTATCTCCAATTACCCACCAACATGTCAAAAGTGGAGCTGTAGCTTTAGTGGTAGAGTACTAGCCCAGAGTAAAAAAAAAAAAAAAAAGCTCAGGGACAGCACCCAGGTCCTGAGTTCAAGCCCCAGGACCAGCACCAAAACAAAAGGCATTAATCCCATTTAGAGGAACTTCACCTTCCTGACCTAATCACCTCCCAAAGCCCTCACCCATCAATACCATTGCATTGATGTCCCTGTTGAGAATACAAGAGCTGTGGCAGTACGGATCAAGTATTAGAGGACAGCAGGGTTCTCGTCCATCCAGTCCCCAGCCAGCATAGAAGGGTAAGTGCTCAAGTTCTCAGAGCGGAATCTGCAGGCCAAGGGTTAGACTCTGGCCAGCTCAGGAGAGATGGAGTCAACAAAGAATGATCACAGGACACTTAGAAAAACATGATAGCAGCGTGGAAGGATGGATGGGAAGAAGGCTTGGAATGGGAAACTATAATTTGTACATTGGTCTAGACTGGGTTCTGGAATAAAGATGTTTTTGTTTTTTGTTTGTTTGTTTTTTTTTCCCCCAAAGTCTACGGACAAGTCGATGATAATTCCCCATGGATGCTACCTGTAGGCCAGGAATAAACCTTGCCATTTTCTTTGACTCTATCAGAGTAGACAAAAACGGGTTTCTGATTTCAGATTGGTTGGTGTAGAAGGCTCAGAAACACAGGAGGGGACTTTGTTGCTTTTAACATGAAAAAGGACTAGATACCCCACTATGTCTTTTAAATCCCCATTTTTCTATACCATTAATGTCATTATTCACCTTTTCCCTCCATGGTCTCTTCCTAGTGTGGTATATAGTTATCAATTATTCCTTACTTCACCTCTTCCAAGCAAGTGTTGGCTCTCTGTCTTTAACTCTTCCTGGGTTTTGGCTTCCTCTTGTGTGACTTTACGTCTTTTCCATCGGACTTTAACCAGCCATACAGGAACATCCCAGCTAATCTTTCCAAATTAGCATAGCCCCAGCTCTGAGGTTCTCATTAGATGTGCAGCTGAGATTTATCAGGTCTCATTTGCCTAATATGGAACCTAACTTTGGGCACCTGGCCCTTACAGTAGGGGGTAAGGGAGGATAGGAATGGGTCTTTTGTCACTGTTAGGCCGTCTCACTAATTTGCTCTGCCTAATAAAATCACAAATGGATACAGCTTTATTCGCATTGCCTTTATAGGTTATAATAACCTTGCTACCCCATAACCTCCTGCTAGCTGAATTAATCAGATCATATTAATATTTCTTCTCACTTTTCTTTTAACTGGTTCTTCTCTTAATTAAAGAGGCCAAAGACGTAAACAGGGTAGGTGACTGGAAACATGGCGTCCAGTTATAAACAAGGCTCATTAAGAAGATGGATGTCTAGGCAGACTGCAAAAATTGCTTACTGTGCAAGTATACATTTTGTAATTTCCTGACGACTAAAAGAACTAATGCCAGACCCACCCCGTGCCTTCTGCACATGTATAAAAGATGATAATTTTTGAATACTAGGGTGGGAATAGCCAAACCAAGCAACCTATTCATCAACTCCAAGAAAGTCTCGCATATTAGGAAATTCTGTAGATTTTTTTTGAACGTGGAAGGAAAGAAAGCAAAAAAAGCAGACCAGAAAATGGATTACAAAGGACAAAAAAATCATAAGGAACTTTTAAGAGAGAACATTAAACGTATTAAATCACAGCTAAGCTTAAACATGAAAACAAGGATACTGGGTTTTTTGTTTTGTTTTGGTCAGTCCTGAGTCTTGAACCAGGGCCCGGGCACTGTCTCTGAGCTCTTTTTTGCTCAAAACTAGCACTCTACCACTTTGAGGCACAGTGTCACTTCCAACTGTCGGGGAGGGGAGTTAAATGGAGATAAGACTCTTACAGACTCTCCTGGCTGGGCTGGCCTTAAACCACAATCCTCAGATCTCAGGCTCCTGAGTAGCTAGGATTATGTGTGTGAGTCACTGGCTCCCAGCAAAAGGGTCTTCTTCATAACTAATATATCTTCGGAATGTGTCCATGGCTACTCACGTGTCCTCTTGTTCAGAGTACAAGAACTCAATTCTTTTTCTGCATTGACGTGATAATTGTAAAAGTGAACCATCCATAGCATTGAGCTTTACATGCAGTTAAAAAATGTAACAGTGACCTGGAGCCGGCGGCTCATGTCTGTAACACTAACTACTCAGGAGGATTTGATCTGAGGATCGTGGTTCAAAGCCAGCTCAGGGAGGAAAGTTTTGAGAATCTTATCTCCTAATTAAGCACCAAAAGAAGCCAGAAGCAGAGCTGTGGCTTAAGTAGTAGAATGCTAGCCTTGAGCAAAAGAACCTCAGGGACAGCACACAGGCCCTGAGTTCAAGCCCCAGGATTGTTACCAAAAAGAAAAATGAAAAATAGGCAACTATATAATAGAGCGAATTTATAAAATGTAATCTGGGTACATCTTACATTGCTTCACACACTTTTCATTTACCAGCTGAATTGATGGTGCCTTTCTACACTATTGCCAAATAAATAGATTCAGGTAAATGGAACTTAGTTTGTATGTGTGTGTGTGTTTGTGTGTGTGTGTGTGTGTGTGTGTTATATTCCTATTATGTAAAATCCATATGGTTGATGTATATATACCACATATTTCTCATGCAAATATTTTTATTCCTACCATATATTTTTTATCCCCATACGTATAAACGCTCTCCTCTTCACGTTGGAAAATATTTGCTTCCCTTCACTTAACCATGCAAGAAGGTGTACGCGGTTTTTGTTTTTTTTTTATTCTCCCAGCAATTACTAGGCAAGCCCAAGCAGCAGATTTCCTGTCTTTCCGTCTCCTCTTTCAACAAGAGAGAAAGTCATTGTGACAGCATGATACATAGCCCAGCCAGACTGGACCTTGCTCCTTCATGAATAAATTAGAGATGGAAGTTTAACAGAATCCCTTGCATTTTCATGGAGGGATCTCATCCTAATTTACCTAAATGCTTAGAGTAGAAAGAATAAAAATATAAGAGAAAAGGTGGAAAGGTTAAAGTCCCTAGTTAAGTGGAGAGTTTTCTTGCTGTTTTTTTTTTTTTAATTATTTTCCCCAAGCACACCACAACGTAACTGATAATTTCTTACCCAAACATTTAAGAGAGATTTGTTTTGGGGTTTTTTTCCCCCTTTCCCTGGCTCGGTTTCCTTTTCTATGAATGGGTACGAGCACATATTCTTGGTGATAGAAATTCCCTGTTGAATAGAGACTGTCTGTCTGCTTGCCTGTAAACGCACTACTGGAGATGAATAGTGTTGTTTAAAGATTTCTCTCAAGCCAGGTGCTGCTGGCTTATGCCTGTAATCCCAGCTACTCAGAAGGCTGAGATTTGAGGATCACAGTTCAAAGTCAGCCCGGGGCAGGAAAGTCTTTGAGACTCTAATCTCCAATGAACCACCAGAAAACCAGAAGTGATGCTGTGGCTTGAGAGGTGGTAGAGCATTTGCCTTGAGCAAAAAGAGCTCAGGAACAGTGCCCAGGCCCTGAGTTCAAGCCCCAGGACTCATTTTTTAAAAAAGAGATTATTTTTATCAATGGAGATCAGATTCCATGGACATACAGCATTTGTCTTCAACACTCACGGAGCAACCTATCACAGAACATTTCACTGGTCCATTTTTAGTATCCATCAAGCATGTCCTAAGATGGGTTCTGTGGTCAAAATATGACCTTTGGCCATCTACCATCAGATCAATGGGGCTAATGGTTTTGGAATCCTTCCTCTGGCTGTATAACAATACCTGATGTTCAGCACCAAAAACCAACAACAACAATCAGGAATGAATTTGTATGACCCCCAACCCTTCTGATGTCCCCCGTGGAAAAATAGGAAATTGACAGTAAAGATTATTGCACAGATATGCCAACGCTGTCATTCCTAGAAATCTCTGGCTTCCAATGTCTGCTTGATCAGCTCACCTGCAACAGCCAGGGAAACGGACCCTATTGGCAAATTACTCTTTCTGTCCAAGGTGAAGGTCCCTGGGGCCCTTCCTCATCTCCCTTGGCTTTGACAGGTTGCTAAGTACCTTGCTCTGCCAGTGCAAACTTGTGGGGCACGAATGGGACCTTGAGGGTAGAGTGATTATAAAGAAGATTCCATTGAAGACATTAAGTCATTTCATCCCATTGTCCTTTCTGTTCTTTCTGTTGTCTGTTTCCTTGTTTCATAGTAGTATAAAACCACAGAGAAAAAGAAAAGAAGTGAATAACAGAGGAAATTCTGTACCCTTTGTGCTACCACCAGTCCCTCCAACTCTCCTTGAGGCTGAACATAGCATTTTCTAGCCTACCATCATTTGGATACCTCATTGTACCTAATAACCCTAATGTGGAAAATTCATTGTTGTACCCCTTGTCCCACAATATAAACATGTTAGTACAAAGAATTCTATTCTTTTCTTTGATTTTTTTTCGTAATTGTCATACTAGCTTCCAAGATAAATAAGCTTTAAGGATGAGATATGCTGCTTTCCTCTCATCCTGCATGCTTTTCCATGGCTTGATAACCATTCGAGTTTAGAAAATCCAATACATATCCTTCAAAGTCCAGAAAAGCGCAGGAAAGGATTGGGAAGGGTGGGTGAGAGGTTGAAAACGGTGACACTGATCAAGACGCACTGTAGTTGTAACTGCTCTGTTGAATGGCGACTCCTTTGTACAACCAGGTAAAGATAACACAAATGTTTTTTTGAAAAGTTAATGAGAGTGAGAATCTCATTATATTTCATGCTAAAATGAATGAAGTTTCGAAGACATTCATGACAGTTCACCATTAAAATAATAATAATAAACTGGGTGTTGGTGGCTCACGCCTGTAATCAGGCTACTCAGGAGGCTGAGATCTGAGAATAGTGGGTTGAAGCCAGGCTGGGCAGGAAAGTCCGTGAAATTCTTATCTCCAATTAATCACCAGAAAACTGGAAGTGGCACCACAGCTCAAGTGGTAGAGCACTTGCCTTGAGCAGAAGAGCTCAACGACAGCGCACAGGCCCAGAGTTCAAGCCCCAGGACTGACAATAATAATAATAGTCATAATAACAATAACAATAATGCCAGGTGCCGAAGGCTCACACCTGTAATCCTAGCAACGGGGGAGACTGAGAGCTGAGGATCCCAGTTCAAAGCCAACCCAGCCAAGAAAATCCATGAGACTGTTATCTCCAATTAATTACCAAAAAGCCAGTAGTGAAGGTATAACTCAAGAGATAAACTGCTAGCCATGAGTGAGAGGAAGCTAAGGAGACCACCCTGAGTTCAAGCTCTAGTACCAGCACATACACACACACACACACACACACACACACACACATAAACAATATAAATAAATTAGTAAATTGATGAGTTAATATCATTTTAATTAAAATTTCTGCACACAAGGCATTTCTACTGAACTAAAGCATAGTGTTTTTTAAGACTCTAGCTATGAACAGGTTGTGAATGGCAAAACTCTTCCTCTGCTTTTGAACACTGTTCTTGTTTGTTGTTGTTTCCTCTAACTGACTGTCTCTTCCCTTCCTCCCATGTGGTCACCACCGGGAGTATAATTCCACTACTCTTTCCTCTGATTTGCAACTTCCTCTGAACAAAAAGACATAATAAATAAACATAAGCACAAGCGATAAGGCTCATTCCTTCGGCCCTTCTCCATCCTCTTCCTCTGAATCTCAGGAGTAGCCAGACCTATTTCCATCCTTCCAATCTTGTCTGAATTTCCATCCACACTGAGGCAGGAGATTTGAGTGACTGGTAACAATTAATACCACATTGCATTGTGGATATATATTACATATATATATTTATATCTATGCAATTTTTTCCCAGTGCTTTTGGCAAACCTGTCTTGCTGACAATACTGATGACAGTCACAAGTGATTGTGTACACAGTTCTGTGAAAGATGAATGACCTTCCTTTCCAAGGACGTTTGGCCAGGCCAAGGCTGTGTGTGTGTGTGTGTGTGTGTGTGTGTGTGTGTGTGTGTGATTGTTTTCTGAAGGCCTGACGAGACATCTTGATCATTTCCTCATTTACAGGCCTCACCCACAGACGCACACGGCCCCCTCTCTCAGATGCTATTATTCTGTCGTGAGGCCGTCTTGGGCAAGGATGTGACTTCATTTCCACTTTTTGTCTCAGCCTGAATGTGAATGATGCACTTTCAGCAATACGCGGGCGCTTAAACTCCCGGCTGCTGCCTTACATAAATATACAACACCCGTCTCCCCCTATAACTCACTTCAGGCCTGGAAAAATAGTGACTTCCTTTATTGGTCAGATTCTCTGGCAATTCCCAACAGCTGTGTGTTCTCACCTTGGAGGGTCTTTATCATCAACTTTCCATTTGTCTCAGCACTATTCCCGAGGATTGCCAATAAAAATGATTCCCGTTTTTATAACCCCTAAGGACGCAGGAGCCGGCTTCCCAGCCTCCTGACAAATAAACAAACAAATAAAACTCTGGGACAACTCAACAACAACAAAAATGTTTTTCTTTTTCTTTTTCTTTTTTTGAGTTCATCTTCTAGAGAAATGACCTGAGAAATCCAACGCATGAGAGACTCAGTAAAAGCACGAAGGGTTAGTCCCTAAACTTACTAATTACCACCAAGAAAAACCTGTGTTTATTGTACTGCAAGCCGAAATACATTAGGCAATGTGGCATGTGGTCATGATGGAGACACACGTTCACAAATGTATTTAATACTCACAGAGGTAAGAGGTTAGATCGAAGATGGAATATCACTTTCCACCTATATATGGCTTATTCTAACTCTGAAAGTTGTTTTTAATCATTCCCTGGTACCCCTGAATTTGGGGCAACTTTTCACACATGGGAGAGGTCAATGGAATGTAGAAGGAAGACAGAGAAAGAAGGAAAGACAGAGAAACACTTCTGGAAACTGAAATTGCTGCACAGCTGTCAGGTAGGATGGTGGAAGCAGGTATTTCCTTTGGTTACGATGGCATGTGGGCTTAAGCATGGTCTCTCTTGTTTCCTGCCATAGAATCACTAAGAACATAAATCAGAGCCTCAGTTTCTATGTCTGCTAGTGACATGCATACCGCACCCCCCGACCCTGCTAAGTTTTGAAAATCAGGAAAGAAAATATTCACTACTGACTAAATTCCACCAATGGGACATCTCAGGTTTTATTTTATTTTTAGTTTCCATGAGAGAGTGATGATCACCACAGGCAATTTTTAAGGAGAAATGTTTGAACCTGGCACTACTGGCTCATCATCCTAGTTACTCAGAAAGGAGGCTGAAATCTGAGGACCGTCATTTGAGGCCTATCGAGGAAGGAAAGTATGGAGTCTCTTAACTCCAGTTAACCTCTCAAAATGCCTGAAATGGAGCTGTGGCTGAAGTGGTGAGCAAAATAAGCTAAGGCATAGCCTCCAAGCCCTGAGTTCCAACAAACCCCAGGGAGAGAAGAATGAAATGATGAGGACAAGGTGTGTAGATGTTTACATTACAAGACTGCGGCTGACGGAAATGGGTGAGATATTAAATACTAACATGTGAACACTTTTTAAAACCTATACGTATACACACGTGTGTGTGTGTGTGTGTGTGTGTGTGTGTGTGTGTGTGTGTACATCTCAGGGTACCGAGGAGGAGAAGGGAACTCCACCATGTGAAATCAAGGCTTCCCCTTCATTTTATGAGCTCACAGCTCCATAGGAAGAAGACGCTGGCTGACACAGACCATGTGTTGGTGGGATAGCTTGCTTGGGAAGCTCTTCTGCACCACGGGAGGTGACCAACGTGAGCATTTCATGCAAAACCCTGGCCCTGGGAATTGTTTGCCCTTTCTGTTCCCTTGTCCAGCATCACTCCAAACCATCATTTTGCGAATTGCACAGGTTCGTTCAACATATATTCAACCTGCCCTCTCCCAAACTAGCTCCCAAATAAACCAAAATCATTGCAGCCTGGGCATTTTGAACATGTTCTAGATACGTATTGTCAGGTTTCCTACTTTTTTTTTTCTCCTTGGAGGTATGGACAGAGGCAGTTTGTTTCCACGTATATGAATTATCTTCTATACTTTCAAATCACATCCAAAGCTCCAAATCAGCCCCTGGGAAGAAAGTATCCTCATCCTGTCAATAAGATGAACAGCAGCCAAGAATATTCTGTGGCTGATTACATCAAACAGCTATGGGGTAGAAATGAACATTTACTTAGGGTTAAATGTTTCTCTTGTCGATGGGAAGTTCTTTTTTATTTATTTTTTTATTCTGCTCTAAATGAGATGTTATGAAATACATTTCTATCCCTGTAAAAGCTCTGGGTGCCGTGCTTTTTGATTTCTCTGCCTGTTTCTAGTACTGTAAAATATGCCCTTTCATTTCATAACATAAGCTGTCTTTATTTTTTTTTAAGTGTGCCCTGAGTATTGATCGGGCTGGGATGGATCCGAGCGTCCGTGAGATGCGCTGCTAGTTGGCTCAGACATACGGAATGTCATTGACTCAAAGGTCTCCATGCTAAGTTTGTAGTAGACACACTGCCCAAGAAACAGCCATTTGCCCTTTCTCCTTTTGCTCCTCCCTACCCCAGACCCTGAAAAAAAGAAAATGAAAGAAAGTGGTAAGAAAGGTTAGAGATCTATTATTTATAGATGCGGAATCCATTCGGAGGAGGCCAGCCACATGTTTAGCTTGAGATGGTTGAATGAAAGAGAGTCAGTAGCCAAAGTTAGCTGGGAGTCAAAAGAGAGAAAGATTAATTTAAAAAAAAAGTATGAGGGAGGGGGTGACACTGTTCAAAAGGAAATGTACTCACTCCCAGACTTATGTAACTGTAACCCTTATGTACATCACCTTTGAAATAAAATTTTAAAAAATTAGAAACTAAGAAACCAACCTAGAAACCGGATATAAGTAAGCTTAGAGGGCCTCAAAGGGGAAAATTTTAAGCCTCAATCCATTTTACACCAAATGATGGAAAGGTGAAGTTGTATCAGTTTGCTCTCTTCCCTCACCTAAGAACATCGGAGCCAAGAGAAAAACTCAAGCAGATAAGCAAGGCTTCTAAACTCATGCTCCATCACATGGCTTGCTCCTGAGCAAAGTTCCTGGATTTGCTGAAGAAAGTTAACCTGGTGATGACACAGCCCAGGAGAAGCAGCGGCTATGCCCAGTTCCAGAACAAGAAAAGGGGGGTTGGGAGGGGTAAGAGCAAACAAAAACAGGAGGACCATTCATCCACAGCGGTACACGTCGGCAAATGCAGCATCGTTCCTTCCCGACCCTGGTTTATGCCCTGAAGCATGAAATTTGATTGTAATTATTTTAGCTTGCTCGGCTACATATGTTATTGATGATCTTTCAGAAAAATCTCCAGCCTTTTAGAAACCCTGCCGCAGCACTTGACTGGACGGCCTGTGAGGTATACGTACTGGAAAACAAACCATGCAGACCTCTCTCTATCGATGGCTCTGTGGAAATTCACTCTTCCCAAAGAGTAACAGGCTAGCTTGGTCCAACACTGGTTTTGAAAAAGAATAATAAGTATGACACAAACATCTACATCTTTATTATTTTTCTTTGAATATGTGAGGGTAGAAAAAAGAAGTTTACAAAGTCAACCAGGGCCCATGCATCCCCATGGACCCTAGACATCGCAGCACGGTGTCTCTGAGCCGTCACTGGGGAAGGATGCTGGGATTACCTCACAAGCCTATCCTCCCCAGGAGATTTGCATATAAACAACGAGCTGATTGGACTCCAGAGATGTGTGCTGGAATGGGCATCCAATCAAAATGGCTAAGGGCCACATGGAGAGCTTATGCAAACTGGGTGGAGACCCTCATTGGTTCTGAGGACTGCGATAGCCCACAGGCTGTCCAATGATCTTGAGAGTCACTTAGGTCTCTCTTTATTAACCCCTGCACAATGCACCCCTCCCATCTGTTGGGAGCATAGCTTATCTTTTCTGGTTTGTTTCTTTGTTTTTTGTCAGTTGTGGGGCCTGATCTCTGAGCCTGAGTGCTGTCCCTCAGCTCTTCAGCTCAAGGCTAGCCCTCTACCACTTGAGCCTCAGTACCACTTCCGGCTTTTTCTGCTTATGTGATGCTGAGGAATTGAACCCAGGGCCTCATGCATGCGAGGCAAGCATTCTACTATGGAGCCACCTTCCCAACCCTCTTTTCTTTTCTTTTTTTTTTTTTTTTTCAATAAACCTTGGCCATATTACTTCTCCCTCTGCATCCAAGGACTAGAGCTCCAAGGTCATAGAGACAAAGGACCCAATCCAGGTGCTGCAGTTTTCCTAGTACCAGTGGCAAACAAACCACACAGCTGCTTTGGAAATCTCCTGTGTCTTAGAGCATCCAAAGTCCACAGTCGATGCCCTTGGCCTTGGTTGATAAATCCGAGAGGTGGTTTTCCTACAATTGCAATGAAGTGGTAAGTTGAGATAATTACTCAGACAACATGGGAGACAGATGTACATTGAAGAGCATGCATGTTAATAAGAAAATCCTGGGCAGTCATTTGCACTTAACCATTTTGTTTTAATCTTCTCGATTCCCCACGTTGCCTTCCTGCTGAGTAAGAGAGGAAAAATCCTAGATATGTACATAAATCACAATCAATCAAATCAGCCAGACAACACAAGATTATAACTTCCTAGGGGGGCTTGTATTTCTGGAAGTACAAAACAAAGGCTCAAGGTGCTCATGGGTTTGGTTGCCCAACTACTCACCATTTCCAGCAGCGCCTTAAGAATATCAAAGTGTTTTCCTGGTAGGCAGCAAGAGTTTGTTTCAAAGATACATGACAGTCGGCATAGTCTGTACGTTAATATGGGCTTCAGAGACTTGGCTCTTCTCTTGTAAGAAACATTCATGGAGCTGGGCTCTATCACACAATGGCTCACGCCTATAATCTAGCCACTCAGGAGGCTGAGATCTGAGGATCTAGATTAGAAAGTGGTCTAGCAGGAAAGTCTGTGAGAACCTTATCTCCAATTAACCACTAAAAGGCCAGAAATAGAACTGTGTCTCCAAAAGATAAGGCTTGAGCAAAAAAGCTAAAGGACAGCATACAGGTCCTGAGTTTGAGCCTCAATACCAGCATGCTTTTACACACACACACACACACACACACACACATTACTTAATAATTCAGTTAAGTCTTCACTATGTTTGGATCTTACCTAAATACCTTTCCAGAACAAATGTTACCCACAAGTTCCAGTGACCAAAGTAACTCTGGGTATATTTCTCTGTTTTCTTTTGATGCTTAGACTGTGAATATTTAAGGCACACCTACCCTATGGCATGCACACAGCCCCATCTGGGTACAAAAACACCCCTGTAGGACTTCCATCTTACTGAGTGAGACCAAGGTTTTTAAAAACTAAGAATAGCATGGATTCTTGATTTGCCCTCTAGCTTATAGAAAGCAGGAGCAGTGAAGGGAATGCCCCCACGGGATAAGTCAGGGATAACTCAGAGATGAGATCTGCCCCCCCCCTCCACCCCAGATGGTGTCTGGGAGAAATAGAAGGTTCCAGAGGAGGGATTTTATTTTATTTTATTTGGATTGACATTTGGAGCACCAACTGGCACCACCATTCAATGGGAGACCAAAAACATTCCACGAAGGAGACAATTCTCTGTTTTGCAGTGGCATCCAATTGAGGGTGATCAGATATCTAAAGACATCATTCGAAGGATAAATCAGATTTTGCCCTCCATGGCATTAAGGGGCGTGCACGAAACCTGAGTTACCCCAGGAACACTTAGTCTCAGAGTCTCCCTTGATGGACTGTGATTTTTTTCCTTTAGATTATGTTTCCTTCGCCTGTGGTTTTTGCTCTGGTGATGGACCAAGAATCCCCAGGGACCTGAGTTGGGGTGTGAATGCAAAGATCCACCTCAATCAGGCTAATTTTAGGGGGGAAGATTAGGTTATAAAGAATAGAGGGAAAGATCTTATGCCATCTCATGACATCTGGAAGATGAAAGAGACGTAACAGATAAAAGAGGAAAAAGTAAAGCTCTTCTATTCTGAAGACATTACCTAGATTCTTAAGTACAACCAAGAAACAGAAAACAAAACAAAACAAAGAGGTTCCAAGTGTTTAAAGGCATAGCAGACAATAATTACCAGAGAGGAGAGGAGAAAGGGCAGGTGCATTTTCTCCAGGAAGATGTGATACTTTCTTCTCTTCCCCTGACAGTCCCACCTGGCTAGATTTTTTTTTTACAAGTACTCATTCCTCCTCTTCAGAGATAATTTTCCCTTGCAGCCCTCTGCTCTGCAAAGTCAACACAACTTATGAAAATCAAAGCTGTAGTCCGTATATTTAATACATCATCTCTCAGGATAATCATTCTGGAATCTGAACTTGTTTCTGTTATCTAGCTCAGCTTGACAATGATTTATGAACCAGAAAACAAGACAGCTTCATTTTCATAAAGCACAAGGAACCTTCTGGACCAGGAGGAGCTCTGAATCTTGTTTTGACTAGGAAAGTGAAGCAAACATGACATAAAAGTCAATATGGCCGCACCACTGGGTGCTCATTTTACAAAATAGCTTTTCCCTCACTTCAGCGGCATGGAGGTAGAAATTTCACATGTTCTCCAACAGCAATTTCTATCTTGGTTTAATTACCAGTCTCCTCTGAGAAGGAAAATACAAATAAGCACATGACAGTCATCAGACAATGTCAGACTCATTCAGAAAGCAGAAACTTAAAAAAAAAAAGAGAAGCCTTTTAAATGTGATATCAGAATTTCTATTAAAAATGTCTTTCAACATCTTAAAGAGATGACACTATTCTTTAGGTAACATGGAGTAATTCATCATCAGAAAATCATGACTTCCATCCTAGTTACTTGGGAGGTTGAGATCTGAAGATTATGGTTCAAAGCCAGCCTGGGTAGGAAAGAGTGTGAGGCTCTTTAATCAGCCACCAAAAGGCAGGTAATAGAGCTGTGGCCCAAGTGGTAGAACATTAGGAGTTCAAGCCCTAAAACCAGCATAAATAAATAAATGAGAGGAAGAAAGGAAGGAAGCAAGGAAGGAAGGACAAAGGAAGGAAAGGAAGAAAGAAAGAAAGAAAGAAGGAAGGAAGGAAGGAAGGACAAAGGAAGGAAGGAAAGAAAGAAAGAAAGAAGGAAGGAAGGAAGGAAGGAAGAAAGGAAGGAAGGACAAAGGAAGGAAGGAAGGAAGGAAGGAGGGATGGAGGGAGAAAGGAAGGAGGGGAAAAAAAACAGAAACTGTTACTCCTAATGCAAATTTGCTGGTTAATTCAATAGTATTCACAAGCTAGACTAAAGGCCATACAAACAATGGTTTGGACATATACAGTGCATGCTTGACTTCAATCCTGAACCTTTAGTGCATTCATACTTGGTGGGGAGGGGGTGGTGTCTCAGAGGAGGGCAGAAATCAACACACATCTCAGACCTGAGCATCGCCAGTTACTCTGGCTGGGCACCTCTTCATCCTCGGCAAGAAGCAGGTAAGTAATGGTGATCGAAAACTTGTGGTTTTGCTGAGAGAGGAAATTATGAGATCTCATATGAAGCTCTGCCTGTTCTTGTCAGCTGGGTCAATTCAGCACAACATCATGACAGGTCCCTGCCTTTTGGAAACTGAGACCTAGGTACCCAGGAAATTGTTATCAGCTATTCTAAGAGGTAAGAACAAGAAGACTTATCTAAATCTAAAACGATACCACGGTGGTGACTTTGCAATGACACCAAGAAAGCACATGGGAGGGATGGGATGTAGCGCTTTAAGTATCTGATTCCGTCTTTGAAAAGTCTTAAAAGCAGACAGAAGCAGAATACAATGGGCATGTTAATGGACTGCATTTAGCTGACTTAAATGTCTGAATAATTGATTTAAAATCACACTCTTCATACATACTGTTAACTATTAAGCATGCATCAAGAATGTTTCATTAGAGCCCACAAAGAGCCTATATAATGTTCATATTTATTACATCGTCTTGGCCTAGCCTTCCATAGTAATCCGATGTGCCATGTTATTACATTTTTATTTGGAAAATAAAACGGACCATGTAGATGACTGCCTCTGCCCTCCCTGTTTTTTCTGCCTATCCTCAACCATACTAAGTACTCATTGCAAAATTATTATTACTATTATTATTGTTATTATTTTAGTGAAGATTCAAAAGGAGCAGTGAAATTCCTTTGGGGAGTCACATCCAGTTCTCCTCTATTGTTATTGATTGTCACATTTTGAAATCTATAAAACTATGTATGTATATTTTTAAAAAATAATTATTCTACCCTTATCTTTCCAGATTAAGAGGGTAATACATTACTGGTGCATGAAACAACTTCTCTCTCTCCTACATATTGCATTTCCATTCCTTAATTGCCCTGGCCTGGAGCTACTTTCTTGAATGGGTGTTAATAAATATATACTTTTCTATAAAGATTTTTCTCCATGGGGGTCTGTCATCAGCCTAGGACTGAGAGAAGCTGGTTTTCTCAATCTTAGGTAAATGAAATCATCGTGCACATCTTCCTCTGTCTTCCAGCTTTTCTCTCAGTGGAAAGTGTTGGGGAATTCATCCGTATTCATGCACATAGCTACTTCTTCTTTGCCTCCAATGTAAAGTTTCCATGGAATGAATGGGCCACAATTAATTCTTCTTGACCTACTACTGACAACCACACAGGGTTTTCCCATGGAGATAATTCTGAAGACTGGCAGATTCTTACTCAAGTAAAAATTTATGCAGGTATTCATCTACTATATTAGAAAGGACACACATTTGTACGTGATTAAATAATAACAGAATTTTGTCCAAGATGGCAGTTGGAATAGGAACTTATTCTCCATGCTGTGGTAGATTGACTACCCACCATGCTTCATCTTCACTGAGCCAAAATAACGGGCATACTTACTGAGAAGCACATCTCAATCCACAGGCATTAAGTCATCGAGGTAATGATCTGATTTAAACTCAGTTTTCTCCCTCTCTTATAAATAGAGTAGCATTACCTAAGAGTGTCCTTAATTAACTCAACTGATGTTTGCGGTGAACCCCTAAAAGCAGGCTCAAGAGGCTGGGCCAGGGTTTTGCCTAATATAATCACAGTCATTGAAAATGCACACCAAGCCTCTGGAACCTCAAAGTCAAAGTGGAGATGTGAATTTGAACAGAGAGAGACAGAGACAGGGACAGGGACAGAGAAAGAGACAGAGAGAGACAGGGCCAGAGAGAGAGAGAGAGAGTGCTGTAAAGAATGTATCCTGGCTTTTCCTCTCTGCAGTTCATTTTTGGCTTGGAGGCACAGAAATCTGAGGGTCTCATATAATAATGGCTTAGCTGGCAATTATTTCTGTCCCTGTGTGGGAGGGATGGCCATTGCTATAATCACTTGTCAGAATAAACAAGTCACCCTGGCCCAGCAGGTGGGCTGACAGAGAAGACTCCACTGTTCCTTAGGGAGAGTTTTAGCCCTTGTCATAAAGTTGTTATTGATCAGTTTCTGTCCTTCCAGGGAATCAAGGTGACTGTGGAGATAACATCTCAGCACAAAGGCACATGCAAAATGGAGGCAAAAGGCCAAGCTTTGCTCCTGCTGTTAGTTCATCCACGACCCCATGGACGTAGTCAGTGATTGTAGGCAGAAGCGGCTATTGCTTATAAGACTGCGATTCCACTGTGGTTCCTTGAGATCAACATGTTCACCTTCTGTATATCAGCAGTTTTCCTGCTCTTGGCTCATTTCATGTAACATAATATCCTCTAGTTTCCCCTATGTTGTCATAAATGACGGTATATATATACATATATATACATATACATAATATTACATTATATATATATATTACAGTTGCTGAGTAATATTCCATTGTGGGCATTGATCACATTATCATTTCATTGTCCAGTTTATGCCACAGTGATTCCATGTCTTGGTTGCTGTACTTGACTGCAATGAACACTTATCTCTAAGAAAGGCTGATTTAATTACCTAGAGCTACATCACTAATACTGAGAAAGCTGGATCCTATGGTGATCCTAGTTTTAGCTTTTATAGAAACTCACTGGTCTCCATCACGGCTGTATGAATTTACATGAATTTATATCTCCTCCAGCAGTGTGTAAGAGTTTTCTTTTCACGACATTCTTGCCGGGATTGTCTATTTTTGTTTGCTTTAGCAGTCAAAAACAAATAGATAAATAAAAGCACCTGAGATGAAGTGATGTCTCTTTGGTTAATAGTGATCAGTATTTTTCTGCATACTTGTTAGTCATAAATCCAATCAACCAAAATATTTTAAGGATATTCAAACATATAAAATGCAGATAATTGATATATAAACAGTATATACAGGAGCTGGGAAGGTGGCTCAGTGGTAGAGCGTTTGCCTTGCATGCATGAGGCCCTGGGTTCGATTCCTCAGCACCACATAAGCAAAAAGAAAAAATCCAGAAGTGGCGCTGTGGCTCAAGTGGTAGAGTGCTAGCCTTGAGCTGAAGAGCTGAGGGACAGCACCCAGGCCCAGAGTTCAGGCCCCACGACCGGACCCAAAAAAAAAAAAAGAAAAAACAGTATATACAATACATATATACATATGACAGTATATACAATACAAACATCAATGTGACAGTATGGAGAAGTCACAGTATTACTATGATGTATTGTTCAGAAATCCTCAATGATTCAACAAACCTGCTCTTACACATACAGAATTAATCAAAAGACACTTTCTCATATTAGATCAAATGTGATGTAAACTTAGTGATTTAAATAAGCCTAATTCATAATAATTCCTCACAATACATGGACCAAATGATTTCATAAGTCACCACCCAGATGACTGACAAGGAGCAGTCATGAATCGACAGACATTAAAAAGCTATTTGTGTTAACTAGACTATGTGAACAGGACCACTTTCACTGGTCCATTTCTCAGCACATCAAATTAATGGCTTCCTTCAGAGGAAAAGGCATAAAATAGTCAAAAAAGGTTAAGTTAGGTCTTCCTTTGGTGGCCAGACCCCACTGAGACATACACGATTTAATCATTTGTATTCCAAGAAGAAAAAAATCAGCCATAGTTACTATATAATTAATCCATCATAGGTAATTATTGTCTTGACTATAAAACAGACAAAATATGAGTTTGACCCTGCCCTGTCTTCTTGTTCAAATGGATGAAAAGATGAACCCAAATACAAAGTGTTATCTCCTCGTCTAAACAGGGTAAATGCAATAAAAAAATATTAATCTATTAGGGAATTTCTAAACAAACTGAACCAAAGCTATTAAGTTGACAATGTTCAACTTGAGAGTTGCACATTGTGAAACATATGTTGAATTATTCAAATAGACAAAGAATCAAAAGATCACATACAGAGATAGAGATAAAGGTCTAAATTATTGTGGGATAGGGTCTCACTACGAGAGATTTCTAGATAGCCAAGATTGGCCTTGAACTTGCAATCTATGCATCCCTAGTGCTGGGGTTACAGGTGTCTCCCATGAAGCTCAGCCCAAAATAGTACTACCATTTATATGTTTATTTTTTATTTGTATTTTTTGGTGCAAGTCCTAGGGCTTGAACTCAGGGTCTGGGCACTGTTCCTGAGCTTTAGTGCTTGAAGCTAGAGCTCCACCACTTTGAGCCATAGTTCCACAGCTGGCTTTCGGTGGTTAATTGGAGATCAGAATCTCACATCTAAACCGACCCAGGCTGGATTTGTATCTCAATCCTCAGGTCTCAGCTTCCTGAGCAGCTAGGAGTATAGTCCTAAGCCACCAGTGCCAGCCCCCAAACAATAGTTTTAAATGATTAATGATTTAATGATAGCTATTGGCAGTTACTAAAAAAAAAAAAATGGCACCTAAATTTTAGGTGTCCCATGCTTCTATTTGCAATCCTTGAGGTTATCCTCATGTGATCATTCTACAAATGGAGACGAATAGATCAAGATAATGAAGGCATGGCTGGATTCATCTAAAATCAAAATACCTTGGCTCCTCCCACACGATGCTCATCAGTTTCTTAGTAAAGAACCTGTTTTGATATTCAGGGGAAAATAGGAACAAAAACTTTCCATGTCAAGATGGACCCAGTGCCTCAAGCTTGTAGTACTAGCTCCTTGTGAGGCAAAGATCAATGGAATCATAGCTTGGGGCCAGCCAGGGCAAAAAGGAGTTCCTAAGAATCTATCTCTTCCAACAGCTAGCTGCGGTGGTGCAAGCCTGCCATTCCCACCAACGCAGGGAAGCACAAACAAGGGGCCCACAGCCCAGAGGCCCGAAGTAAAGTGAGACTCTACCTTGAAAATACCCAAGGCAAAAAAGGAACAGACACCTGACTCAAGTGGCAGAGCATCTGCCTAGCAAGTACAAAGCCCCGAGTTCAATCCTCAGCACTATGAAGGAGAAAGGAAGAGGCGGAGCAGGAGGAGCAGGAGGAGAAGGAGGGAGAGGGGGAGGAGGGGGAGGAAGGGGAGGAGGAGGGGGAGGAGGAGGAGAAGGACAGAGAAAGAAAAAGAGGAAGGAAGGAAGGAAGGAAGGAAGGAAGGAAGGAAGGAAGGAAGGAAGGGAGGGAAGGAGGGAGGGAGAGAGGGAGAAAGGGAGGGAGGGAGGGAGGGAGGGAAGGAAAGGAAAACTCCAGGCAAGATAGGAAAAATGTTATATCATTTATTCAACAATGCTTTCAAAATGATTTCACCCCATTTTACTGATAACAAAATTGTGTGTGTGTGTGTGTGCGCGCGTGCGCGCGCGCATATGTCTCCATCCTTAATTTGGGGGTAGATAAAATGCTATCATTTTGAAGTGGATTTTTGTGATCAACGTCATATATGAGAATATACCATCTTAAATGTATGTCCTGTCTAAGTGTGAGAAACAAAGCAAGTTTCTACCATCATTATATCCATGAGGCAATAAGTGTTTATGGTTTTTTTTTTTAACTTTAAAACACTTGCTAAACTCTCACAGTGTTGGGACAACTCCAGGCTTTCTGTCTCTGGCTTTACATTAGCAATGTAGATGGGCAGTCTCAAGTTCAATATGCTCATCATCGAAAGTAAGGAAAAGTCTAGCGGGATTTACCCAGAATGAATGTGGGTCCTTTTAAGATGCACCACGAAGTAGAGCACAGATTATAATTTATACTAATTTACAAAAAAATGGGGGGGGCACATATATGAGCAGCCGTTTCAAAGGCATCTGATTTAGGCTCTGCCTGACTGGAATGTTCTTTAGAGTTTCCATGCTGACCTGGGCCCTCTGTCTTGCAGGTGGACTCCCTGATGCCTGGACAAGCAAGACGAGCAGACCAGAAAAGTATCTGGCACATAACAGATAACAGAAGTAAGTAGGCCGCAATATTACCCCCAGAAAGCCATTCATTACATGTTTCCAATATACTCTAAAAGGGTTGTCCACCCCTAACTACATATTTATACATATTTACTTGATAATCAATAAAGGAAAATGGCTGCATTATTTTGATTAAAATACCAACTCTACGTGTTACCATAAAATCACATTTAAGGAGCCAGAAAAAAAAAAAAAAAGAAGAAGAAGAAGAAGAAAGAGGAGAGATAACGGTCCCTGTTTCCCCTCTCCAGCCTATGATATATGATATTTTCAGGCTGCTCAGAGAGCCAGGCACATTAAGAAAATAGTGCTAATGATATTAAAGTACTTTACAAGGCTTGTTACTAAGAGCTGACAAATCTGTCAAGTGTATAATGTAGGGCCCATCGAAACGTTCTCAGAAAACCATACCTCTGCCCCATTTCACTGCAATCTCCTAATAAAGAAGCCGCTATAAATTCTAGCCAGCAATGGGACAGAGCCGTGGCTTCTCACCCCAATGTGAAGACATGATAAATATAAAAGAAAATGGCTGTCAGTTTTGGCGCCCGAACCTTATTACAAAGTCTTAATCTTATGGCCTCAGCACCTTTTATCACCGTCTTGTTATGAGCTGATGGCTTTTTTATTTGCTGGGAGATGGAGGATGTGTCATTTGATGTCCTTTTATGTAAGCCAGTGCTCTGTCCTCTCATGAAAAACAAAACAAAAAACAAAAAACAACCCACAACACAGTTTATATGTTTATTACAGTAACCAATTACAGGCAAGAGTCAAGCTGTTGGCTTAAGCTAGGGTGGACTCGGGAGTTTTACAGAATTGGGATTTAAATACATCCTTCCCTGAGTATTTATGGGAAGGTGACCCAAATAGGAAATTAATTATTTTCTTCTTCCTCAGTAGTGGGGCTAGAACATTTGCAATATTCATGATGGCGGATTCCTGCTTTGATGGTTATTGGGAATGGTTGTTTGTGGTGGTAAGGTCAACAGGAAGTCCCAGCTCGGGTGTTTTACCCTCCCCCATACCCACACCCCTTTCTTTTAGGTATGGAGCTTTGGCAGTAAACACAATCAGACAGCAAACTAGGTTCAGGTTCTCAAGCAGCCTGATCCTTAAGATGAGATCAAGTGCAGTTACCTAAATACTAGTCTGAGATCTAGCACAGCTCATTTCCCACCTTCTTAGCTTCCTAGCAAGGGAGAGCCTGAACTCCTCTGTAAAAAATGACCCTGGGGGAAACCTTTATCCCCACCTCACCACACACCTGTCACCCACACCCTCACCCAGATGTGCGGGGAAGCAGCCCCACTGGCTACTTGAAGGAACCCAGTCTTGAGGAGCTGGTTTCTAGCAGTAGCCAGAGACTCCATTATGAGATCTTATCTTCAATTTGTGTCCATAAGATGGCCCTAAGTGTTCAACCACAAAGGGCTTGCTCCCAGTCTGGGGTGACTGCTAAGAACCAGATTCCAGAGTGCAGAAAGCACCAGTGTCCTCCAGCCTCAGGCCCTTCACTGTCCCTATTACCTGTCTGCCAGCCAGCAGGTGCTCAAGGGTTTTGCATTCCAAAGGCAAAGGCACAGAATGCCTGAGATGCATTCCTCTATATGTCCTAGTTGATCTGCCTTTCCTCCCTATCCCCCCACCCCCATTTCACAGGCGAGTACATGTGTGGAGAGAGCAGAATCTAAAAATAAATTGTACTTATACAAAGGAGACGTTCCTTCCTTTAACTCCATCCTGAGGAAGAAAAGAGTGATTGGACTACATTTCTGACGCCATGAATTATTTATTCCACAAAAGGAATAGAATTAGCCAGCAAAATGGGCTTTGGAGAGCCACAAGTTACATTTTTTTCTTTTCTTACTCTTTTCTTTCTCTCTCTCTCTCTTTCTTTCTTTCCTTCCTTTTTTTTTGTAAAATTTTACTTTTTCCCATGAGCCTCCCACCCTCCTTACAAACGCCTTCAGCCTCCTGACATTCATTTAGTTAACTGTTACTATATCTATGGTGCAGAAGGTTTACCCCAGGGGGATTTACTGCTGCATATACCATACTTGAATGAGCTAAATACACACACACACACACATATGAGTTTGCCTCTGTGTCTTCTTTTTAACAATATCTAGAGAAGTTACCCCATTTACGTAGAGCCCAGTTTTCATTCTGGGCTCTGGTTCTGGGCTATGAGAAGATATGGAAGAAACTTCCATTCTTTTCCTTGAAAAATGGAAGGATTTGGTTTCTTCCCTTTCCTGTAGGCACCTGCTATGGAAAACTTAAAAATCTGTCATGGTCTCTGTCTGCCTCTCTCTCTCTCTCTCTCTGTGCAATAGCTTGACTTTCCACTTGTAATTTTCTTTAGGAGGAGTATTTATGCTTAAAAATGCAACTTTGGCATGAGCGGGTAGAGAAATCCCCCCCCCCCGCATCTCATGATCATTCCTGTAATAAGGTATTCCTAATTTACCTCTACAAGAGGAGGAAGGGGATGGAAATGCTGCGACATCGGAAAGGGCAAATGTCAAGTCTAAAAATGTAATTAGAAAGGTAAGAATCCTCCTTGTATATAGGTTTGCAGGCCCCTTCCCAATTCTCTTCACACCTGTCCACTTCTTTCTTCTCACCCAGTATTAAAAGGACTGTGGGTGAAATCTAACATGCATATTGATGTCTCTTACAAAGATCCCAGAAGTGCCACCCACCACTAGGAGCAATGATCAGGTGGGTAACTTATAGCATCTCCGGTCATTGAATTTGTTGTATTTGCTCTGACCTGTTTGGGGCCCAGTGGTGACCATACTGCCCATGCTAATAATGAAGGGATACCTTTGCTTGTGCACGCAGGGGATATTTCAGAAAAACCACTGGATGTGCATCATTTCCAGGGGAAATGCCATCACCCTGCAAGAGGTACTCTCTGATCAGGAAAGGGACCTCACTGATGCAGAAGTTGCCAGATAAAGTATAAGCCAGCCAACGGAATTTGAATTCCAAATATTACATTGAACATTGTTTCCAGCTGTGCACCCAGTGGCTCACATCTGTAACCCCTAGCTACACAGGAGACTGAGATCTGAGGATCATGATTCAAGGCCAGCCCAGGTTAGGAAAGTCCATCAGCCTCTTATCTCCAATTAACCACCAAAAAGCCCAAAGTGAAACCCTAGCTTAAATGATAGAGAACCAGCCTTGAGCAAAAGGAGCTCAGGGACAGTACTCCGGCTCTGAGTTCAAGTCCCAGTAACGGCACCAACAACCTAAAACCACGTGCTTTCAATACTGAAAGCTATTTGACATTCATTTATGTTTAACTCGATAGTTTGGATTTTTATTGGCTAGGCAGAGCTTATTCGCTAATTCACTCAGGTAATGAGTGTCAGGAATTGTCCTATTCATCTTGTCATGGTCTGCTTGTGACTTGGATTTCTGATTCCTACTTGTGGGAGTCCTGAAATGACATGTGCTAGGCAACCACTTAGAAGCTCTAAGCTCATGCTTTGCAAACTTCCACCTGGGAGCAGTACATCCATGGACCTCTCGCATAGAACAGTGTCTCAGCCACTTACACTCTCCAGATGAGACCTTGCTCCAAAGAGTGTCTTCAGTGAACTGCTAACATCCTTGGTTGGGAAAGTTTATATTAACAGATAAAGTCTGACAAGCACCAAGGAGAAGTTGGGTGATGATGAAGGGGCCCTAAAAGAATGCCCTTGAGGCCCCGTGGGAGAGTAAGCCTGGATTCTATGGCTGAGTCCTCCTAGGAGCTCCCAGGTCTTCAGGCAAGCTTTGGCCAGATGGAGAAAACTAAACCAAAACAAACCCACACAACTGTATACATCGTGGTGTCAGAAATCAGATTGCTGCTATCCACATTACCCCCTAAATGGAGAAGTAGGTGAGAAGGAAAATTAACTTTGGAAGGAAGCAAACAATCTTCACATCTGTTCAACATCTGCACCTGAAGGGAGACTGTCAGAGATTTTATGCTTTCCCCCAAAGGCTTTAGATCCTGTTTCTTGTAAACTGTCAACAACACCCAAGCAGGACCTCCGGAGACCCACACCACACAGACACACGAGGGTCATGCAGTTACTTAGCTAGCCTTCCGATTATTTATCTTCCAGCGTTGCCCAGATGCCCAGGCATCCATCTCTGAGCCTCAATTTGCGTAGGTTGTCCCTCAATGCACTTTTCTATGATGCTCCCCCCAATTAGAGAAGGTCACCTTTTTGATTGATTTTTGGGTGTCCTTTATATTTGGATAGGTGGCAAAAAAAAAACCTAAAACTAAAACAAAAAACATCCTCAGAGAGAACTTCTCCTATGCTTGACTATAAAACAAGAGGAACATTAGCACTTGGACCTTCCACATAAGGGTAACATTTATAATCACCCTGTTGTAACTAGGTTGGAATTACATGGCCAGCACCACAGTCATGCATTAGCAAAGTGAAGAGAACATGGACAGCCGGGCAAAATGGTTTGGCATACACAAGGAGAGTTAGTGCGCAAGCATTACTGATGACATGCTTTCAAACTCATGATCACAAGAGTAGCACTTATTTTAATCATCAGGGAAAAGGTAGTACTCCTTAGAAAACAAAACCATCCTCTAATACTTTTCCAAATGTTCTGATTTTTTTTTTAAATGTTAAGTCTCAGGAAATCACACGTGGTATTTCAATTTGTCATTCTGTATTGACCCTCCCAGGCCTGAAATATATCACAATGGACTTGTAAGAATAAACTAACGTTGATAATTTTTTTTAAATCTTATATCAACTTCAGTGTTTTACTCAACAATGTACAATTCTTGGAAACAATGATATTATAGAGCTGGTTCAGATATCTACTATCTTACTAATTATATTCTATTTCATTTACTTAATAAATCATTGATAAGGGAGAAGTTTTACTCAATGGAAATGCAAGGAATTACACACTCAGGAGAATAGTGGTTTTAGTCTTCTGATGCAGATTTTGTTCTAATGTTTTCTGTAAGTGCATTTAAGGCTTAGTGCTAGGTTTATTAGAGTTTGTATACACATGTTTAATTAGGAATAACTTGCTTTAATTAAATCTTACATCATTGACTATAACTCTTCTATAATCTATTTTTCCTATTTTAATTTTCAACCTTCAATAATCTCATAGTAGAAAATTAATCTTCTTTAATGCGTGCTACCTTTTTGCTCATTTGGCCAATGCAGAATTCAATTCTACATCATTTATTCTGCCCGTGGGTCTTTACATCCAGTGACTCCCCATTCTTGTTGAAAATGATCAATTGCCAAAATAATATATTATGTCAAAGTAAGTAGAAAATAAAACATTATTAATATTGAAGCAACCTTTGAAACCACACTAGGAAATGTGGCATGCAAAATTAGCATCATCTTGAATGTTTTCTGCCCTGGAGTTCTATCCAGAACTCACTCTATAGAAGACAGAGACATACTCAGACCTGTGAACTCTTCCCCATTTCTGCAGAGGCAGCCATGAGATGGGCTCCACATGGATGAAAGACGAAACTGCAAAGGTCGAAGACAAGGGCTACACAAAACAGAAGACCCCACAGAGGATGTATATGTCTATGTCATATGCAGATATTGACCAGAAGATTCTGCCAAGATTTTTTTTTCAGAGAAAGTGCTGCTGTTATAGCTAAAGCCCATGAAGTGTTGAGATTCAGAGAACAACACACATTTAAGTGATGATTTACTGGTACCTACCTAGAAAGCTGACTGAAAGGGTACCAGAACCCCAAGAGGGAACTTGAAAATCAATAGCAATTGTTAACGTCAGCAACAACAGAAACTCACCAAAATAACCAGCCATCTACTCCCTAGCTCAGCCCTCAGGAGAATGTAAAAAGCAACACTAAATGGAATGTGAACAACAATGACAATGAAATCATCTCCAGAAAATAGAGGTAAACTGGTCACACGGCCATGTGGGAGGGTGGGGTTTGAGAAAGCATGGCATCACGCTGGCCTGGGCATAAAAGTTTAGGAGACTAGATCTCAACCAATGTCTAGGCACAGGACAGTGCATGTTTGTCAATGCAGCGAAGCAGAAGCAGAAGGATTGCAGACCAGGCTGGCTGGCACTGGAATACAGCAAGACTCTAGCTTGAAAGCAACAAGTGAGAGAAAGGAACTGGTAGAATGGTTCATGTGCTGGAGGGCCTACAGGCTCTGAGCTCACATTTGAGTATTGCCACACACCCTCCTCCTACCCAGACATAGGACAATTGAGGGAAGAGAAGATAAAAAGAGCCAAGCTTCCTTTTTCTTTTTTTTCCTTGTTGGAAAATCAGTAGATTCCTTGTAAAACCAAATAATATTCAGAAAGCAATGAAGAAGGGGGAACAAAAATGTCACCGAGAGACTAGAAGTCAAATCTAAGCAAATACACTTTAAATGAAATGTGGAAAACACTTGTTCTCAGAAAAGGAAAATCAGAGGGACCAGGATAGAGTGTTCTTTGTGATATTTTGAAACAACATGTCTGGAACTAGGGTTGCTATAATCAGACCACAAATAAAACCGAAATGCCAATGAATGTAGTTAATTAGGATGCTATAGTAGGCTAGCCAATGTTGAATCTGTAGAACATTAGCAAAGTTCAAGTCATCCTGAATTCTAATAAGCAATGGTCTTGTTCTATCAAGAACTAAATACGTGATCACCACCAAATAATACAACTTCCCTACTCAATTCAGAAACTATACTCCTAGGATCTTGTCTGGTTTCAAGTTCCCATACCAATTAGTTGTGTGGGTAGAAGGAAACTTAGTACCCAGGTTCACCAAACTTAGTAGTAAAATGGGGGTAGACATTTTGTGAATGAGACACCTCAAAAGTAGTGTTTTGGGGTGTTCACCACATGAAATCATGATGCAAGATCTAGTTTCATTGAAGTCACTGAATATTGTGAAATCAAAAATTTTGTTACATTTCAACTGAATGAAGTAACCAATAAACATTTACCTATATTCAATTCATCTATTCATTTATACATTTACTCCAACAAGTTAAGGGGCTGTCTTTCTTCCCTGGGAGGGTTCATTGGATCAGGATTCAAAAATGAATGATAGTATAAGGTTTTTGCCTGCTGAAAGGAAGAAATCCTCAAGGTCTCATAAAGCTTGACAGATTGTGTTTTGATAATTTTATGTCCTAGTGAAATGATGTCCTCCAAATAAGAAGTCTCCTTTAATTTAGATTCAATGCATTAGAGAGAGAAGGGCAATAGAGAAAAGGCAAAGGCCTGTATTCATGGCAGACAATCATTCTAACAACTCTTAATCCAGAACTAATACTCAGATGAGAACAGTTCACATTTATGATAGGGGTGTTTGGGGCTCTTGATGGTCTCCAGTTTGTTATTAATTGGGAATACTCTGATGCATGAATTTGAACATGAAAATGTACTCAAATCATATCCTGGCCCTGAGTGACTCACACTTGCAATCCTCAGGAAACTGGGAGCTGGAGGATAAAGATTCCAGGTTGAGCTGTCCAGAAAAGCATGCACTGGTCTCCATCTGTGAACTAATCAGCAAAAAAGCAGGGGTGGAGGTGTGGGGCAGAGTAGTAGAACACAAGCCAAGCAAACTCAGTGTTCTGAGTTCAAACACCATCAATGCACACACACACACACACACACACACACACACACACACACACACACACACAGTCTAGTAGTCAATTGGAGTAAGTGAATGGTTAGAAGTGGTTTTTGTTGTTGTTTTTATGGGTCATGGGGCTTGATTTCAGGGTCTAGGTACTGTTCTTTACCACGTTGAACCACAGCTAGTAGGTTTTCTAGTAGTTAATTGAAGGTAAGAATCTCATGGACTTTCCTGCCTGGGCTGGCTTTGAACTGTGATCCTCAGATCTCAGCTTCCTGAGTAGGTAGGATGCCCAGCTCAAGTGTTCCTTCCTTACAAAGTCAGAGCCAGAATACAATGAATACACAACAGAGCGTTCACAGTTGTGATTTCCGCCTGAAATTCTGTATTCACTAGCATGCTATTTTCTCTCCCTCGTTGATGTTTTTTTGTTTGTTTGGCATGCACTGTAAATATGTCCAGCCAAGCAGATGGGAGAGAAGATAGGCATACTCAATTCTATTGTGACGAATTATTCGTTTCAAGATAAAGTGATGGAACGTCACTTTTTAAAATGAATCTATGAGCAAATTCAAAATGTTAAAAGACCTTTGAAAGAATGCCCTTTTTCTTTTCTTTTTGAAACCTTCATTTTGGATCAAATGCTGCATTTGGAACTATGTTTCACCTGCACAGCGATGGCATACTGACTATGCGACTTTCTCATTTTGGAGAAAAGGGACTTTTTCCTAAATGTCCTTTTTCTAGAAGGTGGAAGAGCAATTTCCGCTACAAAGTAGGTTGTGCTGGCCCTCGGCGCTCTTACCTAAATTATTAATTTGGTTAATCAGTGCATTTTCTTCACAGATATTCTAAAGGGAGACCGGTCCCACTCCCTGTCCAAAATTTCACATGATATTAATTAGTAAATTTTTTTTTTAGTTTTTAGATTAAAAAAAAAACAGCATTAAGCCTAAAGTCCAATTTTCTTATATAAGACAAACCAGGCAATGCAGATTTCCCTGTCCATTTTCACAAAGAAATTTGGTTCCATAATTCACTAAATCATACGCAATCTTCATTTTATACCAGAAGAGGATTCCAAACCCACGCCCCACATCCACAGCAAATAATTTTTTTTATGATATATAATTAGGGCACCTGTCTTCAATCCTTTGATAGATTTGTTTTTTCAGCTCATTTCTTGAGAGAAGTGATTCTGGTTGTTTCTTTTTTCCTCCTCCTCCTCCTCCTCCTCTCCTTCTTCCTCTTCCTCCTCTTCTTCTCCTTCTCTTTCTCCTTCCTCCTCCTCTCCTTCTTCTTCTTCCTCCTCTCCCTCCTCTTCTTTCCTCCTCCTCCTCCTCCTCCTCCTCCTCCTCTTCCTCCCCTTCTTCTTTTAATCAAAGCTCTTTTACTAAATTGCTTCCTAAGCAGATCTCAGAATATTAGCAGTCAAAGTCTGGTTTGGGCCGTGTTGCAATTTGAATATTAACAGGCATGGTCCTGCAGCTATTCCGCCATGAGTAATGTACTACACCTCCCACAATTCAGTCATCATTTTTCCCCCTGCCTCATCTGGCCCTGGCCCTTGGAATATTTTCATGGTGTCACGGTGAATGTGCTAGAAGCAGAGTTATATGGCATCATTTGGAGAAACATTGCGTTAATAACCAGAGTTCAAGGGCAAAGGATATAAACGGAGCAAATTACAAGTCTGAACAGATATATGGCTTTTGCTAAAAGGGACATTGGCCGCCACTTTATTTACTGGGCACCGGTACACTTGTGGAAGGTACTGGAAAGCGGGCAGGCCTTTTTAAATGACCGTATCACAAGCTTAACAAAACAATACACATTTTCAGACTGAGGGGGGCTGGGGGAATAAAGCTAGTGCAAGGGTATATGATTGTGGTTTTCCTAATGAGAGCATACAATTTGCTAGAATTGTACCTTGCATTTCTGGGGGTCATTTCACAGATGATAATAATATCATTGTATGTGCCATGGTGGAGGAAAAGCAAAAACTTACTTAGAAACCTAAATTCAAGAGATCATTTCAAAAGCCAACTTAGCCTATTTCTGTCTGGGATTTCTTGCTGTGTTTATTGTAACCAATTAAGACTGTGGATGAATGACTTGTGCAAATACTATATTTTGTTTCCATCTGTGTATGTATGAATGAAAAACCTTGGTAACTAATAACAAGGAGGCAGAAATTACAAAGATAGCCAAGAATAATCACATTTTCAAACAGGCACAGCATTTCACTAATAACTAAAGAAAATAAATACCAAAGAAATGATTTCCCATTACATTACCAAATATTTCTTGCTAATAATCTCAACAATTCTATGCAATATACTATTTCTTACAGTATCAAAACATCATGTGGTACTCTGGGAATATATTCAAGATTTCCTTGGCAATTTTTACTCAGTAGAGCTGAAAATGTGATACAATACTTTTTCAATTGGCATGAAAGAATGACACAAGATTTCTTTTTTTATTTTTTCGTAAAGTAGGTGGGAAATTTTTTGTGAGAACTCTCTAAGTGTTTCATAAACTAAACCTCTATTATATTTGTTTAAAAATATTTGAAGTCAATAATTAAAAACAGACAAAATTTGCCCTGAGATTTTTTTTTAACCTTATCACTTGCTGAAACCTAGTAGCAATTTAAGAATACAACACTGGGGAAATCAAACAGAGAGAGAGAGAGAGAGAGAGAGAGAGAGAGAGAGAGAGAGTCAATGAAAGATTATGCCATTATTAAAATTGATTAATATGGCTATTCTTTAATAATACTAAAAGTACCTTTGACATAATGGGATATGAAATATCCACTATCCACAGGATTCAAGTGTACTCTTTTATGCATATTGAAATATGCATGAATTTAATTTATGTGAGCATTTCTTTTATGAGTGATATATTAGCCGGATGGTATTATTTGGTTTCTTTCAAAATTTGATTTCCCTACAGTTAACTGCTATGCAATTAAACTATGGTATATGAATGATACACGCATCCTTAGCTCTCCCTTGGCCGGTGCATACCTCTGTGTCATTTCGGGTTCTGTTTTTGCTTTTAAACATAGCATTCATTTCCTTATAGTAATGTTATATGGAGTATTCTCAAGCATTTTAAGTAACCTTTTTTTTCCCTCATATAAAAAAAGTGTTTCTGTCTACTATTAGCTCTCAAAAACAAATGAATCAATATAGTGTCAGAACAGGCTTTTTTTTGACATGACATGTATCATCTTCAGCATGGGGGCTGGTACAGGAATGCTGGGTGAATATACCTGTCCTGTCCTTCATTTGCCAAAGAAAAGAGTGGGTCATACAATAGCTCCCTACTGGCCCTGTACCTATAGTGGTCCCTGACATATTTTCTCCTGTTATCTGTCTATCTGTTTGAATCCTTTCTCTAAACCTAATGGGTTTTCAAAGGACACTCCTTTAGATCAAATAGCCTAAAACCAAGTCCTGTCATTTTTTTTAACAAGGACAAATAAAACATATTTAAATTTCTCAGGATTGGCTTTTAATTTCTTCTCTTCCTGTGGCTCAAAACTAGGGCCTTACAGACATGCTAGGCAACTACTCCCTCCTAGCTACTTACAATTTTTAAACATGGAAAAGCCAGAAAAATTATGAGCATATTCCATGTTCTACTATGCAAATATATTTATAAATATAATATACATATAATATATATGATACATATTTATAAATATGTATTATATGTATACACATATGTACATTTTATATATAGATAAATTAGTTTATATCTATTACATATCTCTGAATTTCTATTTTGTATATACATACATACAACATATTCATATATATACATTTATAAATATGTTTTTTATATTTATACACATGTATACTAATATATACTTATTTTACATATTAGGTATGCTTATTTATGTATGGCATATCCCTCTATTTCTATTTTGTTTCTATTCTTGTGTATGTGAGTGTAGAATTTTATCAGCGTTTAATATCCAAAAGTTTCATCTTGCATAAAACATCTTAGCTGCATTCTCTCCCTTCCCTTGAGTTGGGTTTCTGTGGTTTTTAATACAGCCTGAGAAGAGGAAAGGAGGACGTGCAGGTCTAACAACATGTTGGATTTTAGATTAAGGGGCAAAGCATCATTAAGAACACAACTGAGAAGACTTTTTAAACCCTTTTGAGAAGTTCTAACCGCGAAAAGATTTGTGAAACAGCTTTCAGAAATGACCCCAGGCTCTATTACAGTTCCCCCCCCACACACACTTCCCCTTTCTCCCGGAGAGATTTCATAGAAACTGATCTCAAAATCTAAACATTCCAGGAGTGGCCCTTTTGGGCAGGCTTCCTGCTCTCCCTGGCAAGCTAGCTGAGTGGTGCTAACTGAGCTCCTATTTACATTCGCAGGACTCCCTGCTGCTGGGACCCTGGCTGGGTGACAGGTCATCCATCATCTGCCCGCCTCCTGTCCAGCCTAGCAAGGCCCACCCGCAGACAGTCGGGGTGCAGGTGGTACACACCTGTAGAGAAGGTGCCTGCTTCCCTTCCAGCTTCTCCACCCCGAATCTAGCATATGCCAGAGGTGCCCTTGTGAGTGAATGTGTTTGTTCTCCAAGTTCAGAAAGGGGACAGGTGTGCTTGAGTAGGATTGTGCAGGTAGCCACAGCTGGTGACTATCAGGTAGATAGAACCCCCACTTTATGCCTCAATACATGAGAATTCTCCCTGGGTTTAGCATCGGATACATCGCACCCCACGGCTTCCTTTGAACAGACCAGACTTTAATGGTAGCATGTGTTGTCCCCGCCCCAGTGTGTTGCTCTTTGACTCATCCATGATGGAGTTGCAAGCTAAGTTTGAATGGCGAATGGATCCTGTGTACCTTAGGTACCGTGGCTCCAAGCCCAAAGTGAATAATGCTAATGCAATTCCCACAGTTTCCACAAAACACTGAAACTACTGCAAACAAGCAAAACCTCACCTAGAGCATAAAACCAGGGTGTCACAATTCAGAGGGTCAAGAAAGCCTCCACACTTTTCCCAGAGGCAAACTGTAGCCCAATCCCTGTACTCTGTGGAGTACGGAGGGGGACTGACTTGCTCAGCTAATTGTAAAGAGGCGGCACTGATCATCCCTGACAACTTATGGATTTTTTTTTAAGCATTGGATTGCCAACTTTCTCAGGTTTAAAGGGTCCCAAACATCAATTTCATCATGCACTTGCTGAAGGCTAGCTCTCTACCACCTGAGCTACATACAGCCCCACTTCCACCTTTTTTGATGGTTAATTGAAGAATCTTAGAGACTTTCTTGCCCAGGCTGGTTTAAAACTGTAACCCTTAGATCTCAGCCCCCTGAGGAGCTAGGATTATAGGTGGGAGCCACCAGTACCTAGCTACATTGTTATTTTTGATAGTGATATTTTAGGAGGAGTGGGGCAGGGGCAGATGGAGGGCAAAGGACAGAAGTCTAAACTATCTTTCTTAGCCTTTTAGAGTCCAGGCTGATGGGAGCCTTTACAGGTTCCATTGATGGCCTTTGCATATCTACTGGGTGGGGGGGGAGTCTACCCGAGCTGAGGTAGACCAGAAGTCTGGCTGCATTTTTTTTGTTAAGAGTGAAATATTCTTCTTATTTCACCCAAGTGGAACTGAAACTTCCCTTTCCCTCGGTTTTCTCTTGTTCTCTATGAGTGGCAGTGCCACATTTCTGGGTTAGGTTGTGTACTTTTTCCTTGAGAGACGACATATGATGCATTCTTGGATTAGACAACTGGTTTTTTCTGGGTGTTGATCGCTGATCTTGAGCTGGGTGCATGGGAGGCGCACAACTCTCTGCAAAGTGATTCTGTCTCAGATGCCAACAGAGAGCTTTCCCATTTCTACCTCCTCACAGCCTTGGCAGAAGGACTCAATTAGGATTTTTTTCTCTTGTTATTATTTTTTTTCTACTTTTATTAAGCAAGCTGCAGCCTCTGTTTTCCCAGCTCTTGACTTTAGTTACAGTAATCAATTTTTCAGTATAACTGGCTGTAATTGTTGGCTGGGATATTGAGTTTTCATGGTGCTCAGACGGACATAGTGTATTTTCATACCTCCATACCCCGCTAACAGATGGGTAATAATACCATATATTAATACCTCCACGTTGGTTTATGGGTATCTGACCACAGTGCAGGCATAATTATTTTTGCCCAGTAAAAGCTATTAGAGATCTATTTGGTAGGTTTTACGATCAATAGCTCCTGTGATATTTGTGTAGCAGCCACAGAATAATCAATTGAAGGTCATATAAAGTAAATTACCATCCTCCAATAATGATTCTTTTCTTTTCTTTTTTTTTTTCCTAGATGAGCATTGGGTTTTTATTATCTCATCAGGATCTCTCCTGACGCATGCTCTATCTGTCAGGGAGAAGCCAGATAGAAAAGTTGTGAGCGTGTTTTGAACACAGAATTCATATCCATTCCTTAAATTTACGTTATCGGATTATTGAATTAGTGAATTCACCCTGGAATTCCTTCAGAACCCTTTCTTATGTACTCAGTGACACAGTTAATAACAGTTGGGGAACAAATGGATGCCTCTTTTTTTTCTTTTTTTTTTTTAGCATGGTGGAGTGAGTCACTTTGCAAAAGTCAATCTTTGTAGCTGTCTCTTTAAAGCAAATTTAGAGTTGGTTAAATGTGTTATATTGACAGTGTGACCCAGCATCTCTCTCTATGATCCCTTTTGGAGAGTGACTGGTAAGTTAAGCAGGGGCTGGAGTCAGGAATGCCGAATGCTAATGCATTAACCTGCAGCAGCTCAAGGTGAAGCTGGGGAGGACTGAGGGGAAGGCGTGTGGCAGACCACCTCTGCACCAGCGTTGGTGCCATCTGGTCTTCTTGTCTTCTCTCTAACCTGGATTCAGACTTTGCCAGAGTGATGCCCAGGCCTCCATAAAAGATTGCAATTTGCCAACAGGAGACATGCAATCCCACAGCTGTCTTAAAGGGACCCATTTTCAAAAGTTTAGCCTTTCTTTTCATGGGTGCAATCAGTTGTGCACTGAAAAACTGCAGCCATACTTGGGTAACTGCAGGCACTACAGGCCCCAAGGGGTCTCTTTGCTCCAAATTTTGTACCTGCAAGTAATTACACTTACAGCAAATGGGAGTGTGTGGTAACTATTTTTTTTCTTTTTCTTTCTTTCTTTCTTTCTTGCTTTTTTTTTTTTTAATTTGGGCCAGTAAATTCTCCTTGGAGGAAATAGACAAGGAAAAAGACAGTGATTCACTTTCTTAAAGACAAAAGCAAGTAGATGCACCTGTTTTTTCTCATGTCCCATCTAGGGGGTGGAGTACCAGGTATTGCCATAGTTGAGTTGTTCAGAACCTTGCCTGGGACTGAGATTTTACAAAGGTACAAGAAATGATCTCCCAGAAGAGTCCAACTCAAGGAGACATCAGCAAGGTGAGGACAATCACTCTGGAAATAAACGGATGAAATGTTTGAGAACACACGATAAAATGGGGAACTGGAAATACAAATGAACCTTTCAGCCGCTTATAAAAGAGCTTGCACCCTGCACCATGAATGGAATAGTTGAGATTGTAGAGCCACCTTCCTGCCGTTCCCTGCGTTCTCCTTCATGACGCTCTATATCCCACGAAGCCTGTGCTGTTGCCCTTTGTAAAATATACTAACGAAGGGATTCATTTCCCCTCAGTCTTTCAGATGAACCTCTGGACTCGGCTTTAATCTCACATTGCAAAAAGAAGCTGGAAAAAGGGGACAGGGTCCTGAGCAAAGGAAGTCCAAATGATGGATGTAATTCAATTTTGAGATGTGTCTAGCAAATTGTTCTACAAAGAACCAGGCATAAGATGACAATCTATGGAATGATGTAAGGCTAACCTCCAGGATTAGTTTGTCCAGAGGTGAACCAAGGTAATAACACGGGGGAAATAAACTTAAAGCAGAGCGATGTGATATGTACAGACAAACATTGCATTAACTGCTTTAAGAGATGTTCTAATGAACAACATTGAGAAGTTATCCAGCTATCAATCCCGATAGCCGAAAATGTGCTCTATGCAAATGAGGCATCCAATAAACCAACAGTTGCTATTATTGCTGATTAATGATGGATGGTAAGGAAGGTGAGCATCATTTCCAAGTTTCTCTGACAGCTTCATGCTACCAAATCTTTCTTAGGAGTCATCTTCCCAGGCCCCAGCATTAGATTTACTGCACCACATGCCTTTTCCTTATTGATTTTTTTTATTTTGTGCCAATACTGGGGCTTGAACCCCAAGCCTGGAACTGACCCTGAGCTTTGTTTTGTTCAAGGATGGTACTCTACCACTTGAGCCACCACTCTACTTCCAGCTTTTTGCTGGTTCATTGGCGATAAGTATCTCACAGACTTTCCTGACTGGACTGGCTGTGAACCACAATCCTCATATCTCAACCTTCTGAGTTGCCAGGATTACAGAAAAGAGACGCCAGCAACTGGCCCACCATCTACCTCCTGTCTCTCCTCTCTGTTCCCCTTCTGTTTCTCCTTTCTCACTGCTATCTCTTCCCCTCCTCTCCTCTCTCTCTCTCCTCTCTCCTCATTCCTTTTCTCCTCCCTCCTCCTCATCTTCTTTACCAGGTCTGAGAGGTCACATACTTCTAAATTTCCTCTGGCCAGTGTCGCAGGCAATCCTATATTTCAGTCAGCAACTTTTGGCCGCCCCATCAATATTTTAAACCAGTATAACCAACCTATTCAATCTGGGACCTCTTATCTCTCAACTGTCTCAAAGCTGTTTGTTTTTTTTCTTTTTTACCATCATCTTTGTCATCTCAGGAAATCTAAATGACTACCTTCTGCCCCCAGAGTTCTAGATAGTTTGGGACTTTAGTGGTCAAAATCTTTAAAAATAATAAATCTCTTATATACACATATATATTACCATGTGATAGGCAGTCAACTGGCATCTTGCATTCAACATAACATTAAATATCTTTTAGACAAACATGTTGAACAAGATGTTACAACATATATTGGGATTTTGTTCCTTTTCATTGTCAAATAATATCTTACCACATGGATAGATACACCACATTTGGGCTTCTAGTCTCTGGATGGTAGTCATTTCACATCAGCATATGAGGGTGCTATACATGATGCTTGTATAGCCCTTTATTTTTTATTTTTGTCAGTTGTAGGGCTTGAACTCAGGCTCTGGGCGCTATCCCCGAGCTCTTTTCGCTCAAGGCTTAGCACTCTACCACTTTGAGCCACAGCTCCACTTCTAGTTTCTGGTAGTTTATGGGAAATAAGTGTCTCACGGACTTTCCTGCCCAGGCTGGCTTTGAACAGTGATCCTCAGATCTCAGCTTCCTGAGTTGCTAGTTTTATAGGCTGGGCCATCAGCACCTTACTATTTTTAATTATACACATTAGAACTTGTTAATTTTATGTATCCTTCTTAATTCTACAAAACTAACAGGAGGCCTACTAGGTGACCAATATGCCACATACCAAAGAAATAAATGCCTGCTACAAAGTAGATACTCAGAATGTATTTGTTGATTTTGTTTTTGTTTTGTTTTGTTTTGTTTTGTTTTTTGGGTCCGGTGGTGGGGCCTGAACTCTGGGCCTGGGCGCTGTCCCTCAGCTCTTCAGCTCAAGGCTAGCACTCTACCACTTGAGCCACAGCGCCACTTCCGGCTTTTTTCTTTTTGCTTATGTGGTGCTGAGGAATCGACCCAGGGCCTCTGGCATGCAAGGCAAGCACTCTACCACTGAGCCACCTTCCCAGCCCCATCAGAATGTATTTGTTGAATGAATGAATTAATGAATGAATAAAAGTTAACACCCTGTTCATTTCTAAACAGCTTTCCCTAATGACCTTTGGACAATTTAGAGGCTTGTAGATCCTGAAAGAAGGGTCATTTTCTAACTTGGGGGGACTGGGGGTGGGTAACAAAAGCTGCTACTTCTTCTTGTTGCATCAGGGAATATTAATCTGAGATGTAAGAATCCTTCAGGACCATTGGCCATGTGCTCACTTCTGACTGTGGGAAATCTTGGAGCTGTGTACAAGGTAAAATGTTATTGCATGTTTATCTGTGGTTTAGGAAGAGAATCTTGGAGAGTTATGAAATCTTCAGAAAATTAGTTCTGTAGAATGAACCCAAAATTCGTGACCCAGAGGCTTGTATATGATTGGAAAACTAGGAAGGAGTCCATGGACATGAGCATGTGAATCTTTACAGACCTGGAATTCTGCTGCAGGACTTAGCCCATGTAATTCCACTTAGCATAGAGTATGCAAGTTTAGGCAGACTTTACTTTTCCAGCCAAAACTAAGGAGAACTGACTTCAAGAAATGAGACTCAGAGGTCATGTAAACAAAGAGTCTCTTTGTCACCTAAGAAAGTGGTGAAAACCAGTCGAGTGATTATGAATAGCTGCCCTGAATAGTTTTATCTGTTTCATTGAAGCAAGGATCTCTTAAACATATTGCAAACAACTGCTGGGCAACTTTGCCAAAAAGACTGCAGTATTCACCGTTTTTATGATATCATTAAACAAAATCAGAGAATCTGTGAACTTCTTATTGGAAGCTACAAGTCCAGTGAGAGCTATGGTAATTTTATCCTGGTGTCTACAGGAGGTGGGGAAGCCGAAGAAAAACAGAAGCTAAAATGGCAGATTAAATAAATACTCGGGGCCTGTAAGAAGCCAAAATGAGGCAGAGGAGGCCAATCTAGAAGGTGTGGTACAACAGGCTCAGAAAGAAAGGGTGAGACAATTTCTTTACTTGGAAACAGGACTGACTGACTTCATTTTCGCTCCATTATTTAACCAAAAAGTATGAAAAGAATGCAGCAAATGAATAGTCATTTCCCCCAAATATTCTGCCTTTGTTGGAGAAACACAGGCAAAGTAATCCCAAACCATGTAACTGAACAGCAGGGGGGTGGGGGGCAGGCAATCAAAAGATCTTGCTAAATGAGTTGACTTGGAACCTGCCCATGGCTGGAATGTCTCCGAAAGGACCACATACTAAGGGCTGGATATTCAGCTTGCTGCTATTAAGATGTGGTGGAATTTTTAGTGGGTGGAGCCAAACAGGATGATGCAAAGCCACTGATTGACCTTGTGTCATTCAGGGAGATAAGGAGACCCAAGCCACTTCCTGCTTTACTCTCTCCACTTCCTGGCTGCCAGCTTCTCTGTCCTCTACACCTTCTCACCATGATGCAACCCCACAGGCCCAAACACTGGAAAACACTCCAAAACACAGGGCCAAAGTAAATCTTTCTTCCCGACGCATCCATGGTCCTGGATATTTTGTCACAACTAAGAGAGAGCTAACACTCTACCTGTCTGAGTGTAGGAATAAGAATGACGAATCAAAGAAAGTTTTAAACAGGATGATTTTGGGGGGGTGGGTGGAGAAGCATGGGTTTGGAGCCACTAGTAGGGTGTTAAATATAAAGAGATCATTCATGACTGACAAAAGAGAGAACAGCACTTAGAACTTATCAACGTAGGACCAAGGGGAATGGACAGGGAAGAATCCATTTGGAGGAGACAGAATTGCTAGGCACAGGTGAGTTTACTCACCTGGATGACAGAGAAATGTAGACAAAAGAGAAGAGGAGAGGAAAAGAGAGATAAGAGAAGATAAGAGGAGAAGGAAGAGAAGAAAAGAAGGGGGAGGAAAAAGAAAGAAGTTGGAGAAACAGAAGCCCTATCCTGTCAGGACAACTTCTCTTCCGCTTTCCTGTCTAGAATCCCTCCACAGAAATGTTAAGCAACACAGGACAGGAGTCAGAAAAATCCCAATGGATATTTGTGAACTGGCCACAGATATTTAAAAAATATGTGATGACCTTAGTCGGAGCGATAGCCCCTCCCTTCTAAACAATCCAAATCCCAATTTGGGATCTTGACATGTCGTATCAAGTCAAAATTCTTGTCCTGAATTATGTAATACGGGGTCTTAGGTACAAGTAGGAGTCAGGAGTGTCAGATTCCCAAATTATTTTGTCCCCTCTGAGACACATTACAAAAAGCGAGCTTTTGCCTATGTCCTACATGTGAGCCCAAAGAAAGAAGTTCTCAATACTTGAGGTAGGTTCCCAGGAGTGCACCTGCTGTGTCCGAAATAAAAACCGGACCTCACATTGGTTAAGCTATGTATAAATGCACCCTTTTCGATACCCTGCTTCTTGTAGCAGGTGAGAGAGCTTTCTGAGTGTTTGTTGCTCTGTCTTGGTGGCTTGATGGATATAAACTCATACCTCACTGTTTCATTATTTTTATTTTCCTGCTGGCGTATGAGATTTCCCCATCTCTTATTTCTGCAGGGGCCATCTGGATTTGGTTCTTCTGCTGTCTCCTTGTAGCTCAGGCTCCTTCTATTGGGCTATTCATCTCCATCTTGACAGATTGTAAAAGCTCTTGGTATACATTAGCTATTAACCTTTTCTCTCCATCGCTTTTATAATTTAAAAAAAAAAAGCTTTGTTTTAGAAAAAGAGACAGAACATAAAAAGGACCTGAAATTCAAAGATGGAAATGCTTAAAACATGTTCTCAGAGAAAGATTTGCATTTTAATTGCTATCAAGCTTTATAAGAAAGAATGGAGATCTTGCATAGCTCTAATCACAAAGGAAAGGTTGAGTCAAGCCTTCCTGAGGACCTGACTCGCACTTGTCCTACAAGGGTGGGCACCTGCTTATGTTACAGAACTCAGACACAAAATGGTGCAGAAAAGCCAAGTGTATTTTATGATCACACTCATGACAGAGAAGTGGTAGACTTAGCTGTGCAGGGAAGCATCTAAGTCTCAAGGGAGTCACGCAAGTGGCCCTTTGTTTTGTATTTCTGATTCTTCTTCATATTATCAAAATACCATCCTGGGAAATACAATATCTTAACCCTCTTCAGGGGTACAGTTAAAGTGTTTTGGGTTTTTTTTTTAGTTCTTCCATATTCTTTGATAACTATCACTCACCATGCAGTGGTCAAACTATCTTCATCCTGCACACTTGAAATTCTGCAGGAATTAAAGCTATGACCACCACTGTCTGACTTTCATCTCTATGAATCTGAGTACTCTGGATGCCTCATATAAATGGGATTGCAAAATCTTTCTCTTTTTGTAACTGGCTTATTTTGTTGGGTATACCACCTTCAATTTCAGCCACATTGCGACATATTTCATCAATGCTTTATTGCTTTTCAAAGCCCAATAATGCTATATTGCATATGGAGGTAGACTGAATATTTGTATCTAAGTTCAACGCAATGATCAGGAGGTGATTACATCTTTTAGGCGGTGAGCATAGATCTCTCTTAAGTGGGATGCTTACCTTTAAGAGAAGAAAGCAGAAAGCTAGCTAGTTTTCTTTCCTGAGTGAATATAACAAGAAATAGATAACAAGAAATCACCACTCTGAAACTTGGGGAAAGACTCTCACCAGAATCCAACGGTGCTGACACCCTAAGCCTCAGACTGCCAGTCTCCAAAGACGGTAAGAAATTAATGACTCTTGCTTATAATGCATCCACTCTATAATGCTTGCTTTGGCAGCTCAGACTAAGATGTATGTGCGTAGAATGCATTGCTTAGCCTTGCACTATGGTAGATACTTAGGTGTCTCTCATATTTTCACTATGGTATATAATTGTGCTATGAATATGAAGGCCTCTCTAGCCCTTCCCAAACACCATATACACCAGGGAGCCACTCTTCCCCCTTTTCTTCTGGATGAGAAATGATGTTCCTGGTTGGGGAGAGAGAGAAAATCAAGTCTCAGTCCAGACACGATAAACATGGCGTTCACTTATGAGAGCCAAGTGACTCCTGATCCTCCAAACATACTTTCTGCCACGCATCCACGTCTGAGTTTTCAAAAGTTTGGGAATAGGAGTCACGAGATCAAAGCTGTTGGCAGGCAAACGTATGTTCTGAACTGTGGCCATTTTGGTGGGGGGGATAATCTGAGTCAAGAGGATCCTTTTTGTTTCAGCATCAAAGATATTTACATTTGAATCAGCATACTTCAGGCCAAACTGGGCTTCCAGATTCAAAATTTCAAGAAACCAGTGGAGGTCTGTCATTTCCACGTGGCCAACAGGGAAAGGCCGACCACAAAACTCTAGGTTCAAATGAAATCTTCTAGGAAAATAAAATCAAAACCAGTCCCCAAAATGTATCTACTGCTAGACCTGGAGAGGAGGAAGAGACACTCAACAGGGACAATGACAATGTGGAGATCCATTAGTCACTAAGACAAAAACAAAACAGAACAAAAAACACCTAATCTCTTTAGGTTCTATCAGTTCTGGGTAACCTGCACAAAACGAGAAACAGAAGGGGTGGGGCTAGAGACCAGGTGACTGGAGAAATTCTCCTAAGCGATGGTGTGGGGATTTCATCAATGTGACATCATTTCCAGCATGACAAGAGAGCATTTCCCCTCCAGATCTCCCTCTCACATGCCCCCTTTTCCTCTTAAAGACATGATAAAGCTGCCGGAGCTGCACAGAAGGGTAATAAAAACCTGTATCCCTTAAGCTGAATCCAACGCAATGAACTGCATAAACAGCAATAACCAAAACAAAGCTAGCAGGAAACGTTTGCATACAGCATCTGTTATGATCCCATCACCACAAGACAGCTGTTTTACCCCAACTGTTAACATAAGATCATTTGCGTGTTTGAAGAGCGATCCCATTTGGATATTCCCCTTTTTATTTATTTATTTTTTAGCTTTTCCACGAGGAAGGGCTTTCTCCGCCATAGGATACGACGTGTGTGTGTGTGTGTGTGTGTGTGTGTGTGCATGTGTGTGTGTGTGTGGCTTTTCTCCCCTTTCACACTCAGCTTCCGAAGGAGAAGAGGTGGGGTGATTTTTTTTTTTCCTAACTATAAATACTCCAAGGAGGCAAAGAGTGGACCAGGCTGTGTGGTCTCCTGGCTAAGTAAGGGCACTGATTTAGTTCAGCCTCTGGGAGCTGATTTCTGCCCCTAGAGAAGAGTTATAAACCAGCCTGGCCCAATGATGTGGGAAGAGCCCTCACAGGAGATGTGTCTGGTGGTCTCAGCCAAATTCTGGCGTGGCTAAGTTTTCTCAGCACCACCCAGGGTTGGGATGGATCCCAACTCCAAAACAACAAAGTCATTAGGTCCACAATTGCTTTGGAGGAGTCAATGCAGGCTATCAACCGTTTGGGTGGCCAGAGGGCCGGCAGTGGAACCCTGGGAAAGATATCTAGATAGCTTAGGAGGCTGAGTATTACAACAATATTTTCTTTTTTTAAAAATTATCTAAGAATTGCCTGTCGGCAGGCTCCCCCAAGGCGATCTGTTACCGATAATAAGCTGTCGATGACAATGACAACCGCTGCAGGATGATCACATGACCCTCGGGTGAAGAGTTGGGCCAGCCCTTGGGAATACAAAGATCTGCTTTGCTCCTCATTCACTTCTGTTCATAAAGAAAATCAACAAACTCTAGGAATGATCTCTCCTACCCCTATGGTCTATCCCTCATTGGCAATGTACTTGGTTTTGGGACCCTGCATCTTGTTTATACATTTGTCTAATTTGGGGAGGGGAAGGGGAGTAACAAAGGACACAGAAACAAGGACACAGGATGACCCATGGCAACAATGGTACTCACAAGACACTATGTTGGAAATGAACTTTATAGCTTTGGGCCTGGGAGGAAGGGATAGTCGGAGAACAACAGGGGAAGGGGTAACAAGGGGAAGGGGTAACAAGGCTCAACCAGAAATGTACTCATTGCCTTAACTCATGTAACTGGAACCCCTCTTTACAATAAAAAAACAAAACAAAACAAAAAACATGTTACCATAAATAGAGAAAAGAAAGAAAATGCAGCCAGGTGCTGGTGCTCATGCCTGTAATCCTATCTACAGAGGTGGCTGAGTTCTGGGGATCACGATTCAAAGCCAGCTGGGCCAGGAAAGTCTGTGACACTTTTTTTTTATCAACAATTAACAACCAAAAAGCCCGAAGTGGAGCTCTGGCTCAGTGACAGAGTGCTAGCCTGGAACACAAAACCCCAGGACAGTGCCGAGGACACGAGTTAAGCCCCAGAACCAGCGCGCGCGCGCGCACACACACACACACACACACACACACGGAAAAGAATATAAGAAATTTCAGTGTTCCTTGCATCTAACAGAAAGTCTGTACTTCTAGCGATTCTCCTCTGCAGATGCTCTTGGAATGCCATTTGTAAAGCCCTGGTCCATCTTTTGTTCATGAAAGTATTGGCATTGCCAGACACTGCAAGCCTTACATCCTGCTCTTATCCTCGTGTGGTACACGAAGGATTTTTAAAAAGAAAGAAGTTAGAACTTGAGGGGGAAAGGGTGAAAAAGCGCAACAGTAAAGCTCATGGGACATTGATGAAAGTGAACTATCCAACTCACGGGTGGAGACTGGAGAGAATGAGGGAATGAAGGCACTGTACAAAAGGAAATGTACTCATTATCTGACTCACGTAATTGGAATCCCTCGGTACATCACCTCTATAATAACAAATAAATGAAATGAATTTTTTTAAGTAAAGAAAATCAACAAGCTGTTTAAGTGCATACTAATATTCCTTTGAAATGAAAACTAACACAGGAAGTACTTTTTCCCTTTTTTTAAAAAATGAATTTCTCCCCCCTACAATGAACTCAGATATTCTTTTGGAATATCACTATTATTGATTTAGTCTTCATCCCCATAGCTTCCAAGAAAAGTTTAAAGAAATACTAATTTCCAGAGTCAGTTGGGGAGAACAGTTATCAAAAGATTTGACTATCAATGTTAAAAAAAATTAAGTTCCTTAGGTCACTCTAGGCTGTAATTTCTTTTTGTTTTTAGTGTTTCATTATCCTTAAGTGGTTGTACAAACATGTTTCAGTTTAACATGTCACTTGGTGAGTAAAATGATTTCTTATCATACTTAGATTAAATACTTTTATCTTTGTCCTGACATTCTTTAATCAGTCATTAAGAAAAAAAAGCTTGAATTCCATATCAGTGTGGGGGAAGCGTCTCTTTGGATTACAAAGGTCCATCCTAAAGTTCAACTTCCCCAACACAGGACAAAATCATGAGCATATTCAATGGGACAAAATCCGTTATCAACTGATTCATTTCCATGTTTTGTTCCTGCAACTAGACAGGAAATCCTGGAAAGAGGTGAAAGGGAATGAAATTTCAGCACTATCCATTTCTGAATTGTCATTATTATTACCATTGTGATTGCCACTTTCAAGTCGGTGTTATGCTTATCTCCCAGTGTTCATATATAATATCTATTTTTGATTACTTCCTTTTTCTTTACTCTCTACCTTTTCTACTCAAAATAATTTCTCACGGCAGGCTGGGGAAGACAGTTTACATACTCACTACATAAAGAAGCCACACCGCTTAATGTTTGCTATTTGTGTTAAACCTGCACGACAAAATGGTTTCCATACGCCTTGAGTTGCTCAGGAGGAAAAAAAATCCTGGTTTTATTTGTTTCTATCAAGTGTAAGATCAGTTGGAAAAAAAAAAAAAAAAGAGTTGTCATCGATTATAGAAGGAAAGGAACCTCAAACCCCAGGCTCCGGAGAGAAATTCACAGTGTGAACAAACAAGCCCACAGAAGTTGCAAGTATCTCTTCTATACTCATTAGTCAGCTGAAATCAGGGAAATAAATATCCTACTGTTTTGTGATCACACCCAGTTACTGTTTTCACAGGAAACAGGGATGACGGGAAGATGATCTGAGCAGAAAAGCGTCTAGGTTGACGCCTCCCCTCGCCCTGGAAGAGCTCCGGGAACAGGAATGCCTTTAAATCTGCCACCACCGCCCCAGTCACCTTTGACTGGAGCCGTTTGTTGTTGAACAACGTTTCATGGAAGTATTTGCCTGGATGATAAGCCTTCACTGCATGTTTGCCCAGTGTAACAGTGCTCTCCTTCAGGACCAGATGTGTCTTCCAACCAGAGCTTGTAGATTTCCCTCTGCAATAAGCTCAGTGTCCCATAAAAATTAAAGACAGACCTCAGCATCATCAACATATCATAATTCGTTTAAAAAAATAATAATAATGAAGCACGTGTGAAGTGACGTGGTAGGAACACAGTGACTTGACACTGACCGGTGACAGGAAAACTTCTGAGAAATTAACCGAATCTAATGTCACCCAAGATCTCCTTGTAAGGTAGGTACTCCCTGAGCCAATATTTTCTTTCTTTCCACATAGCTGCTGATATCCTGGGTTCAAGAAACCAAAAAAAAAAAAAAACCCTCAAGTTTTTACCAGACAGTAGTAAGAGGTTTAAGTGTAAATATTGACTTTGAAATATGGACAAGAGAGTAAGAACTTCTGTGATGCTATCATGGAGCTCGCTCTGCTGGGCACCCCTACCACCCAATGCCCAGGTGACCCTCAGTCCATCCGCTTTTAGCAAGTACAGTGTCTGGGTTTTCTGTGTTCTATGTCCTATGACCTGAACGGCAGTGGTCCACTCGAGGTTCCAACTTTGATTTTCCTCAACTGCATTTTCCCTTCCAATTATACTAGAAGCAAGAAGGAAATATTATTTTTTTATTTTTATTATGTACTCGCTTGATTATTTGATCATATGGCAATGAGCTACTTAATCCATCGTCAGCCTTCCTTAATACGGAGAGTAAAACCAGGAGTAGCTCCCCAAGCTCATTTCCTTCCACGCATGCTCTTTGAAGTCTTGAAATCGAAGTCATTTTTGAAAACCCAAGGTATTTACAATCTCTCCTAATTGGTTAGTCAGTTTCCCTCTGTTTTAAGTTTCCTCCCTCTCTCCCTCTCACCCCCCCACATACACACACACACACACACACACACACACACACACACACACACACTCTGAAAGCAGATGGCACTTGTGGTTGGCGATTGTGGAAGACTCACTCTTACCCCATATTTCAGATTGGGCAATTGAGCCTGGAGTGTCCATTTAATCCTACCCATGAGAAAAATAATTCCACAGAAGAATTTGTATCGTGAAAATAGGTTTTGATTTTTTTCACCAGCTTGGTTATTTCCAGCCTCCCCCCTCCTCCCCCTTAAATCAAGAAATGAGTAATTTGGGTATTTACACTAGGAAGAGTTTGTTCACTATTCAGCCTAAGTATGCTTAATTATTTTTTAACATAATTTTTACATTGAGCAAAATTAAATAAAAACACTTTGAGAAAAATTAAATGGTGGGACTAGGAATTTTACATGGTCAGAGAAGAAAACTTCTTCCAGCCAATTCTTGAGTCCTCACTCCCTCAAACAACCAAAGTGGTAAACTAAGTCAAGGTCACTAAGGCCAGAAATCAACATAAAATTTAGAATAGAAAGTCTGAGGGTGAGGTTAGACTCAGGAAAAAGAAGAAGAGAAAGAGACAAAGGAAGAAAGAAAGAAAGAAAGAAAGAGGAAGGACAGAAGGCAGGCAGGCAGGCAGGCAGGCAGGCAGGAAGGAAGGAAGGAAGGAAGGAAGGAAGGAAGGAAGGAAGGAAGGAAGGAAAGAAATAAAAAAGAGGCAGGGGAGAGAAGAAAGAATCCAAGACTTTTGAGATTCAACACTTTTGCTGTTCATCGCTCCCAAACTTAGTACCATTGGAACTGCTATCAGAAAATTCTAAATGAAACTGAAAACCTTTTTGAAAACTCTCAGACTAGTTCAGTCATCTTGAATGCAACCTGCAATTGTATTAATTTAACACAAGCATATGGAAAAGTCTTGATGTAGTAGCAAATCTGTGGGGGAAAAAATTAACAATTCCAAATTCTTTCCCCCACAGAACTCATTTGAAGGTAGAGCCTGATATTTCACCTCATTTCTAGGAAAGGAAGGATAAAGTATGGAATTTATTTTTGGTCAGGGGTGCTTACATAATTCCCTTTCACAAACCTCTCAGACCAAGACAGTTTGGCCATTCCCCACTTTAGAGATAAAGACCAGAGAGCGCAAGTAACTTCCCTAAATTCCCCCTGCCCCAAATGCACACATCTGGGATTCTAACTTAAACTCTTCTGATTCCCTTGCCCACTCTGCCTACATTCTATTGGTTTTCCATTTGGGAGCTATTGACACAATTCTTTGCCGCATGGAAGCAGTCCATGCCTCTTGTGTGTTAAACTCATTCCTGGTGTGTACGCGCTTACGTCCAATACCACTATTGGGTTCTGATACCCGAAAATAGCTAACAAAGTGAAACGCATCCATGAAGGAAAAGGACTTGAGCTCCAATATGTCCATAAATCCAAACCATCCTACACAAAGAAAGGTAAGACAATAGTTCAGCAGGTTGCTCCTTAAAAGAGATTCTACTTTAGGACAAATTTTCGCTGTCACTCTTTGCAGTGAGTTGTAAATGTTGAGTAACACAACTTGAATTCTTTGTGTGTGTGTGTGTATGTGTGTGTGTGTGTGTGGTCCTGAGGTTTGAACTCAGGGCCTGGCACTTGTTAGGCAACTGCTCTTCCACAGAGCTAAATCCTCACTTACAACTTGGATTTTTGAGAATTTTAAACACAGAGTTCTCAATACACATCTTCTAGAGCAAAGGAGAGGAAAATAATAATAATAATAGTAGCCAGAAGATTTCTGATTCATTACCATAAATTGGATAGGTTTCACCTAAATTCAGATTTTTCTTCTAGTGATCAATTCAATTCCAAAGACAAGTCTTGGCTGATTTCTCCAATAAGATCTTTGAGCCGTGGATCAAGACAGCATGTGGAGGAGTTTTGGACAGACATTTCCTTCCCTGGGGTTGAGCCATGGACGGGCAGGATGTACCCTTATATAGAACGGCCCTCAGCAGCTGGGCCTATAAAAATATCACAACTGCTCGGTGTTAGGAGAGGATGGGTGATATTCGAGAAGACGCATGCATAGCTTAGTATCATAGGGTGCATTTCTGCTTCCCAGTATACACATGAGATGAAGACTTCTAAAGGAAGAGAAAGGATGGCCAATAGCTGAGGTGAAAGAAAATGGAAGCAAATACAGCCTTGCCCTTAGGACTTTGCACCAGACCATCTGCTCTCCCCAGCTTAGATCCCCACCCCCCTCCCCACCCCACAACTGCCCAATGTGACCCCTACCCCATCCCAAGTCACCTTGACCTTGGGCAGAGACTTCAGAGCAGCTACCCAGCCTGTATGAGCTCAAAAACTCTTCCCATCTGTGCAGCTGGTCATGTCTGGACCAGGCAAAGCCCTGACAATTGAGAGTCATGCAAGCTTGCCTCTGGGGCCTTGATGCCTCTCGCTCCCTTTTGCTTCCTTCTCCTCCTTATGAGAGCCACCTTCCCTGCCCACCCCCTCCCCACCAGAGTAGGCAAGGAGAAGAGGCCTTACCCAACTTGGGGGTCTAGCCTCCCAGTGACACAATTAAAAAGGGATCCCGTCTACTCTCACAGATCATAGAAAACATCCCTGCAGGAGACCCCAGGAAAGGGGTGTCCCCAAGAAAAAAAAATCCCTCCCCGGGGGACAGTGCAGAGGGGGAGATGTTGGGATGTGGAATGATGTCGGCCAGTGTCCTTCAGCTGACACTTGGCAAGCCCTAGAGCCTGCCCAGGTGCTGCCCAGCCTCTGCCCCCATGGCCCACCCTGACCTGCACTCTCCTTCCACAAACTTGCCCGATGAAGAAAAGTTAACTTGGCACTCGTGTCTTAAGTATTGACTATCTGTCTCCAGGGTGAGGGCTGTAAATTCTCTCTCCTAAGATCCAAGTCGATTTGTTATCAAATCAGGCATTGAGAAGCTGATTCATTGCTATTCAGCACTATGCTGATTTATATGCAGAATGTAAAACAGATGTCTTATGTGATACATATTTATGGTGAGTGCTGTTCTAGGAAGATTTATTACGGATTCCTTTGTCGGGGTTTGCATGAGCAGAGCCATGATGACTTGTATTTCCTCTCAGCTGCCAATGCCAAACTCATTAAAAAGAGGTGTGACTATTAATATACATTGTAATACTGACAGGCTCTAATTTATAACACCCTGGCTGGCTGGAGTATTCTGACATGAGAGGTACGTTTCTTCCTCGGGAGCTAAATGGTACAAATAGATATAGATATAGATTCTCTCTCATGCTCTCTCTTCTCTCTCTCTCTCCATCCCTCTCTCTAGCTTTCATTCTCTTACACACACACACACACACACACACACACACACACACACAATCTTTGTCTTTTCCATTCATCTAAGTCAAGTGACAATCGGCTCAAAAAAGCCAAGTGCTACAGCGGTACCTTCTCCTCCTTTCTCTTCCTCTCTCCTCTCTTCTCTTTACCTCCTTTTCCCTCCTCTCCCCTGCCCTTCCCTCTCCCCTCTCCTCTCCCCTCTCTTCCTCTACTTTCCTCTCCTCCTCTCCCTTTCCCTGTCCTCTCCTCTTCTCTCTGAGCTTCTCTCTCCCCCTTCTTTTTCTTCCTCCCCCACTCTTCTCTCCTCTTCTCTCTTCTCAACATTTCTCCTCATGTCTTCCCTCCCCGCCTCCCTCCCTCTCTCTCTCTGGGCTGGCCACCTGTCCACAGGCTGGGTGAGCAAGGAAGACCTTAGGAGCCGCCCACCTCTTGACAGGAGGGACTAGAGTTGAGGAGCCTAGGTTGCCCTGTGCATGCGAAATGGAACCCCATGGACAGACAGAGAGCATCAGGAGAGACCGGTGGGGCAGGGATCTGGTGAGGGGTGGAGGGAAAGGGAGCTTCACCTGATGGTTCAGGAGAGGGAGGGGGTCATGATTACAAACTCGGCACCTGGAAGGCGACCTTAGTGGGCGGGCTTCCGTGGCATCCGAAAAATGGAAGAAAGCATACAGGAGCATGAAAAAAACATAGTTTTTCTTCTCTTGGTTCCATCTGCAATTGGAGATCTTTACTTCCTGGCTAGGGGACACTTAACAACAACAAAAACACAACAGGGCACACGCATTCATACTTCTCAAGATTCTGCAGCTACGGTGGGAATTTCCACCCCCTTCTTCCCCCAAGCACCTTGGAGAGACAATGCCCCAAAGGTACCACAAATGAATCTGTGTAATGATTCCAAGAGGATGCTGGGGGTGAAGTTGACTTAATGGTAAAAGGCTGGACGCCATCTTTCCATGCTTTGGAAGCGGGGAGGAGCAGCAAGGACTCTCCGTGGGTATAAAATTTGAGGGACAGCATAGACTGAGTAAGAGAAATCGTATTTGAATGCTATGTAAAAAGGGCTTTCAAAAGCAAGACAGGCGATCTGTTGTGGTTACAAGATCAAAAATCTAAATAACAGGACATTTCCCCTTGTCTTGAATTGCTTTTATCCATCTTCCTCCTCCTCCTCCACTTCCTCCTCTTCCTCTTCACCTTCCTCCTCTTCTTCCTCCTTTTCTTTCTCTTCCTCTTTCTCCTCCTCTTTCTCTTCTTTTTCTTCCTCCTCCTCCTCTTCTCCAGCTTCCTCATTTGGTTCTTCCTCTTCCTCTTTCTCCTCTTGCCTTTCTTCCTTCCCCTCCTTCATCTCCTTCTTCCTCCTCCAAGGTGGAGTTTCAGGAAAGCTAAACACCACTTGTATCATTGCATCACACATGCTTGATTTCCTGAGCTTTTGTATGCTCACCTGTGTGCATGCTATGACTTCAAAATGATCGATTATCAAAAAAAAAAAAGGCAAATAAAGAAGCAAAAACCCAGGACAGGATTTAAACTCAAATGAAATCCGTCTATCCATTCATTCATTGATGGAAAAAAAACAACAGCAGAATAAAGAAACACACGAGCGATACACAATCCGTGCCTCCCGTATCAGTATCAAATTTTGTTGACATCATAAACCTTTGTTCTGTTCTATGAACATCTCTACAAAATGGACTATGGCCTCTGTCATGCCCAGTGCTATAATGAGTATGATATATATATATATATTTATATTTATATAACTATATATCATTAATTATATATACAGTTACACATTAAGTTATCTATAGTTACATGTGTATATGTATGTATTGTGTGTGTGTGTGTGTGTGTGTGCACGCGCGCGTGTATTTGGAATCATCAAACACCCCTTGGTTAACGGTTTTCATTTGTACCAAAATATCCCCAGGAGATACTCTGCAGCAGGTATAATGACTGTTTGCCATGTTTGTGAATATTGTTTAGCAAAGCACACAGAACTCAAGAACATACACAAAACTCTATCCAACACAGAACTATTCTTTTTAAGCGATACCCTTAGCCAGAGTGTGGAGCACACAGCTGTAGTCCCGTTTATTTAGGATGATTGCTCAAGCCCAGGAGTTAGAGGCTCGCCCGCCCGAGTCACACAGAGAAGCCTTGTCTCTTAAAAACATAAAAGCACACATTTTACTGACTGTGAAGAAACACCTTCGTAAATGTTCACACTGCAAGCTGTCCTTAAAAGAGGGAAAAGTGGAAGGAAAAACATACTTCCCTGTTAGGAAGTAGTCATTACAGGTTAATCTGTACCACTAGGGGGCGGAAGGGAGCTCTTTTCCCGAGCTGACTGCCAGGCAATCAACCATCACATATTGTAACATCCAAGGTACTTCAAAAAGACTCAGATGTTTAACTATTGTGTTAGTGATCAGACATCCACATTGGGCTGCAGGCCAAGAGAGAAGAAAAAAAAGCCAGAGTCTTGCAACTGAAAAGCTATAAAGTGATGATTTTTACCTTAGAGCAAAACCATCTTCAGTGACAAATTTCAAAAGCCATATGTATGCGATTTTCATGAAAAGCAGAAGACCCTAAATTTCTTTGTTTAACTGGAAGCGATTCTTCTCACAGAACAGGCTTGTGCGCCCTCTCTCTCTCTCTCTCTCTCTCTCTCTCTCTCTCTCTCTCCCCTCTCTCTCCCTCTCCCCTAATTGAGAAATACACCAGAATAGAATCCATAGAAATTTTCCAAAGTCAATAATTTAAAAGACCAAGTTGGTCAGTTATCTCTGAAACTTTACCAATTTGAATATCAATATCAATAACTTCTTATTTTTCCATAGAATTAGGAGGTTTTTTTTTTAGTCTTTTTTTACATTTTTACTTTTATTTTTTATAAAATAGTGAACTCAGAAAAGCTGGGGAAATTGCAGCAAAAGGCTTCTGGCTTTAGAATATTTTCTTATCTTCCCCCACAACCTCCCTCCCTCCCCCTTTTTTTAAGAGCAAAAAAGAAAGTGTTTTGTAAATAGAGATAACCAGGGAAGGTACCTACTTCTTTTTAGATCTGGAGTGTTCCTTGCTATGTAACACAGTATTTCTTGTCAGGACAGACAAAGCAAAATCTGGAGCCTAATGGTATCTTTCCATGCCTGAATATTGTTGCTTAAGTCAGCGTCTGCAAGACCTTTTATGCATCCTGACAGCTGATTGGGAGGAATCCCACCAACTTTCTTCAACTGTGCACTCATCCATTGGCAGCCGGCTCCGAGGGTTCCACATGAAATCCTCTTTAGATAAATTTATACTCACACAGGGTGATTAGCCTTGCAGTTTGGTTGGCTGGCTCTCTCCTGTGTTCTGTCTTGTTTTGTTTTAAAGTTAGACTTTTGTGATCCATGTAACTTCTATGAACTACCCCTTCTGCCATCTCTAAAACACATAGCTGATGGATGAGACGCAAAGCCTAAAGGAAAACTTAAGAAGAGAGAGAGAGAAAGAAAGAAACAAGAAAAGGAAGAGAAAAAAATGTGACTTTTTTTTTTCTGTTTCCAAAGATGACAGGTTGAATTTGACAACCTAATCTTTCGGGCTTGTCTTACTTACTGAAAGGCTCAAGTAATTGTTAAAGAGACCATCCTATAACAGTCCTCATGCCAAACTTAACAGCTTTATTGCAGCAAAAAACTTTCACATTTAAATTTCCATGTGCTTTCTTTGCACACACCTTCCTAACTTTTCTGCTATACCACAGAAACACCTTTTCTTTCTTCCTTTCTTTTCTTTCTTTCTTTCTTCCTTTCTTTCTTTCCTTCCTTCCTTCTTTCTTTCCTTCCCTTTCTTCCTTCCTTCCCCCCCTTCCGCTTCTTTTCCAAAGATAGTTATGTCTTTCCAACTCAAAGGGAAACCTCTAGAGAAAGTCATCTAGGATAGGGTCCAATTTGTGAATTATTATTACCTCAGGGACCTTAGAAATCCAGTTTGTGATTAGTGGTGGCTGTGTCTGCTGTAAAGGCTGTTCATAACTAAAAGGTAAAGGGAATTTGTTAATCAGCACAATGTGATTTCCTTAAGTGTGTAACTGCAGTTTGTCTTCTGTTCCTGGCTTACCTACCGCTTTCTGCCTGAAAATACACCTCTAGTTGTAGCCTCATTCCAAATTCAAATGAAAGGCACATCAACCAGAGACACAAAGTACACTTTCCTTTGGGCTCAGGATCTAAGGGAGGGGGTGGGTGGGTTAGGAAATGCTATAACTTGCTAAGCACAATCAAAAAGATAGTAAGAGCAGAAGGTATATTGTAAGGAAGGGTGGTCACTCCTATTCTTCGGGTGTGATAGATAGATAGATAGATATTCTTCAGGTGTTATACATAAATATATATATATATTCTTTGGGTGTTATATAATGTTTTCAGTAGCCTATAGAGTCTTCTGATCTAATACTTCTTAGCAATTCTTGCTAGGACCATTTTACATTTTGAAGGCAAATGATTCTTTTAAATAGTTTTACTTAAGTCTGTGGTTTTTTTTTTTTGTCTCTGTTGATGATCTTTTTAACATTTCCAAATTCTAAAAGCAGTTGAAACAAAAGCAAAAACAAAGCTAAACAGCAGCAGCAGCAGCAACAACACATTAATCCTGCAAGGAAAGGAATTCCCAGTCAACAAATAGTCTTTTTCCATAAAGTAAAATATCTCCCCAAGGTAAGCTACTTTTCCAACGGAATTTCCAGTGTCTTGCTGTATTTCAGTGCTGAAGAGCAGGCATTTTCTTCTGGCCTGATTAACGTTCAGGAAGAAAAAGAAAAAAAAACACCCCACAGATTCTGGAAAATTAGCCTATTGTATAATTATGCATCTGATTGGAACAGCAAAGTGTCTTCATTTAACATCTTAAAAAAAAAAAACGATTTTACCATTTCCTTCCAAACATTTGCTAATTTAATTGGGTGAACCCTAGGATCCACATGATGGTCAGGTGGCTGGAGTGATTAAGTAAAGACAGGGGTTTAGATTTCTACCTGGAGAAATTTATCTTGCGGTTAATCAGCTGGTAACTGGAGTTACAAATATATATTGTGTGTGGGGGGGGATGGAAACTTCAGTACAATTCTCACAGTGCATCCTTGGGAAAGCGACAGCCACAATTCTTTCACGTTGGCCATAAACTCTGAACTTTCAACTGTGCAAAACTTTCATGCCATTCTGTGCAGTCCTCTTTCCTGTTCTATATTTAAAACAAATCCCCTGCCCACCCCTATGGCCTGCTCCTCGAATTCAGAGAAAACACAAATAACTTAGAAACTTTGTCCTGGAAGGAGTTTATTTTGCTTTCATGCCTGGTATTTTTTTTTTGGGGGGGGGGGAGGGAATCTTTTTTAAGCAGTAAAGAAAAGGCTTCTGGTATTAGGCTTAAACAACCGTTACAAACATATTTATTCTAGGTTTTATTTGGGCTCAAATCAAGCTTACAGCTGGATAAATCAAAACCATGGTAGACATTAGATGTCCATATTGCAGTATCTCTGTGCCATAAACATGGGATTAAACGATTTCAGGATTTTTGAAAACTAAGGGCTGTGACTGTGGTGCCATGCGGGGTCCATTTGACAGATGGGGAAACTGAGATCTGATTGGGTAGAGAAGTTAAACCATCGAAGTACACAAATGGTAAAGGGAGCCAGCCCAGAAGGAGCTTTTAACGGCCATGAATATCCTAATTCTCAAAAACAGCCAGGCTGTATTGTCCCTGTGTGTCTGGGAGGTGAGGTGCTGGGAATAACAAATATAAAATAAATCTGGGGTCTCCCCACCCAACCCTCCCCCTTCTATAAGCTTGGGATGAATTGAAAACCAAACAAACAGAAATACAAGTCCCTACAGTCAAGAGCCATCCTTTCAGATAGAACTCTCTTTTGCAGCAGGGATTCGGAAAGTTCTGAAGAAACCTGCTAGGTCACAGATAGATCGCTTGAGCTCCTGCATCCTGCAAAGCATATTTGAAACACCATCTTCCCGGCTGCCGTAACAAACAACTTAGCTTCAAACCCCTGCTCTTAAGCTTGAGGAATTCCCCCTTCTCTTTGACCATCCAAGATTTCTTTTACCACCACCACCACCACCACCCACCCCCACCACCAAACACACAAGACACACTTCCCAAGAGGCAAGGCAGGAAAGCTGGCTCAGAATCCTCCTCTGGGCTCCTCTGAGCTTCCCCTAAAACACAGGCCCTCCTTCCCTCCCTCCCCCCCACTCAGCCCGCCAACCCACTTTTGTTTTATTTACGAATATGTTGCCAGAATTCCAATGAGTTATCTATTCTGTGGCTTCGTCATTTTCCCACCGAGCCCCTCCGTCTCTGGCCGACTCAGGGTCCAGTCGCAACAGTGAGAAGAAAAGAAGAGAGCAAAAGAATTCTTTTCAACTTTTTTTTTTCATGTTTCACTCATTTCTCTCTCTGTCTCCCCCTCCCCAGCCCAGCCCTCCTCCCCTCTCCTCCCCTAGCCTCTGAAGCTTCCCTTCACCCCCTTTATATTACAGGATCGCTCAAATTGAAACTCAGGAGCGTCCTATAGGGAATGCATAGGATCCCTGAGAGAATAAAAGTCTCAACAAGCTATACAGCAGATGTATAACGTTATATGGTCAAATTGGCAAACACAAAGGCCAAAAAACAAAAGGCGAGAATTAGGGAGAGGCATTCAAAGGCGTGTTTTCAAAACAGCCCGGCCAAGAGCTGGATACCCCTCCTAAGACTAAATGCTTGAAAGAAGAGGTGCTAAAGAAAGAAAAAGAAAAAGGAGAAAAAAAAAGAGCGAGGGAGAGAGAAGCCCACTTTTTCTAATTAGCCCAGGCCTAACAGGCCCCGAATCTCTTCTCAACTGGTTTTCACGGAGGGGGGTTTTGGCTGCCGAAGCTTGTGTTGTGGAGTTTGACACCAAAGCCAGGCTCAGTCTTAGAGCTTATTCTTATTATCATTATCATTATTATTTATCTTTAAATCCTCTCTACTCCTTCCCTTGCTTTGTTCTCATTTCTCTTGCCACAAGGTACAAATATTATTTGATTTTAAAGAGAGCATCTGTGAGGCTCAACACCCCCCCCCACTTCTTTCCATCATCATCATTATTATTATTTTATTTTTATGGGTTCAGGACTTCCTTTGATGGTTATTAAGAATCGGGAGGAAGGTGGTGTGTGTGTGTGTGTGTGTGTGTGTGTGTGTGTGTGTGTGTGTGTGTGTGTGTGTGTGTGTGTGTGTGTGTGTGTGTGTGTGTGTGTGTGGTAACTGCTGCGATGGCTATTAAAAACCAGCCACCCCGGTGAAGTTAGATACTGGAAAGATGAGCATTGGTTTGGTTTTGTTGTTCTTGTTCTTGTTTTCCCCCAGAATCTATCAAAGCAAGGTTTTTAAAGGCTGTCAAGTATATTCCAAACTGCTCACCCCTGATTCTTGCAAAAAAAAAAAAAAGCACTGTACACAATTTAAAAAAAAAAAGAAAATTAAAAAAAATTCTTTAAGTGCTCAAAATGGAGTCTTAGCCAAGAGACTTACTGGATCTCTGCTTGCTGACAAATTATGAATTTCCATGCCATTTCTAATAAGAAAGTAGCATCGCCCCCCCCCGCCCCCAATCACCGCCTCAGTGAGTGAGAGTTTGTAGACAGGCTGCTTTGGGAGAGAGGTAACTTTAATTGCTGGCGGCTCTGGCTCAGATGCCTGTGGTCCTGCATGGTATGATTTAGTAGCAAATGCTTGTTCTAATGAATTGGCCTTATTAGCGGCTCCTCGTATTCTTTCAGGGAGCTATTCTCTAGTTCTGAATGAAACAGTCTCTTAATAGTCTCACATGGAAGGCTCTAGTGTGGGGTTGTATTTCCTGCCTGGTATTTTCATAAGACTCATACGTTTTTAATGGCAGAAGAATGAACGATAGGCAGATAAGAAAACCACAGAGCTGCGCAGGTACCGGCTAGCTGGGAACCCAGGGGCCATCAAAAGACATTTGAAAAATTATTGTGCTCCAAATGTGGGTGCATTTCGCACACAGCTGAACGATCCTGATTTTAGTTCCGTCATCTCCTGGCACAATCTTACTTCATTTTAGTTTATTTATTTATTTTTTGATAAACGTGTAGCAATGGATAAAACAGATTCATTAGCTTTGATTAACCTTCTGTAACTAGAGTTAAAAAGCTGCTGTAGGCAGCTGAGCTACCCATACAGTCTTTAAGATACTTTATCATGTTTAAGACCCAATTACTGAGGCACTGGCTAAGAATAAAACATCACAATAAAATGTGGTACAAACAGCCACTCTACCTTGCTCGGCAAATAATCATTAATTTATAATGGCAATTTCACGCCCCCCCCCTCACCACCTCACCCCATTTCTGTGGTTTTTCAGAGGACTGGGCTGAATTCCAGCTGAATATTCTGGAATTTGAGGCTGATATGAGAAATGAATTCTTCACCTGGATTGACAGTTGAGCCACCCTGCCCTGTTCTACAGCCTTAATCTGGAGTCTCCTAAAACTTCTGTAAATACTTCAAATTAAGGCAGGGGAAAAAAAGGGGTGGGGGGGAATGAAGTCAAGCCAGAGGCCAGTTATCTGGGAGGGAGGGAGACTTAGACACATTTCTACTAAGAAAGTTTAAATACTAGAGAAACAGTCCGGTTAAAATCAGCACTTGGTTAATTAAAAAGAATTATCCAACACAGTATTAACGGAGCTGTTTGGAAAGAGCTTCAGCCGGGGGAGGGGGTCAGGGGGGCTGTATGTATGTACATCTGGCTAGAGAGAGAGGTAGAGAAGCGGCAGCACACAATGAGTTAACTCAGGACAGGATCTGGAGTGAAGTTGGAGTAATGAGCAGTGAGATACTGCAGCTTTCAGGCAAAACAGAGTAACAACAATTAAAAAGAAAGGAGGGGGGGAGCAGGGGGGAAGGCAACCGCCAGTCCCTTCACTAAGGAAAGCAGTTCTAAAGCAGATAGATCTCAGGCCAGGACGCAGGCTGCTAGCCCCCCGGTCTGGCTGCTTCTAGCTCAGTGTGTGCAAACGTGATACTTGTGAGCTAACCCTGGGTGTGTTTCCCCTCATCTGCTTTAAAATTGTTGTTGTTGTTGCTGCTGCTGCTTCTACTGCTGCATTTCTCTAATAACTACCACCACACTCTGCCCTCCGACAAACCCCACAACAACAGCTGTGTGTGCCAAAGGGAAAGAGAGTCCAGGATGCAGCCAGACACTGTTTAGAGGGTTTTCATGCTTAAACCCCTCCAGCAAACTCACCACCACCACCACCACCCCCACCAAATGACCACTCACAGATGCACTACGTCAAAGGTCCTTGGTTATTTGAAAATCTAAAAAGTTTTCATGTTTGCATCTTGTGTTTGGCTGTATGGTGTATGGTGTGTGTGTGTGTGTGTGTGTGTGTGTGTGTGTTATTATAAAGTGTCACAATATCTCCCCAATCTTTAAGATTTGCTAGTCAAGGTAGAACACCAGAATAAAGTTTTGCTATGATTTAAAATAAAATAAAACCCATTGAAAACAAGTGCAAACTTTACTTTGGAAAGGAGATAGCAGTGATTGGGGGGGGGGACAATAGTTTTTGTTGTTGTTGTTGTTTGTTTGTTTTTTTTTACCAATAATGCTTCTCTATTAGAGCTATGTTTTCTTGTGTGCACTGGCTTATACTTAAAACATGTTGTGTGTCCAACACAATCTCAGATATTGAAGAAGCATACAAAAACATCAAACACACTTGGTTGTTCCTGCACTAAGTCAGTTGGATCCGAGTTTGATAGCCACCCCAAGTTTATCCAAACAAAAGAGTTCTATTTAACCTTTTTCCTTGGAGAATATTGCTTACAATGTACCCACAGAATAAAATCGCTGCAAGAAGAAACTAGAGTTTGAAGTTTCTTACAAAAATATTAATACTGATGAACTCTTTGGTTTTCTGCCTCCCTATAGAAGCTAGGTCCATTTACCCCTGAGCTCCATGTCTAGTCGTAAGATGCATGGAAATCATCTTGACTCTGTGTAGGGAGAATTGGGGAAGCCTTCGACCCCGAGTTCATCCACCAAGCATGAAATCCCCCCTGGCTGTTGGACAGATTTGGCTCTCATTTCTAGAGGTTGTATCCACATGTGTTTAAGGGGAGAATCCTCTAACTCCTACTTTTAACATACTTGCTCCCGCCCTCTTCCCAGTATCATTCAAAGCCTGGCATTTATCTGCGGATTTCCTGATACCAGCACCCTAGAATACGTTCTCCTGGGACATAGCATGCTCTCCTACAACTCCAGGGCTCAAGATGAGAGTTTTGTGGCAAGCGTGGTACCTAAAACATGATCTTTGGGTCTGCATTATGCACCTCTTTCCACGTTTATCCTGGCAAATCTGTGAAGTCTTCTTTTCCATCTTGCTCAGGTATGTGCGGCATGTTGTCTAGTGCTTAGATGAGCCTCCTCTGTACAAGACAGTGACTATGTGCGTCTCCCTCCCCATCTCTCTTCATACAAATACTACAAGAAGTAAAAATAAGACTGGCCTGGTGATGAAGCATCTCTCCTCGATCTTTGTTAATACTTCTTTACTAACCATCTAAACATAATGTAGAAATTTCTGGGTTACTTTTGGATTACCAGGAGAGTGCATATTTTCAAGTATATCACCAGTTTGAAAGCTGCCTGACTATGAAAACCATAAACACTTAAAGTGCAGGGGGAAAAAAAAAGCACTCAGTATGGATGTATTAACAGATTTTGTTACATGAAATAAGGTGAATAACAGTCTGTAGAATCATCCAGCAATGACATCCGAGAAAATGGTAGCCTCACAGGAAAACATCTCCATGAACAATCATCTCAGCATTGGGAGAAATCATTTCCTTTTGGGATTTGGTTAGTTATTCTAGATATGATTTGTTTTGTAAGTCATGGGGCTTGAACTCAGGGCCTGAGTACTGTCCCTGAGCTTTTGTGCTCAAGGCTAGCACTCAACCACTTTGAGCTACAGTGCCACTTCTGGTTTTCTGGTGATTCATTGGAGTTAAGAGTCTCACAGACTTTTCTGCCCAGACTGGCTTCGAACCATGATCCTCAGATCTCAGCCTCCTGAGTAGCCAGAATTACAGGTGTGGGCCACTGGTACCCAGCTATGGATATGATTTTTCAGTCTTAAAACAGAGGTAATTAATAATAAGATTAGCCTGAAGGGTCCAGTCATTTATTTCATAGATAACTGAGGAGCAACAAGTAGAGGGTCCACATTTTTCTAGTACTGTGGGTATAGCAATGAGTGAACAAGATTCTCTCTCTCTCTCTCTCTCTCACACACACACACACATACACACATACATATACACACATGCACACGCACATACACACATCTGCTTATAAAGGATGTGAATTTTCACATGGACTCATTAGTTTCCTCTCTTTATAACAATGAACTGGTAATATTCCTCGATTTCTAAGGTAGAGGGGTTAAAGAGATTCTTCTGACAAAAATATATAGCCTAGGTGGAGCATCTGTTTTAGACAAAATAACATAAAACAGTAAATCAAAAGGTAATAATCTTTCACTTTAATTATTCAGTCTCAACCACTCAAGGCCCTGGCTAGAATCTCCACCCAGAGGGAGCAATACAGTATCAGGCAATAAACTCTAGCCAATGACATACTTGGGTACATGGAGGACGACAGATCTGGTCTGATTTCTCTTTGATGTTTATGCAAATACCAACCATACCCCCTCCCCCAAAATAATCAGTTTCTAATCATCCTCCAGTCTTCCATCCCACAGGCTGATCTTTGTGCAAGGATTGTTAACTTCTTGACTTTGCTAAAGATGAAGTTTCTGTGTGGGTTTAAATAAGTCTAGCTTTGATACATGCGACAGACAAACCTTCCACGTAAAACATGAGAAAATTAAAAATAAGTGTCGGAAGGTATGCTATGTTTTCTCAGACTCTGGAAACGATTGGAACGGAATTCAAGAAGGCAATGTGCTCTTTCTTGTCCTGATATAAACCAACAAATAAACAAGTTCGGAAAGCCCAGTACTACAGACATAAGACATCTGGAGGCCTGCAGAAAGAATCCACATTCTTGGCAACCAGTCCAAACTTGGGAACCCAATCCTCTGCAGTTCACACATCAGCATTGTGATAAAAATGCTCGCCGGCCATGATGCATCTCCATAAAAGCATGTCGACCTTATCTATTTGGCAGGATATCTTCTTAAAAAGTTGATGACCCAAGGGGAAATAGTTTCATCCCGTCAGACCCTGGAATTTGATCCCACTCATGCATTCCGCACAGAAGGTACTGACTGAAGGCAACAAGACATGCCTCTCCTCGTGAGGACCAGGATGTTTGAAAAGGGGCCTTGGCTCCGTCACAGGCTGGCATGGGAGTCTGAGAAACTGGGTGGTGAGGAGACTGGTTGGGAGAAAGCAAAGAAGCAGAAGCCAGATTAAGTTTAGGGTTAGGTTATTCTTGCCTACTCAAAACTGGAAAGAAGAGAGCAAACTCTACTATAAGAGAAATTACAGCTGGCTGCCATTGTATCTACATTTCAGATAACTAGTGATCACTTTACATGAGAGCCTTATCCTAAACCCATGATTCCCACTCCTGGTTTTCATTGGTACAAAATGTTGCCATTCTGAGAACCTGAACCTCAACGACCACTTTCTGTGGTTTCAGACTTCAATGAGGAAGGAAGAGTCCTGTTAGAACTTAGGGAAATTTCCAGAAAGCCACATGCAGGAACAATGAAAGCAACAGTGTGAATACAGGAGACGTTGCTTATTGAAAAAGAAAACTTACCATACAACTGGTTTTATATATTTTAATGACAAACGATTGGCTGGACTCTTGGTAGATACCTAAAAGAAATTTTTTTGTTTTTGAGTTCTGGTTCCGGGGCCTTGAACTTAGGGCCTGCGTGCAGACCCTTAGCTTTTTTTTTTTCTTTTGGCTAAAAGTTGGTGTTCTACCACTTGTACCATAGCTCCACTTGCAGCTTTTTTATGCTGGTTAATTGGAGATAAGAGTCTCATGAATTTTCCTGCCCAGGCTAGCTTTAAACCATAGTCCTCAGTCTCTTGATAGGTATTATGCATTTATTATGTATGTCTGTATATATGTGTGTGTGAGTGTATATGTGTGTGCATACATATACACATATAATTCTCTTGGTCATTTCAACAGTATTCTTAGTATCAGTTTATATCGCCCATACTTACATATTTATGAGAGCTGTAGGAATGCATTTCCCCAGATTCCAATGTGGGAAGACCAGTCTTCCCACTACCTGTGGTACTTGCTAATACTGAATAAGAGCAAAGCATCCCACATCGTCCCAAGAAGAAGAATTTCAGACCTTGTAACTGACAACCCATTGGACAATGTACATGAAATGATTTTTCAAGTATGGCTCAACAGTTGCTGAATTCACGGATTCTGGGCAGGAGTTGGGGGGAAAGAAAATGCTAGGCTTTATTTAAAGAGCACCTTGCACCTTGAAATGCTGACTGCTGATTTGGGGGTGGGAGGGGAGTTTTGCCTAACAAACTTGTGAAAGTCCCCTGCAGATAGCAGAGCATTCTGAGCCTAGGGAAAACAACAACAACATCAACAACAATGCACTGGAATCTGAACTCCATCAAAGAAAATCACATGGGGGGGGGGACTTCCTGTTTAAGTAAATAGGCAGGTATGACTGTCAGAGACCAAAGCAGAGCTCAGAGAGAGGTGCAACAAGGCATCTTCTCCAGCTGGAAGAAGGTTCCAGAAATGTAGCTCAGGAACTTGTTTTGTTTTGTTTGTCAGTCATGGGGCTTGAACGCTTGAACTCTGGGCCTGGGCGCTGTCCCTCAGCAATTCAGCTGAAGGCTAGTCCTCTACCACTTGAGCTACAGCACCACTTCCGGTTTTCTGGTGGTTTATTGAAGAGTCTCACAGCCTTTCTTGCCCAGGCTGGCTTTGAACCACGATCCTCAGATCTCAGCCTCCTGAGTAACTAGGATGACAAGTGTGAGCCATCTGTGCCTGGCTAGGAACTTGTTTTTAAGAGCCCCTTTGCTTATTATCAGTACTTGATGACTTGAGGAGAAGACATGTTTTAAATGCAGAATCCAGTAATAAGCCAGGTACCAAGCTGAGACTCTGGAAGTCCCAACTTGACAATCTTGCCATTGCTTTGCAAATAGAGCTGCGTTACAGAGTGGGTGGCAACCTGCACTGAAGTACACATATGACCCTGGGCATCTAGTAGGAATGGAGCCTCAGCAATCTACTTTCTATAAATTACTAATTACAGGCAACACACACATATACACACACACACACACAACTCAAGAAAGAGAATGCTAAAAGTTCGGGTGAAACATAATCATCATTATCATAAAAGTGTTCATTCAGTGGCTTGTTAGCTTTAGACTATATGGCTTATGCATTTACTGAGCAACCTGGACCTTACCTTGTTAACGCTCTTCAATAACGTGAGCTCAAATCCTGCTTGGCTGTGCGTATGAGTCACAGGGCATCAGGGATGCCGTCTGTTTTCATACATACTCAAACATATTCGTGGGCAAACAAAGATTGACGTGTGTATATCGATGGCTCCATTTACACAGTGTTTTCACTTTCTCGGTCCCCATCGCTCTCTCCCATAGAACATATGCGGTATTTGTTGTCCAACTTCACTAGGCGGGTTTCAAGCATTTCCTGGCTGTAGCTGTCGCCAGAATGCTTGGTTCATATCTCTATGAAAAATCTTAACATGGTCCTGCAATGAATTATATGCATGTTACTTTCCCACGTAAGAAATGCCTAGAGGAGAGAAACTTGTTTTCACTGTGTTTGTGCCCCTGGTTCACAGTAGATACTTGAGGTTCTGCTGCAGAGATCCCGGGAGACTAAATTCAAGTGAGAGAGAACACACACACACACACAGAGACTTATCAATGTTTCTGTGATATGAATGTACCCAATGGTGGATTCTGCTGTGGGATCCATCTCCATTACCTTGTACAGCACATGCCTCTTTAGCACCCCCGGAAAGCTGTTTGCAGAACTGCATGCTTAAGATTTTCTAAAACATGGCATCCAAAATAATGCTGTGTTCTCAATGTTTGGAGGACGGGGGGGTGCGGGGGCTGGGGAGATAAATCCTTCCCTTGTCTCCGTTAGGATTTCCAAGTCTAGCTTGATGTGTACACAAGTATTTGGATGGAGGGAGAGGAAGGGAGGGAATGAGAGCACACACACACACACACAAATTGACCTATGCGAACTCCCCTTGGTATGTTTCTTTCTCTTCTGCTTTCTTGCGCCTGAATTAACTATGTTGAGCCAAAGTTGCCAAAGAACTGCATTAAGCTCTATCAGTATTTGCTACGTCTCATCCACTCAGTGCAAGGACTCACTGCATGTGGTGGGGAGAAGCAAGGAGAGCTATCACACACGAGGTCATCTGCAGTCTCCTAGGGTGGCCTCGCTCCTCCCTGAACTCCAGTTGCTTTAAATCACATCATAATGTCACGGGGAAAAGGAGCAAGCTCCAAAGCTGGGGCACATGTTTTTGGACTTAGTGCAAGATGGAGCCTACACCAATCCGTCTTTATACACTTTGGGGACTAGCGTAATCCTTCTCTCCTTTAGATCTCACTAAACACACTTCCTGTGGCTTACATACAGGAAAATGTTACACTACACCTTCTTGCAACGTCAGCTAATTCATATCAAGGCAGGAATTTTAAAAAGCCAGTGGCTTTGACTCACCACAGAGCAGGTCGACCATGATGGGCCCGTCGGTGTCATCTCAATTACTGCTCTGACATCCCGACACTCAACATCTTCCAGAAAGCCAAGCTAACTATATTTCTCAGTCTTGCTCCATTTCATCCCTGGTAGTGTACACTCAGCTTTAATGTACCTAAACTAAATGAGGTGTGATTTCCTTCTCGATAGGACTAACACTTTGAATAACTATACAGAGTTGAGGGGAAAGTGTGATTTTCATTTCTCCACATAGAGAAGACAGAAATGGTGGTAGGAACGCAGTTCCAACCCCTTATCCGCCGCCGATGAAGGCTACTGGCTGAAAAAAGTTACACAAAGCGTACTTGACAATTGAATAATTCTCCTGACAATTGGGTCTCCAAAAGAATGGATTAATTAGAAATTAAATGACTGCACGTAAGACTATTTTATTAAAAGAAGAAACAACAGTGAACTCTTTAAAGGGGCACACACAGTGAAGATCCTCTATAAAAGTCCATATTTGGACACCCATTCTTTTATTCTTAGTCATCTAAAAGGCTTAACTTAAACTTCTTTTCTCATCTCTGCCAAACCTTAGAAGAACTGAAATTACCACAAAGGGGCATGTCATTCCCAGATCACATTTCCCATCTCCAGGGCTTTGAAAAACTTCATCTATCTATTTGAACACTTTGGTCATAATCCAAAATGAACTTGACCTTTGGAAATTCGAGCGCAACTCATTATTGTGGCCGGTCCAAGTTGGCCACAGACAGTCCTATGGGCCATTACCTCATTGTTTATTCTGGAAAATTATAAATATTTTAAAGAACTCCAAATCATGCAGTTAAATGGGAACATTTCACATGTCTCAGTCATGGTGAAGGTTTTCTCTCCTGCTTTGGCCATATCTTTAAGAGTCTAGGTGGTAAAACCTCGACAGGATAGACAGGATAATGTGTTCTTGTTAGTTTTTGGAGGACAATGGAAAGTGTTCTTAGAAAAATCTTATTATATAGTCTGGCACCCCGTGGCTCCCGCCGCTAGTCCTAACCACTCAGAGATTCGAATCTGGATGGTTCTTGTTCAAGGCTAGCTCAAGCAGAAAAACCTGTGAGATTTCCATCTCTGAAATAACCAGAAAAAACTCAGGATGGAGGCATGAATCAAGTGGTGGAGTATCAACCTAGCAAGCAAGCCGAGTGAGTACAAGGCTTTGAGTTCAAATCCCGGAATCACCATCACCCAAAAAAGACTTTATCACAAACAAACACTCAAGCTGAGCCACATACAGTTATACTTAAAGTCAGAATAACACATAACTTTCTCACTGCATGATGGAGAGATTATATGCCATATAAAAATGTCTTTTTCTTATGATATTATTGCCTACAGGATTGTAATGGGATGGTTTATAATTGCATATATATGGTATGTACACATTTATAGCAAATCTGAACAGACTTATTCTGGAGAAGGAGAGATAGGAAAGTCTAAAAACAAATATTGGAGTTATCAGAGTGTAATCTGCAGGAACGGAAGAGCAGAAAGAAGAAATCAGTCTGTAGGATATTTCAAAGGGAACTGACCTGATGCTCTTGAAATACCTACGAGACAGAAAACTCGCAAGGGTACGTGTTACTCCTGACATTATTTTGTGAAGGAGAAGTCTGAGGCTCAGCATAAGCAAAAATATAATAACCCAGCCAGAATCAAAAGTGAGACTGACCTGACTTGGAAGAAAATGGCATTCTTGCCTTCTCCGTATTCAAGTTAAAAACTTAGGGTTGGAATCTCACAGGCTGTGGCAGCCTAAGCAACTGAAAGCTGGTTTAGCACCGAAGTTGGCAGCCGTGAGTCTCACCGCTATAAGATTGGCACTGGTGACGGTATTAAAGGTACAGTCTGATCCTAGGTTTGAGTCCAGCTTGAGAGGCAGAAAGATAAGAGCCATGGGGAGTAAAACCATTCCTCACAACAGTGGAGAGACTTAGGAAGAGGGAGATGGTGCTGCAGATGCTTCAATGTTCAGAAGTGAACATGCCCTAATTTAAAAAGGAGATATCTGGGCTCCTCTTATCACCCAGAACTCATTGGCTGCTCAGATGTAGGGGACACAGCACCATCTCTCAGCCTCTAGGCACTGAGTGGGCAGACACAAAGCCAGACCAATTTTCCTGCAGAAATCCTGTGGAAGGAGGAAGGAAGGCAATTTCTTCTTCACCCCGCCTGAAACCCTACAGTGGGACAAGACAAACTCCCCCAGAAACAAATCTCTAACTAGAGCATCCTCACCCACCAATATTTCTACTTCCTATAACTTCAGTGTGGTTAGACCAAGCAGCTATGTTTGCTCCCTGTGGAGGAGGTCTGAGCTTCCCGGTGAAGGGTTTTTATCCCAGCCAGATTTGTGTGAAGATTCCACCCAAAACTCACAGGCGGCAGATAAAGTCCAATGATCGGTTCCCTGAGAATTAGAAAGTGGGTAAAGTCCACATTGGTTTAACCACAAGACACTCAAGAATCCTTTAGCCATACATAGTGAGGTCCCGTAGTCTTCAAGGTTGTGTGGGGAGGGGGGGGGGAGATAGCTTAAAGAGAACTCAGGATCTAGTACTCTGCCAATAAAACATCCACTGACAGGTGAGAGGCAGTTGATATCCAGATCTTTATCTCTGGGAACACCCTATATTTATGAGTGTTTATTTCATTAGGCCATTAGCAGAGACAGAAAAAGGGCACATTTTTATGGGGTTGCAAAATTCCCACAAGCATTCACAACACTGAGAAATGAGATATGGAAAAACCATGTTCTGGAAATACCGAACCACTTCCCTTCAGCTTTCTTCATCTCCTAGACCCATCCTCCATGGAACCACCAACATTCCTCCACATTCTCCTCTGCATCCTGGGGCTGCTCCCTCTTCCTGTGAGCTGTAATTCTCCACCTGGACTGCTTTGTCTAATATGCAGTTCTGAATTGTTATCTATGATTTCATCAGAAAATCACGAGATCTAAAATATCTTAAGCAACATTCACTATATATACATGTATATGTATATATATATACACACACATATACATATATATATATACACACACACACACACATATATATATATGGGAGGATTTAAATGCTCTCTCTCAAAAGCTTTGGATTCCCAAGATGAAAAATACTGTCTAAAATACCTAATAAGCAAGGCATCAGTGGCTCACACCTGTAATCCCAGTTACTCAGGAGGCTAAGATATGAGGATCATAGTTCAAAGCCAGCCCCGGCAGAAAAGTGCATGAGATTCTTATCTCCAATGAAGCATCAGGAAACCAGAAATGGAGCCATGGCTCAAAGTGGTAGAGCACTAGCCTTGAGCCAAAAGAACTCAGGGACAGCACCCCAGGCCCTGAGTTCAAGCCCCATAACGGACAAAAAATAAAATGAGGAGCATAGCTGTTCATTAAAAAAGGAACATGGAGCCACATTGCTCTCTCTTGAAGTCTACCCATGAGAAGTAATGCTGATTCCATTTAGGACCTTATACTGTTTTTAAAAAACAAAAACACAAAACTCAGCATACGCTAGAGGGATAGGTAAACTTCTCATGGAGACTAAAAAAGAAAAGCCCAGAGGAATCCAGTCTTTAAACTTCCATGATTGGACCATCTGGTGTTCTCAAGATTATGTTAGTTTCGTAAGCGTCAACAGCTGGAGATGAAGTACAACCAGACTGATTTACATAGGACCTACTGGTAAGAGAGCCCCGAGACAGGGCCATTCCTGTCCCAGAGTACCAGAAATCCTGTCATACTTAAATATACTTCCTTTCGTATCCCGAACTTATTCCCTGTACGATTTTACAACATCATTAATGGCGATCATCACACCGATAATCCCTCACCACAAGATAGAATGAAAAGGGAAGCCGGGGGCTCATGCCTATAATCCTAACTACTTAAGAAGCTAAGAACAGGAAGATCGTAGTTTGAGGTTCACTAGACTCCATCTCCAAAATTACCATCCAAAAGCCTGGCTGGAAGGATGACTCAAGTGGTAGAGTACCAGCCTAGCAAGTCTGAGGCCCCGAGTTCAAACACCAGTACTGCCAAGCCAGGTGACAAATGCAAAGTGAAACATACAGGACAAGTTTCAATGACAGTGGTTCTTGTTTTACTCGGCTAAAAGTCCGAAATGTAAACATGGGGATGCTCTTTTGCTCATTCAAGGTCAGCTTTCCCCTTTGTGTGTGTGTGTAGGAAGAGAGAGAAAGAGACAGAGAAAGAGAATGACAAAGAGAGAGAGAGAGAAAGGTGATTTCTTATCGCTATGGAATGTTCTACTCTGGTTTTCCATTGGTGAGTTCCAGAAGAATACAGCATTTAGATTTTACCTATGACTTAACTGCTATGTTTTATTTTCCCTTCTATGTGGGAGAACACTGGGGTTTGAACTCCGGGCCCCATACTAGCTTAGGCTGGTGCTCTACCCTTCGAACCACGGCCTCTTCTTTACCTGTTAACATTTTGATGGGAGCATTAGGGTATAGGGCTTTTTAACAGAACCTTTGAGTTTTCTCATTAGAACAAAGAAAGCTGTGCCTATTATGGTTTGTCCTTTCTCCCAAAGCAAGCAAAGTCTCATGGTTGTTGCCTAGTGACTATTATTCATTAGGAGGAAAATAACAGAATGAAGCAAATTCCCTCCTAGAAATACACTGTCACGTGACTTTGTGTCCACCAACGTGTCTCCGAGTTACTTAGCAGGAAAGAAGGGCCAGGTTGGACCCAGTGAATAACAAACCTAAGGGCTCATGGGATGTAGATCGTCTACCGAGAGAGAGAGAAGAAATGGTGGACAGAAAAACACATAGAGAGTTCACATTGGGATACAACAGAGAGACCACAGAAAAGCCATTGCAGCTATTGGACATGGAGAAGGGAGAAAGACATGAATGGGAAAGAGGAAAAGATGTCTCTTGGCAGGGGAGGGTGGGTCTTACAAGCACTGAGATGAGAGGGTCTAGCCATGCATATACACAGTCATCAGCAGGCATGCGCCAAGAGGAGACTCTAGGGAAATGCCAAGAGTTCTGACAGCTGCATCCTGGGACGAGAGAAACACAGAGAAGAGAGAATAAGAGAGAAACGCACAGCCCGGCCATGCAGGAGAGAGGATGAACAGGTGTATGGATTACCCGTGGGGGCCTGGGGAGGACCAGGGCAATGGAGCCTGGGTCATTGGGAGATGGGAGGCGCCCGGGATGGGCCTGTTCCCTCTCAGCATCACACTGATGGGAGACATTCAAGCCCCTGCCTTGCCCCCTCCTGACACTCACCCTGGCTGAGATAGGACGAAAGCACAAAGCTGTGAGATGCCAATTCTGTTTTGCTTTTCTTTTCTATTTTTCCCCCGGTCAGTCATGGGGCTTGAACTCTGAACCTGGACGCTGTCCCTCAGCTCTTCAGCTCAAGGCAAGCGCTCTACCACTTAAGCCACAGCATTACTTCGGTTTTCTGGTGGTTCATTGGAGGTAAGAGTCTGACGGACTTTCCTGCCCGGGGCTGGCTTTGATCCGTGACCCTCAGATCTCAGCCTCCTGCGTAGCTAGGATGACAGGCATGAGTTTCTGGCAGAGACGCCAATTCTCGAACTCCACAAAGGAGTCCCAAGGACAGAAGCAATAATCGCACAGCAGCCCCTCCCTAGGCTCCTGCGACACATTTTCAGACCTGATAGCTTGATGGAGCACAATAAGGACAAAGACGGTTCTAGTACTCCATGATAAATTTGGGATTCGAAAAAAGATCTGGGGCTCCAATATTTTTTTTAAACCTATTTTGTCATTCTGGTTTGGCCTTTGGGGGAAATATCTCCAAAATCAAAACAGCCCTAACCACTCCAGGAGCCTTTCTCTCCAGAACCAAACCTGTCTACGGGGATGCAGATTAGAGACAACCAATATGCATTTTGTCTTTTGTTCACTTCTAATCATGCTTACATTCTGCAGACACAAAATACAACCATTTGTTATAAACTCCAGGAAGCATTTGCGGTTTCCTGGGACGTGGGGGGGGGAATCTCTTTTGGGGGGGTTGTTGTTGTTTTGAAAATGCATCAGCAATGATATTTGAATGATAAAGTCAGCTACAAGTCAAGGCCAGACTGAACTGGGACACGACACAGAGCCACAGTAGCGGGCCATGGCCTCCATCTCCAGAGGCAAGGTAGCTGGCCAAGTAGGGAGAACATTGTTTCCTTAAAGACAAGCTGTTGACAGTGAACTTACGATTGAGTATTGCTCTGAGATTAGTTTCAAGGGAAAGGAGGAGGTGGGGGGGAGGGGATGACATTCCCTCAAGGCCTGAATCATTTATTAGCCTAGGACCTGACTGATCAAGTTCCCAGATCCAGAAACAGAAGTCCAAGTTGTGAAGCCCTGGGCCATGGACTCTCAGGTCAAGCCCAGTTCCAGCACCAGAAGATCAAGGGAGGAACAAGATGAATTCCGAGTTTACTGCACATTTCAAGGGGGATTACTTGGGGAAAAAAAAAAGAAAAAGAAACAGAACATGCCTGCAGGGACAAAGAAAAAACTGAAATCTATACTACTAGCGCGATGCTTTCAGTTGGAAGTAAGGAGAAAGTTCATTGATCTATCCACCACCCTGGCTTTAAGGTGATATCTTAGGGACTCCTGGTACAGATACAGGCCTGCCCTTGGATTGCCTCTTCCAGGAGAAATGATAGATTTGTCTCACTGTGACTTATGATCCAGCTCCTCTTTTCTTTTCTTTTTCTTTTTGTCAGTTGTAGGGCTTGAACTCTGGGCCTAGGCACTGTCCCTCAGCTTTTCAGCTCAAGGCATGAGCTCTACCACTTGAGCCACAGCGCCACTTCTGGCTTTTTCTGTTTATGTGGTGCTGAGGAATCAAACCCAGGGCCTCATACACGCGAGGCAAGCGCTCTACCACTGAGCCACCTTCCCAGCCCCAATCCAGCTCTTTTCATCTATGACTTACACAGACAAGACAGAGGCCAAGGAGAGAAACTTTCCCTTCTTAAACAGTCCTATCTTTCAATTGGAAAGAACGGAACAGAATTGTGGAGATCGATTTGGGGGTTATTATCATTATTACTATTACTATTCATATGCATTAAGAGTCTCTTTGAAAATTATGTGGCCTTCCTTCTCAGGAAGGCCTAGTTGGTGCAAACCACACTTTTCCCGATAATTGAGTTCCCCACTAGTGAGGATTATAGATCAGGGCCATAATGCTTTAGGAGTAGACTCGACTTCTCCTTTTGAGACCTTCCTTCTTGACTCTTGCTTCTGTTTGTGTTGTTGTTGCTGTTCATTTGTTTAGCAGTATTAAAGACCGAACCCAGGGGCTTGAGTCATGTTCCCAGCCATTTTGTTTCTGACATAGGGTCTTGCTCCTTTTGCCCAAACTGGCCTTGAATTAGTGATTCTCCTTGTCTCTTGCCTACTGAGTCGCTGGGATTTACAGGCATGGACCGCCATGTCCCGTTCTCAAATTTGATTGGTTATAGTGATCCACTCTTAACAGGGAACCAACTATTTATTCAACTGAAATATATCCCAAACTCTGCGCTTCAAAAACGGTGAAGGTGTTCCATTGGCTTTTATTTATTTTTTAATGATTTTATGAAGAAGTTACAGATAGCAGATGACCCGGATGGTTCATCAGGGAGGCTGCCTGTCCAGCTCCCAAATCATTTCCCGTCATCCTGACAGGAAGCCAGAGGCAACTTTTATTGAGTCTTTGTGTTTCCTTTCCTAAGCCGTAGGTTATCGGTCCTATGTTTTCAGGGTTGTCTGACACTGCAGAAAACAAGCTGGCCTGTTGCAACCATTTCATTTCTTTGTGTTTATATTATTATCATTATTATTTTCACTGTAACGTCTGTTTCTAATTGAAAGACTTTCTTCGAATTCAGAATTAAACTAGAGAACATGAAACACACACACACACACACACACATATGCACACGCACATGTGTGTGTCTGTGAGTTTTCCACCCCTGTGGGCACACCTCTACAAAAGTCTGCCTGGTCAGAACATGGCTTCGGTGCTTCAAGCTCCTCCTCCCCCCTCTCCCCCCAAATGGTGGGATCGTTGTCCTGCGAATTAATGGTTAGAGGTAACCAGAGCAATGAGCAGTGCAGCCTTTTTTTTTTTTTTTGGTTTTTGTAAAATAGGTCACCTACCACGAGTGTAAGGAGAGAAGACAAGCAGAGGGCAGCCAGGAGCAAAGACCTACCACAATCCTGAGAGAGAAGAGGTTTTGCTGAGTGTTACACAAGGAAGCTACGCCCAGAGACCCTTTGAGAGAGCCCAAGAAAGAGGCCATTGTTGCTGGAGGCGATTGGATCGGCCTCCGCTGCCTTCTTTTACACATCCCCGGATCCTGTGTCACCAGCACCCGGTTTAGGGAGGTGACCGCCATGCGATACACCTTAATAAGCCCAGAGCTGCCCCTCCGGGGTGGTGTTCTGTTCCCCACCCCCCGCCCGTTGGTTGTTTCACACGTTGGACATCACAGTGCTCTCTGTTGTGAGCTCAGCAAGCGCCGGGCACGGCTGAATGAACTGGCCAGCCCGGCCTCAGGAGCCCACTGGAACTGATCCTTGTCAAAGCCATTCTCTCCGCCCTGCCATCCCTGTCTTGATTACCCAGCTTGGCTGTTTACGCAGAGGTCATCTGAGCTCACAGAGCAGGCATGCCTTCATCTCCCGTCTTTCCATCTACAGCCCCCTTTGGCAAAAAAACAAAAAAACGGTGCTTCACCTGCCATGCGTACATGCCTCTCTTTTATTTAACCAGAGGTGTTTTTATTGATGGGTCCAGGGTTTTCAGCCATTGGGAGGTTGAACTTGAACACGGGCCTCACACTTGTTAGGAACATGCGTGTTCTGCCATCACGTGAACCAGGCTACCTGGTTCATTGTCTTCATATCTTGTCTTACGATTTCCCCTACCGACACCTCCTGCCTAGCTGGAATTACAGATGTACACCACCATGCCTAGTTGGTCCAAACCACACTTTTCCCGATAATTGAGTTCCCCACTAGCGAGGATTATAGATTGGGGCCATAATGCTTTAGGAGTAGACTCAACTTCTCCTTTTGAGACCTAGTTAAGAAATGTACACACTGAACTTAGGCATTTCTGGGGTGAGCTCTGTGTGTGTGTGTGTGTGTGTGTGTGTGTGTGTGTGTGTGTGTGTGCACATGCACGCGTGCTTGAACTCAGGGCCTAGTCACTGTCCCTTTGCTAGCTCAAGGCTAGCACTGGTTTCTCAGTAGTTAATTGGAGATAAGTATCTCACCAGCTTTCCTTCCTGTGCTGCCTCTAAAATGGGATCCTCAGGTCTCAGCCTTCTGAGTAGCTAGGAGGACAGGCTTGAGCCAGCAGCGCCCAGCGAGGGGAGTGGGTTTTATATTGATATGTGCCCCATTTCCAAGTGCCTTCTGGGTGACCTTTAAGGGTGTCTTTTAACCCTCTTCATAGGGAAGTACGGTGCCACCTCACATGAGTCATGCTTCCGTGAACTCACATCACATGGTAGTTAGGAGTTGGCGCGGTGTCACGTTGCTTCTTTACAGCCCATTCCTTTGGTTAGAACACGCAGCCCATTATTTTGATTCACCGTTTGTACTTAGCAGGAAAGGCGAGTAGTATAATTGTTTGACGGATGACACAGTTCAGGGACCCCGAGGAACAGAGCCTGTCCAAACTCAGGCAGCACACCATCTCAGAGCCAGGTGGGATACGTTTTCTAAAGAGCTCACGGACGCCAATAAAAATGCGACACATTTTCTTCTTACTTATGCCAGATCAAAAACACAGTCTCTCAACAATAATAATCTTTTGAAGCAAAGAATTGTGAAACAGAAGGGTTGTTAAAAAAAAAAAGTATAGTGGTAGAGGGCGGTATGGCCATGTCATCTGGAATACAGGGGATAAAGATGTGAATACATCCCTTACACTGCAAAAGGAGTTTCCCACCTCCCCAAAAAATCACTCCTGGACCCCAAATGCCAAGGTTGGTAAAGCCTCTAGTGGTCTCCTTCTAGGTTAGATTCACACACACAAAATAAAGCAAGTGAGATAAGGCAGTATTGAAAAAAATAAATTGAATGTGAGCTATTTCAAAATGACACAGCTAAGCTGGACACCAAGTGGCTACTGAATAGCTACTCAGGAGGCTGAGATCTGAGAATCGTGGTTTGAAGCCAGCCCAGACAGGAAAGTCTGTGAGAATCTTATCTCCAATGAACCACCAGAAAGCCAGAAGCGGAGCTGCGGCTCTAAGAGCAAAAAAGCTTAGGGACAGCACCCAGGCCCTGCGTTGGAGTCCCGGTACTGACAAAACAAACAAACAAACAAACAAAAAGGACTTGTTCTATCAGACAAATATCAGAAAAATTTATCTGCTCCAATGACATACTTCCTGTGAATGTTAAGTTTCTTCCCAAAGAGCTGTCCTTTTTCAAATCTTGCTGTAGCCATTAGTTTGTTTGCTTTTAAGTTGTAGATACCTTGGAGATGAATCTGGAATATAATAATTACAGCTACAGACTCAAGTTTGATCATGAGAATTTTCTTTCTTCAGATTCATCACTTTCCGTTAGACTGAGAACTGTTAGGAGAGAGACACAGAGAGAGATTAAAAGAAGAGCTGAGCACCAAAGCCTTCTAAATATCCGGACTATTTTAGTTTTAAGAAGGCCAAAGGGGACAGCAATTAGAGACGGATATGGACCATTTTCAAGCTGCTCATATTTTTACTCCACTCCAGTAAAACCTCTCTCTTCAAAACATTTAGTCCGAGGAGCAATGAAAGAATGAGAGTTATTTTATTTTTCTCCCAGAGAGATGTGGGCAATATTTCACTCCTACATGTCTGAGCTTGTCTTCATCTCGCCAAGAACTTTGATATTTGTGAATGTGACTCTGAAATGTAAAAACAAGAGCGGTAATAACTCACACTAATTACTCAGCTTGTATATTAATGCTTGACAAGAAAGGAACTTCTTCCTTGATTTTGGTTGCAAAAAAAAAATAATGATGATGATGATGAAGATCATTTAAGAAATCCCAGAGGGAATAGAAGGCAAAACTTTCCAACATCCAGAGTGCTTGGGTTTAAACCATCCAGCTCATCCAATAAATGACAGGTCTACCTTCGCTGACATCCAGTGTCTACAGGGCTGACACTGGCTGCTGTGTTTCTATTTTTAGGTCCAAGCCTCCACCTTCTGGCATCTTGATCTCAATGGATTGTAAGATGAAAATCATCTCTCCTTTGCCACCAGGCCCTGCTTTTCTATTCAAGATGAAACTCTAACATAGCAGACCTCCTTCATCCTACTAAATCGTTGGAAGTTCGCACAGCTGCAGTGCAGCGTCTAGACTGCAGAATGTAGCAGTGTGCTAGATTCGGGGTAAGGGGTACACAGCCACGCCGCTTATTTCTTATTTAAGATAGTATGTGCCTTTGAAATGGGTCTTTGGTTAAGGGGTCGCTCTTGCCAACAACCTATCTGGAAACTGGGGTGGGGGGGTACAAGACGCAGTGGTAGACAGTTGTGTAGGATGTTCGGAGCACACTGGGTGTGAACCCCAACACTACAAGGGAAGGAACGAAACAAAAACCAAACCCACGTTCTGTCAGATAACAAGTCTTATTGTGCGTACCCTTCACGGTTGAGTTCCCTCGGGAGATACTGCATCAAACTCGACTGCCAAGCAATCGTTACTCGGGTTGCTTTTATTTTCTCATACATTTGGGCCCAAAAGTTAGATTATAGCATTAGGCCATTCGCAAGCAGAAAGAATTTTATAAAGGCCAGGGGGGAATCGAGCAAGGCAGATGGCTTTTTCTTTGTGGTGGTGGTGTAATCCTGCAACACAAACCTGTCCCTCCTGCCATCCACCTACAGCGGAGTTCAAATGACAATATGAACAGATCTGTCAGGCAGAATTTAGCTTGAGTGTTTTCTTTTCTTTCTTTTCATTTTACTTATTTAATAGATTGTTGTGATGTAGCTCAGGCTGGACTTGAACTTGGCTTGCTCTTCCTCTGCTTCCGGAATGCTGGGATTATATAACCACCATGCATGGCCCACATTTTTAAACATTTTTTTTTTTTAAAATGGGATTAACTTCCATTTCTTTGTCCAGAGAGACATTCTCTCTGTGTGTGACCCTTGATGAAATGGTATTGAGGATGTGTTAGAATTTTATCAGCACTTCCCAAGATGCTTTGAGCTCTTTCAGTTTTCTTCTCTGTGGTTTTCGTCCTTATTTTTCTTCTCTATGGTTGATTCAGGAGCAATAACACTTAGTGGAAAATAGAGAAATAGTAAAGCTGAAGAGAAATGAGAATAACTAAATCTCTGGCTAATCTTCACAGTTTGGAAAGCCAGTTCTAAAGGAAAAAAAATCACTTGGGTCTTTTCCATGTCACCTGAGCGTTTCGTTTTCAGTGAGTTTAATTCCTATGAGCCACAGGCGAGACCAGAAGTAAAAACTGGTAAGTTCTAGAAGTTACCATTATGATTGTTAGGATGAGCAGTCTTAGGGAATGAAGTCATGGTCTTGTGCTTGCTAGGTGAGTGCTCTACCACTTGAGCCACAACCTCTACATCCTTCAGCAATGGTTGGGTCTCACTTTATCTCTGACCACCCTGGGTTGTGATCTTCCTACTTCTATTTCTCCAGGTTGCTGAGGTAACAGGCACACACCAACCGCATGCAGCATTGGTGTAGACAGACTCTCTCCTGTCCCCTTGAACTAGGATCCCAAATCTCCACCTCTCAAGTTGCTGTGATTACAGGTTTGAGCTTCTACACCCTTTCCAGGCCTTTGTTACCAGAAATACCAGACTCTACTTTCACCCTGCTGCTTGTGGACCTGGAAGGCAGCAACATCGACATCTCTGTGTCTACAATGTGCCTTGTAAAGAAGCAGACCCATCTCCATACCAGATTCCCTGTGAGCAGTTTCAGTAAATATTTCCAGCATCGAGATTGTCATCTAGGAGTGGAAGATGGGGCTCTTCCTGTATCTCTGAGTTCTTCAGTGATAGCAGGATCTATACCTCCACCGGCCCAACGCATGAGCTGAAATGCCACAGTGGAAGTGTAGGTGAAGGGACTTCAAGGACTGACTTCTCACCAAAGTAAAAGTTGAGTCCTCTGGGAAATTCCTTCAGTGGAGTGTCCACGCATGTGCAGAATGCTGTAAAGAGACTACAGGCCCCTTTCTGGGGTTGTCTAATGCTTTTCTTTTCTTTTTTTTTTTTTTGCACCAGGAGGCTCGGGGTCTCTGCCATCTTGCGGGTCTCCCTGAAGACCACAGCTGCTCTGTTTGGACAGGCTGGTCTCAAAGTTTGAGCTTACACACAAAGACCTTATCACCAACACCCGCCTTTCCCTGACAGCTGTTTTCTTTCCCAGCCCTGAGGGGAAAGGGGGTGGGGGTGTGGGGAGGGGGGTGGAGAGAGTTGGAGGCTTGCTGAAGAAAGAAGCTGTGGGTAAGAAGCAGCCCAGCCCGGAAACTTAAGACAGTGTCACAAATCCCTCATCCACAGGCCTCAGTTTCCAATCCTGCACTAAAAGAAAAAGGAAAAGGAAAAGGATGGAATCACAAGGAGGATGCATCTACCCGTTTGGTTCAGGAGGCTTGGTATTCTAGACACTGGGAACTAAATGACTTCCTATAATAAAAGCAGGGATGGCTATCAGCTACCAGGGCTGATTTTTTTTTCCTTCTTCTTCTTCTTCATGATGTACAGGAAGCCCTGTGGGAGCACACAGGCGTTCCGGAATGAACCACACGCATCTCAGCAGTGTGAGGCTGGCCACAGGAAATCAGTGCTGCATCTAGCGGAACTGATAAAATGAAAAAAAAAAGTTAAGTAAATAAATAAATAAAAAATCCCAGGGTCCCTGTCAGCTGAGAAAATTGAGAGAGACCTTCAGTGACTTCCTTTGGAGAAGGTTTGTTTGTTTTGTGCTGGTGAACTGCGCCCCCTGGTGGATCCAGGATTGCTTATGTTTGAGATTTTTTTTTTCTTTCTTCAGCAAGGTACACCCAACTTTATAAGGCCGGCTATACCTGTATTCTCCAGGAGAAAGAGAGAGAGAGAAAGAGGGAGGGAAGGAGAGAGAGAGAGAGAAAGACAGAGAGCCACAACCCAGGAAAAAGGGATATTTTGTTGTGAAATCATTCGGTCATTTTAGGGGTTATGTTGTTGTTTGGTTGGTTTGGCTTGGTTTGGTTCCAGTACTGGAGCTTGAACTCAAGGTCTTGATGCTTGTCTCTTAGCTTTTTTTGCTCAAGGCTAGTGCTCTTGAGCTTTTGGGGTTGGCTTTTGGGGTTTTTGTTGTTGTTTTCTGGATGGTTAATTGGAGATAAGAGCCTCATGGAATTTCCTGCCAAAGCTGGCTTTGAACCTACAATCCTCAGCTCTCAGCCTCCTGAATGGTTAGGATGATAGGCGTGAGTCAGTAGGGCCCGGTTTGATTCCTTGTATTTTTGTCTGCTTCTGATTCCTCTTACAGGGCAGTCACCTTGACTGTGGATAATTTGTATTTAGGCCTTTTATTCTACTTGTCTTCTCTCAAGGTAAAGATAAAGTCTATGATTTGCTGAGGATAAAAACTTCCACCTTTATTATACATTTTGGTGCCAAGGCAAATAAAATAAGAAATAAATATGTTGTTGTGTTCATTGGATGCATTTCTCTGTGTGCTCTTCCATGCCCAGAGGAGTGAATTTGCAGGTCAGACAGAGATGGAAATCTAGGACAACTCAATGACTCTTTCGAACAGTCTGCATTGAGCCACCTCCCCACTCAGTCCAAACAGCTCATGAGCTAAATAAGGAGGCCTTTTAAATATTTATTTAACAAGACATATTTTAAATAACCTACATATGTAAATAGAGCCTTACATTATTGCCAGGTTGGTTCTCATGTTCTGATATATAATTAATTACTGGTTGATTCCTCTGTAAACCGAAGGAGTGAGTAGTTCGGCAGTGCCAGGTCATAGGTACCAGAAAAGTCATCGGACCTTCTTGTGAAAGAGAAATAGGGATTATAAAAGCTGAAATGGTAGAAGATCATTTTCTGTTCCCCACTTTTTGTTTTTTTGTTTTGTTTTTAGATTTTTCTCTGCGCTACTTTGGTGAGTTTAGTATGCAGAGGTTACAAGTTTAAAATAATCTCAGAAGCCATACTCAGGGTGACCCATGCTTTAGAGATGACCCATGTGTGTCCCTTGTCTGTGAATTGACTCTTTTCTGTTAAAAAAAATTAGTCTCGGGCTGGGAAGGCGGCTCAGTGGTAGAGTGCTTGCCTTGCGGGCATGAGGCCCTGGGTTCGATTCTTCAGCACCACATAAGCAGAAAAAAGCCGGAAGTGGCGCTGTGGCTCAAGTGGTACAGCACTAGCCTTGAGCTGAAGAGCTGAGGGACAGCGCCCAGGCCCAGAGTTCAGCCCCCACGACCGACCCAAACAAAAAATTAATAGCAATACCAATCATTTTGGTATTTCACGATCACTGAAAACACTAGTAGGAAGCAGGTGCTGGTGGCTCACACCTGTCATCCTAGCTACTCAGTAGGAGGCTGAGATCTGAGGATCAAAGTTCAAAGCCAGCCTGGGGAAGAAAAGTCCCCAAGAGACTCTTATCTCCAACAAGCCACCGGAAAAACAAAAGTGGCACTGTGGCTCAAAGTGGTGGAGCACTAGCCTTGAGCATTAAACCTCAGGGACAGGGCCCAGGCTGTGAGTTCAAGCCCCACAACCAAAAACAAAGGGAACTACTACTAGGTTAAGGGTAAAGCAAAACTCATGCACACTTGTTACTTTTCTCAGAGGAAAACACACACACACACACACACACACACACACACTTCTTTTTACTTGGGCTGGCCTCTCATTTCTGTCTCCTAAAACCAGGATGACAGGGATGAGCTACTGGCACTTGGCTCCGCCCCCCCCTTTACAGTTCGCTTTTATTTCGTTTGAAAGACAGGCTCTTTGCTCTGTCTCCTGAGGCTCCTGCCTCTCCTTACCAAGTAGCTGGGATGACAGGCGTGCGTGGTCACACCCAGCTCAGGGCAAACTTTCTAGGGGGGTGAAAGTTGTGAGCTGCAGATTGGTTGTGAGTGTAAGGAGCGCAAATGAGGCAAAGGCAAATAAAGAGCATGGTATCTGCTCTCTGTAGACTTAGTTTGTGATGACCTAACAACAGGGCGCTTTTAGTCTGGCTCAGGGGTGCCACCAGTGAGGTAATTTACACACAGGACATATGATTTACCACAAGCCCAGCTCAACGTGCTAATTCCCAACTCTGTGGATTAGCTCATCACGGGATGTTAGCCAGTGGGTTAGTGACATGATCTTGGCCCAGGTCCAAACACATTGGGGAAATTTAGTACGTAAGAAAGAAAAATAATCATCATTTAAGGCAATTTGCTCTTACAATGCTGACATAAGCAGGCATCGGTTAACCGATGTTTAAGTGATAACCCAGTCATTCACTCACTTTGCAATCTGCAGTAGATCCACTTGCTACGGTCTACTCCGAAGCAATGTTAAAACTTGGAAAGAAAAATGAATGAAAGCCAACTCCCCAAAGGTGACTGTTTGGCTGGAATAATCCTCAGAGACTCACGGCTGACCGCCCATCTTCCCGGTTCTCTCCCCAGCCTCGCCCTGTGCCAGGATCAGGGATGGGGAATTGCTTTTCAGAGATGTGTGGTGAGTTTTGTAGGGATTATAAACTAAGATATTACCTTTTTTTTCATTGCTTTTGTTGTTTACACTGAATCTGACAAGCCAGTCTAGGCAAATAATTTTCTCTGAGGGATAAAAATGATCGTCTTGTTACATAGTATGATGATGATTGATACCCTTGTGTTTGCAAATGTCACTCAGGGAAATCCTGCTAAGCCAGGCACTGTGGCTCACACCTACCATCTTTGCTAGTCAGGAGGCTGAGGGATGAAGATCCTGGTCTGAAAGACATTTCGGCAGTGACCTCTGTCTTCTAGCCAGGCGCACAGTAGTAGCTAGATGACACGCTGAGCAGGGAGTGGCAAATGTGAAGCCCTAAAAACAGGGAAGAACCTTCTCTCATAGGTGCCCAAAGAGGCCATATGGAGGCAGTGATGGCACCCTTCGATCGCCCCAGGTAGGGGAGCATTATTGGAGGGGACCCTGGTGTACAGCCTAGCAGTATTGAAGAGCCAACTGTCACTTAGGGGTCAACAGAACTTGGACATGTGCATCCACTCAGCAGTAGAGGTGACAATGTTCTTTGTACAGGTGGGGGGAGGGGGTTGGGAGGGAGGGGAAAGAGCTAAAAGATGCACAAAAAAACCACCCCAAATCAAACAAAAACAACCTTCCACAGTTGGTGTTATCATAGCCAAGTGCTCAGATTTTACATAGGAAATCACTGATTCTACCAAGAAACAAGAAAGAACCGACACGGAATGGAAGAAATGCGACGCACAGGGGTAAAGCAACCACCACAAACACAAACCCATGAGCCATAACATACATTCTCGAAACGAAAGGCGATAAAGCAAAGAACATCTTCCACAGAGAAATAGCAAGTCACAACAACAACAGCAAACATTGAAGATCCAAGGAGGAGTCCGATGTAAAATTATTTGAATTGGAAAAAATGGAATGCCAACCTAAGAATTCTCTGCCGGGGTTGTAATGGCAGCATTGAAGATCCAGAGGAAGCATCTGGAAGATGGATCAATATAAGTTGCCTCTCTGTACTACTGAGAAAAAAGTAGACTGAGAAATTAAAAAAAAAATCATCAGAACTTTAAGAACCTGGGACAGGAAGACAACAAGAACCTTCTATCGGCATTACTAAAGTCCCAGTGGGAAAGAAGAGGGCGTAGCATGCACAATTTTAGTGCCCAAAGAAATAAAGACTGCAATCATTCTCCCTATGGCACAAGGTAGAAGTCAGATTTAAGCAGCCATATAGAAATCTGGGCAGGCTAAGCATAATGAAATCGACACCCAAACTTATCACAGTCAAACTGGTGAGGAATCAGAACAAAAGACAAGGACGGGACTAATGACAGATGACTCCACAATCCATACATGGAACAAGCTGGATGGATCGCTAGAGGATTATTCACAGGGACAGACGCTCATTTCAAAATGTCCTGTAGTGCCTGGGTTCCCTTGAGAGAAGAGGATTAAAATGATAACATGAGAGACATAGAGAACAAGGCAGAGGTTAGGGAAGGGTAAGGTGGGAGGGATTAGATTGCAGATATAGGGGGGCAAGATGGCAGATTCTTGTAGTTCTAGGAAAACTACGCCTTGTGTTGGTTTCTAATTGGAGGCACAAGGAGGGGGGTCATGAACTCAGGGCCTCTCGATCCCAAGGCAGGAATTTCATCACTTGAGCCATTCTCCCAGCCCTGTCTTTGCATTGGTTAGATAGAGTGCTTCTCTTCTTGTACGAGTCCTCTTACCAGCGATTCTTCTACATAGAAGGAGATAACAGGCACACAACCCGCAAGAGCCATAATAGCTTTTGAAAGGTGACACAGTCAGGCATAAAGAACATGCTGGGCACTGTAGCTCAAGCCCACAATCCTAGCTTTCTTCGAGACCAAACATGCAGGAGATCTCCCATTCGAAGATAACAGGGCATAAAGCTATGTGAGACTCCATTTCAACCAATGGCTGGGGATCAACCTCTGTGCATCCATCCATCCTCCCCAGCAATACAGCAAAGGACTATGGTTCACAATACAAGACATGGAGGCTTGTATGTACACAGAGAAGGAAGCATTGAATGGTGGTACCACTGGGGTTTTGAGAGATGCCAACTGACAGATAACAAACTCCTATGGTGGGCAGTACAAGGAACAGGTCTGAAAAAAGAACACAACTGAATGCACAGTTTGTGCGTTCTAGCCACCAGGGTAACAGTGATGGCAAAGTGTGGACCCTACCTTCCACATGGAACCCACAACTGGTCATGGGGTCCTTGTGTCCAACAAAACCTTCCTAGCACAGTCCTCAAATCTGTTTGGGCCTCTGGCCATAGCCTCCTTCGTGCCCTTGCTTGCTCTTTCTTACCCTCTATAATCTTTTCTCTGCTTAGCAATCAGATCAAGATCCTGGATACCTAAGGAAGATCAGGCAACTTCAGCACACCAGGAAGCCCCCGGACCCCTCGGAATTGAAGGAAGAATCCTTGCCCTCATTGGAAAACACATTTCCTAATTTGTTATTAACTTACCTTCAAGAGTGACCTTTCAAAATGGACAGTGGTGAGCCTCTGTGCCATACAAAGTCTGTACCTCAACGTGTAAGAGAGGCAAGGTGGCTTCCAGAATGGAGCCTTTCAGCTGCCTCAATATTTTCTCTGTGGACAGACAACTGCTAACTACCCTCTCCATATACAAACCTGTGCTTGTCTGCATGCCTGTCTTCCTTCCTTCCGTCCTTCTGTCCTTCCCTCCCTCCTTCCCTCCTTCCCTCCTTCCCTCCTTCCTTCCTTCTTTTCCTTCTTTCTCTCTTCCCCTCCTCCTCCTCCTCTTCCTCCTCCTCCTCCTCCTCCTCTTCCTCCTCCTCCTC